>NC_035434.2:32473881-32798350 GCF_002127325.2 Helianthus annuus | reverse complement strand
CTGTTCTTCGCTAGTATCATTGTACATATTCATGGCTTTGTTCAGCACATCATAAGACTCCTTCAATCTGTTCATGTTGTGAATCAAAGTACTGTTTTGTTTCTTTACAGCTTCACAATTTTCACAAATTACTAGACTCTTCTTTGCATCAAATTCTTCATCAATCTTGAAAGCTGGAACTTCTTTCACTTTTCTTCTTACCACTGGAACATCTTCATCATCACTGCTAACCGGTGTTTTGACCTTCTTCTTTTTCTTCTTAGCTTTCTCATCTTCGTTGACACTTTCTGCCATCATTTTCAAATGTTGTGCCATCCTTCTTGCATAATACTCAGTACCATCATCACTGTCTTCTTCAATTCGAGCAACAAACGCTTTTTGAGTTAGACTTTTGTTTGGATCATAATCATCCCAATTGAAATTCTCCCAGCTAAAACCTTCTGGTAACTTCCATCTTCTTGATCTATCAAACAAGCTTTACCATTAGCTGAAACATATTTGTCCCAACTGAAATCTATTGAAGCTTTTTGATCATCTTGATTCACCAGACACGCTCTCTTTGATGATTCCTCTATTACTTTTCTACCATGTGCTACTTGTGGTTGTTGTTGTTGTTGAGCGACTTGATGATATATTGCCTTTCGATAGTAATCATTGTTGTTGAATGGATTTTGAGCTCCACTTGCTTCGCGGTTAGTGCACTCCCTCTTGAAATGTCCTTTTTCCCTGCAAAGAAAACAAGTAACTTTAGATTTATCAAAACCTAAAGTAGAAATATTAGCCTCACGGAGATTATCTCTTCCTGTGATCTGCTTAAATTTCTCAGCTCGTTTCAACACAGTAGCCAAACATCATTTTATGTCCATCAATTCCATCTCCTCAGCATCTATTTGATCATAATCTTCTTTTGTAAGCATTGGATTCCCGATTTGTCCTGCAACAAAACTTCCATATGATTCCAACACTGTTCCTAACAAAGACATATGGCTTTTTTGCAATTTCTTCTGTATAATCTTGATCATCCTCAAGATTCAATACAATGTTGCATTGAAGCTTCTTGCCATTTTTCTTTGTTGAAATGTTTGGATCAAAAGTTGGATATGATGAAAAACTTGTGTTGCTATTTGATCCTTTGGATGAACCCCCCGATGAACTCTTAGCATTGAAAGCAGTTTCAACCTTTGGAGATAAGTTGGTAGTTTTATCATTCAAACTAGTTTTGTAATAAAGCCCAATATCTTGTTCTCCATCGAAATCTTTCATTCTTGAGATCTTTCTTTGCTCCATCTCTTGAGCTTCAATCTTTTCAATTAATTTGCTAAGTGTCAGATTACTAAAACCTTTCTTGTTTCTTAGCATCATGAGATATGTGCCCCAAGTCTCGTGTGGCAACGCATCAGCTAGCTTCTCTATCAGCTCTTCATTGTCTTTGTTGATGCTCACTCTCCTTATGTTTACCAACAGATTGCAGTATCTTTCGATTATCTGTTTTGTGCTCTCATTCTTCAAACCACGAAACAAATCAAACTCTTTCTTCAAAAGTGACTTTTTGTTTTTAACCATCTCTTGACTACCAACAAATTTTGATCTTAAAGCTTTCCAAATCGAATAAGCACTTCCATTATGTTTGTGACACCTGTGTCACCGCAACCATCAAACAAATACCAAGCCGATGAAATATTGTATTTCATACTTGGGATCTTGTATAAATATGTGTATCTTTTGCACATATCAATTCTTGTTCAATTTCAAACTCTACAACGCTTTCTAGAGAATTATACGCAAACTGGTGCGTAAACGTACTCAGTTTAATGCGACAAATACTCCGGAACATCAACATATACTTAACATACCTTAAATAACCTTTACATAACTTAGAAATAAGTTTTGAAGGCTTTGGTATGGCAAAAACAAGTTAATTCGCTTACAGGGACTAAACTTGACAAACTGCGAAAGTATGCCAATTTGAACTGTAACAAACATTCCGGAACATGTCCATAAGTTAAACATACCATAAATATCCTTTACATAGCTTAGAAATAGGCTTTGAGGGGTTTGGTATGCTAAAATAAACTTTTGGGTCATTCAGGGACTAAAAGTGTCAAAAAGTGCACAAGTTTGCACTTTCGCGCATAACTTACGTTCTGAATACATCCGGACATCCAAAAATTTATGTAAGCATCCTTATATTATGCCTTAGTATTTGGCATAAGAAAAATCCATTCGTCGCGTCATTTGGATCGTCTTTCGCGCTTATGCGCATTCCGTCGTAATTAAGCGAACATCGCGATCGTACGACCAAACGAACCGACATCCGGAATATTTTTGAGCATATTTCAAGTCCCCTACACTTTAACTTCATCTTAGAGCCTTGAAATGAGGTTAACGGGGCTTAAACGTGCCAAAAATGGGCCAAATTGCATGTTTCTGAAGTGCAGGGACTAAAACTGAAAATTCTGATCTGTGACCCTCAGGCGGGGCGCGTAAGGATTGCCCAAATCCTTAAGCGGGGCGCGTCAGACTCCCAGAACAGATAAGATCAGCTAGTCAGCAAATTTCAGCTGGTTTAACCAGAACCACACAATCAATACTTGCCCTTTCAGCTCACTAAGGGACATTTTCAGTAACCACAAGTTTTCGACAAGTGTACGATCGAGATTCGATCACGTTTTTCAAGAAACGATCCTAACGGTTCGGGAAATACTATAAATACCCCACCCCCATTCTTGCAAAAATCCACACAATCTGATCAAGAGCTCTAAGTTGGAACCTTTGTTTCATACCTGAGCCATTTTGATCTAGATTAGCATTCGGGGACCCTCCGTAAGTATTCTTTCGCTCTTTTATTCGCTTTTCGAGTCCGAAAGCCAACGTTTTGTTGACTTTCTGCGTTGACCAGCCTATGGTCAACACGAAGTTCATGGAACTTCATAACGTGAGCGTGATCACGATGGTTATAGTCCATAGTGACTATACCTACTGATTACCACGTTATCTAGGCTCAGTGACGAGTCGTAGTTTCGGCCAAAATGCGCATTCTTGTGTATTTTGTAACCAAACTACTCGTGAGCATCAAAGCCGTTTGTTTTGATGCCAAACCTGTTTTCTAAACTTAGTTAAGCATGTTCTAACATGCTTAGCTCGTCGCTTTTAGTTTAGTGCTTATATAGGGTCGTAAGGTAAGCGATCTAAACCATCGCTTATACTTTCGAACCCGACTCATTTGGTCGATCATTAGGATCCGACCAAACACATTAGGTGACCATAGCTATAACCTTCCGAGGTTATACCTTGTGGTCGCGATGTTAGGCGTTCCGAACGCGTTCTACGCGAACGACACGTTAGAGTAGCATAAGCTACCTAAACGGGTCGTGATGGGCCGTAAGCACTTAGGTTAAGTTTCATTTTAGTATGTAGGCTTTGTTAAACCATATTACACGAGTCTCTATACTCGTTTGGTTTACGAACCCGCATACTATCCGTTCCTCCGACTTTAGGTCCGGCATATTAACATAGCTACCTATTAGGTGCCGTTTGATATCCCGTGATCTTTAGCATTATCTGGTTATTATACAAGAACTCCAAAGCAATCTCAGGTGAGTACATTGAACCCCTCTTTTACTGTTTTCCAAACTGTTTTGGGGTGAAACACATGTGCCTATCTGTTACTTTCATGCTTTCCGGTTTTCACATCATATACTTGCTATGTTCGATAGTACATATATAGTACATGATTTCATTGTGTCTATGCTATGTATGCCCATTGTGTGCGTACTTAGTACATTGCCTTACATTACATGCTATGTATGCCCATTGTGTGCGTACTTAGTACATTGCTTTACATTACATGCTATGTATGCCCATTGTGTGCGTACTTAGTACATTGCCTTACATTACATGCTGTGTATGCCCATTGTGTGCGTACTTAGTACATTGTTTTACATTGCATTTCTGTTGCATATGCTCATCCAGCATATGAACACATTATGCTACGTTTTGAACCGTTGTGACCATTTGACTATGTGAACTGTCTAAACCCGTTTGATTATATAAACCGTTTGAAACCATTGAACCGTGTAAACCAGTTGTATCCGTTGACATGATTTACATTTGATAATAGACATTTGACTATACATAAACATTTCCACAATTGTTAAACATTTCATCTTGATAGTTTGGTTTGAGTAAGTGATTAAGTAACGAGGCGTGTGTAATATGATACAAGCATGGTGGATACGCCGCTGGTACTTCCTATATATAAGTGTTTGTATGGTATTACATATCGCAGCGTTATTTGTATCATTTCAATTTGAGACATATAACATTTTATACAAATAACACACTTTTCACAAGACATTGATTTACAAACAACATATCTTATACAAACTCAGTTTACATGGTTATTCATTTAACCATACATTATCCTCTTATTTATACATATCATTTGATCTTACTTTTTTTCAAATGATTTACAAGACAAAGCAAAATACGACGTTCATGACTAAACATTTTCTCAAACATAAGTCATGAATTCCGTTTTCCCAAAACCAATGTATCTCACAGGCATTTTTATGCTGACGTACCTATTTTCACATGTGTTTTCAGGAGATGATGCATAGGACTTATCAAGACATACTTAGGCGGACCTGTGCCTTAGTGACTTAAAACGAGACAAGAACTAGTTAAATTGTGTTATGTATTCTTTGGTTCTTATTTAAAGCAATGTAAACTTTCATGTTTGATTAATAAAACGAAACTTCAATTGCCATGGATTTGAAACAGTTGATTCTGTTACAACACTCCCCGACGTTTCCGGCACGTTTTGTATGTTCTACGTGGTCGGGGTGTGACAGAAAAGTTGGTATCAGAGCCAATGGTTATAGGGAATTAGGTTATTAGTAATGCTTTGACCTAGTCTATAACCTTCCTAGGGCCCTAACGCGAGTTTACTTGCGTTTAGTTATAAAACAATACCGTCACCTATCCTTAGGCGACGACCACAACAAGAACATAAATTTCAAAACCGCTATGAAAACTAATCATCTGTTCTAGGATGATTGATTACTAGGTTTTGAACCCTCTGTTATAAGGTTTTGAACCCCTTTGGGTTTTCAAAATCTCGTCAAGGTTTTGGGTCCTAAATAGTGTGAACACGTGCGAACTGGAAAAGTGAATGCCTGTACCCTGGGATTTCTGTCTAAGGTTAGAGTGTTCGTACAAATCCACATAATCGGACCAGTCACTCTTACCTGGGGACTCTTGGGGTGAGTGTCCACTTATAGGCGAGCATGTCTTCGCAATACACTATGAGGATCTATTTGCTTTGACTCAGCCTTGGTGTTGTTTGTTTGCTTCGTGGATTCAAACAAATGACCCTCAACCATGATTATGGCCGGTAATTGTAACATCCTATTCTTACCCAATGCCATTTCATTTGTTTCCTTTCTTGTCTCTCATTTAGAATGCCTCCTCGACGCGAAAACCAGATAGCGACTGCAGAACTGGCAGAGATCATTGCGCAGCAAATGGCTGCTCAATTCCCAAACCTCTTTGCTCAATGGAACCAAGCCAACAACAACAATAATGCCCACTGCAACTTCAAGACGTTCAACTCAGCTAAGCCATCAAAGTTTTCTGGGTCTCAAGGAGCGACTGCACTTCTACAATGGTTCGAGAGCTTAGAGAACACCTTCAGACATGTTCAATGTCCAAACGAGCGAAAGGTAGAATTCGCATCTAGCGTCTTTGAGAAACGAGCTTTGACATGGTGGAATGGTGTGATGAGAGATAGGGGTGCCGATGTGGCACTGGCTCAAACATGGCAAGAGCTTCGAGCTCTGATGATGAAGGAATTCTGTCCTCGTCACGAGATCAGGGCCTTGGAAACGGAGTTCGACGATCTTAAACAAGTTAGCGGTGAGCATCGAGCCTACACGGACCATTATGAGGAGTTAAGTTTGTTATGCCCGGATATGGTTACACCTTTGGATAAGGCAATCGAAAAGTACATTGATGGCCTCCCTGACTCAATACAAGACATTGTGACTGGTAGCAACCCTACTACAGTCAGACAGGCCATTGAACTATCTGCAACCTTGACTGAATCAAAGATCAGGAAAGGTAAACTTTTCCGAAAAGGTGACAAGAAACCGGTCGGGGAATCAAACCCAATTGGGGAATCAAAGACCATGGATGAACAGACTGAATCCTCTAAAAAGTCAAAGAAGCGAAAGGCTTCTCAGAACTTCGCCGTGGTCGCTCACAATGGTCAAGCCGTCCCCAACCAACCAGCTCAACCCCCTGCTAGAAAACCATACAATGGAACAGCACCCTTGTGCAACCAATGTAGCCTCCATCATCACGCCAACGTACAGTGCCGCAAATGTCAAACTTGTGGGCTTATAGGCCACACAGCAAGAGTCTGCCCAGCTGCAGCTACGCCAAACCAAGCTGGCAGCAATCCTTCTCAAGGTCGTTTTCTACCAGGCTCTTGTTTCAACTGTGGCGAGATGGGTCATTTCCGAAGAAATTGCCCAAGGCTTGCTAATGCAAATCCAGCACAGGGATAAGTATCTGACTGACTAGAAGACAACATCGTTTAGAAATAATCACGTCTTATGTATTATTTTCTTTTGTTGTCAAGGTCCAAGAAACAGTTGTTATCGTTGTTTATAAATAAATCTTTTATTTACATTGCAATGTATTTCTGTGGTTGCATGTATAAACGACATATCCCTTACAATATCGACAATCAAGAAACCGTATTCCTTGAAGAACAAACTACCCCCAAAATTCTCCCATTCTATTACCTCTTGCGTCTTCCACAAAATTCCTAAGAATTATTCTAAGGAAACGAAGTACAAAGCGCAAGTTATAACATGAGACGAATACCCAAGGTACCACTATAAATCCTTAATAGGGTACCTAAGGATTTCCCGTAAGTCCTTAATTGTTGCATACCTTAATTCGAATGTGGTGATTCCTTGTAATCAAAAACCGAATTTTGGGAGATCTTGCTATCTTCTCAGATAGATTCCAGTGAACATTGAGACCCGTCGATTGGTTTCCATATCCGTATTCAATCAATAACAAGTTAATAACAAATTATAATCAAGTTAAACAATTATGTGACCTTGTGCTTATGTGTTCCCTTATGTGTTATTGTGTTATCCAAATTATGTTATCCAAATCTTCGTAGAATCTTACATATCCTTGTACAAAGATTCATAGTAGGATACCCAAAGGTATTACTTAAAATCCTCAATGGACTTCTATGTTATAGTTAAGTCCCTCGGATTATAAAGTACTACTTCATAATTAGACCCCTTGAGTGGTCTAGTTAAACAGATTGATCCAAAAATCTGGCTAGGGATATCATGTGATGATATAGCTGAAAGGACTCCCTGGTGGCCTAACTAAGAGGATCCCCTGTTGATCTAATTAAAAGGACCCGATGGAAGTCTAGGCACCCTCATCACAAGTTTGATATCCTTCCCCAAAACATTACAAAACAAACTGTGCGGACTGTGCAAGGGATTACGTAATTATGGATGCATACATAATTATGGAATTTAGTGCACAGAAATCACAGCAAGTTCTGTCATGTGTCTAGAGTTAACCCTATTCATTTCCAACTCTGATGAAGCAACCGTTGAAAATGACTCCGTTAGTTCATTTTCGTTTCTGACGATTTATCCGTTGGGGAAATGAATATCCGTTGTGTAATCCTTCATTTCCAACTCTGATGAAGCAACCGTTGAAAATGACTCCGTTAGTTCATTTTCGTTTCTAACGATTTATCCATTGGGGAAATGAATATCCGTTGTGTAATCCTTCATTTCCAACTCTGATGAAGCAACCGTTGAAAATGACTCTGTTAGTTCACTTTCGTTTCTGACGATTTATCCGTTGGGGAAAATGAATATCCGTTGTGTAATCCTTCATTTCCAACTCTGATGAAGGAACCGTTGAAAATGACTCCGTTAGTTCATTTTCGTTTCTGACGATTTATCCGTTGGGGAAATGAATATCCGTTGTGTAATCCTTCATTTCCAACTCTGATGAAGCAACCGTTGAAAATGACTCCGTTAGTTCATTTTCATTTCTGACGATTTATCCGTTGGGGAAATGAATATCCGTTGTGTAATCCTTCATTTCCAAGTCTGATGAAGCAACAGTTGAAAATGACTCCGTTAGTTCAGTTTCGTTTCTAACGATTTATCCATTGGGGAAATGAATATCCGTTGTGTAATCCTTCATTTCCAACTCTGATGAAGCAACCGTTGAAAATGACTCCGTTAGTTCATTTTCGTTTCTGACGATTTATCCGTTGGGGAAATGAATATCCGTTGTGTAATCCTTCATTTCCAACTCTGATGAAGCAACCGTTAAAAATGACTCCGTTAGTTCACTTCCGTTTCTGACGATTTATCCGTTGGGGAAATGAATATCCGTTGTGTAATCCTTCATTTCCATTTCTGATGAAGCAACCATTGAAAATGACTCCGTCCGTTCATTTCATTTCTGAAGAATGACCGTTAAAGGAAATGACAGGACATTACTTTGCATATCGCTGATGGTTATTTGGCAGAATCACAAATAGACTCCTACGAATAAATTTCGGGACGAAATTTCCTAAAGTAGGGGAGACTGTGACACCTGTGTCACCGCGAACATCAAACAAATACCAAGCCGATGAAATATTGTATTTCATACTTGGGATTTTGTATAAATATGTGTATCTTTTGCACATATCAATTCTTGTTCAATTTCAAACTCTACAACGCTTTCTAGAGAATTATACGCAAACTGGTGCGTAAACGTACTCAGTTTAATGCGACAAATACTCCGGAACATCAACATATACTTAACATACCTTAAATAACCTTTACATAACTTAGAAATAAGTTTTGAAGGCTTTGGTATGGCAAAAACAAGTTAATTCGCTTACAGGGACTAAACTTGACAAACTGCGAAAGTATGCCAATTTGAACTGTAACAAACATTCTGGAACATGTCCATAAGTTAAAAATACCATAAATATCCTTTACATAGCTTAGAAATAGGCTTTGAGGGGTTTTGTATGCTAAAATAAACTTTTGGGTCATTCAGGGACTAAAAGTGTCAAAAAGTGCACAAGTTTGCACTTTCGCGCATAACTTACGTTCTGAATACATCCGGACATCCAAAAATTTATGTAAGCATCCTTATATTATGCCTTAGTATTTGGCATAAGAAAAATCCATTCGTCGCGTCATTTGGATCGTCTTTCGCGCTTATGCGCATTCCGTCGTAATTAAGCGAACATCGCGATCGTACGACCAAACGAACCGACATCGGGAATATTTTTGAGCATATTTCAAGTCCCCTACACTTTAACTTCATCTTAGAGCCTTGAAATGAGGTTAACGGGGCTTAAACGTGCCAAAAATGGGCCAAATTACATGTTTCTGAAGTGCAGGGACTAAAACTGAAAATTCTGATCTGTGACCCTCAGGCGGGGCGCGTAAGGATTGCCCAAATCCTTACGCGGGGCGCGTCAGACTCCCAGAACAGATAAGATCAGCTAGTCAGCAAATTTCAGCTGGTTTAACCACAACCACACAATCAATACTTGCCCTTTTAGCTCACTAAGGGACATTTTCAGTAACCACAAGTTTTCGACAAGTGTACGATCGAGATTCGATCACGTTTTTCAAGAAACGATTCTACGGTTCAGGAAATACTATAAATACCCCACCCCCATTCTTGCAAAAACCCACACAATCTGATCAAGAGCTCTAAGTTGGACCTTTGTTTCATACCTGAGCCATTTTGATCTAGATTAGCATTCGGGGACCCTCCGTAAGTATTCTTTCGCTCTTTTATTCGCTTTTCGAGTCTGAAAGTCAACGTTTTGTTGACTTTCTGCGTTGACCAGCCTATGGTCAACACGAAGTTCATGGAACTTCATAACGTGAGCGTGATCACGATGGTTATAGTCCATAGTGACTATACCTACTGATTACCACGTTATCTAGGCTCAGTGATGAGTCGTAGTTTCGGCCAAAATGCGCATTCTTGTGTATTTTGTAACCAAACTACTCGTGAGCATCAAAGCCGTTTGTTTTGATGCCAAACCTGTTTTCTAAACTTAGTTAAGCATGTTCTAACATGCTTAGCTCGTCGCTTTTAGTTTAGTGCTTATATAGGGTCGTAAGGTAAGCGATCTAAACCATCGCTTATACTTTCGAACCCGACTCATTTGGTCGATCATTAGGATCCGACCAAACACATTAGGTGACCATAGCTATAACCTTCCGAGGTTATACCTTGTGGTCGCGATGTTAGGCGTTCCGAACGCGTTCTACGCGAACGACGCGTTAGAGTAGCATAAGCTACCTAAACGGGTCGTGATGGGCCGTAAGCACTTAGGTTAAGTTTCATTTTAGTATGTAGGCTTTGTTAAACCATATTACACGAGTCTCCATACTCGTTTGGTTTACGAAACCCGCATACTATCCGTTCCTCCGACTTTAGGTCCGGCATATTAACATAGCTACCTATTAGGTGCCGTTTGATATCCCGTGATCTTTAGCATTATCTGGTTATTATACAAGAACTCCAAAGCAATCTCAGGTGAGTACATTGAACCCCTCTTTTACTGTTTTCCAAACTGTTTTGGGGTGAAACACATGTGCCTATTTGTTACTTTCATGCTTTCCGGTTTTCACATCATATACTTGCTATGTTCGATAGTACATATATAGTACATGATTTCATTGTGTCTATGCTATGTATGCCCATTGTGTGCGTACTTAGTACATTGCCTTACATTACATGCTATGTATGCCCATTGTGTGCGTACTTAGTACATTGCTTTACATTACATGCTATGTATGCCCATTGTGTGCGTACTTAGTACATTGCCTTACATTACATGCTGTGTATGCCCATTGTGTGCGTACTTAGTACATTATTTTACATTGCATTTCTGTTGCATATGCTCATCCAGCATATGAACACATTATGCTACGTTTTGAACCGTTGTGACCATTTGACTATGTGAACCGTCTAAACCCGTTTGATTATATGAACCGTTTGAAACCATTGAACCGTGTAAACCAGTTGTATCCGTTGACATGATTTACATTTGATAATAGACATTTGACTATACATAAACATTTCCACAATTGTTAAACATTTCATCTTGATAGTTTGGTTTGAGTAAGTGATTAAGTAACGAGGCGTGTGTAATATGATACAAGCATGGTGGATACGCCGCTGGTACTTCCTATATATAAGTGTTTGTATGGTATTACATATCGCAGCATTATTTGTATCATTTCAATTTGAGACATATAACATTTTATACAAATAACACACTTTTCACAAGACATTGATTTACAAACAACATATCTTATACAAACTTAGTTTACATGGTTATTCATTTAACCATACATTATCCTCTTATTTATACATATCATTTGATCTTACTTTTTTTCAAATGATTTACAAGACAAAGCAAAATACGACGTTCATGACTAAACATTTTCTCAAACATAAGTCATGAATTCCGTTTTCCCAAAACCAATGTATCTCACAGGCATTTTTATGCTGACGTACCTATTTTCACATGTGTTTTCAGGAGATGATGCATAGGACTTATCAAGACATACTTAGGCGGACCTGTGACTTAGTGACTTAAAACGAGACAAGAACTAGTTAAATTGTGTTATGTATTCTTTGGTTCTTATTTAAAGCAATGTAAACTTTCATGTTTGATTAATAAAACGAAACTTCAACTGCCATGGATTTGAAACAATTGATTCTGTTACAACACTCCCCGACGTTTCCGCCACGTTTTGTATGTTCTACGTGGTCGGGGTGTGACAATGTTGCAATAAGACCATGATGTCTTCTTTCACAGCTTGTTGTAGAAGATTCAACATCATTTTTTCATTTTTGTATTTCCTTTTATCATCAGCACTCATATCCTTGATAGCAATCTCATCTTCGTCATCATTTGTCGGTCGAACATATTTTGTCTCAACACATTCCCAAGCATCCAAATAATTTGCTTGAACCCAGTTTTCAAACCGTCCTTCCCAACCTTTATATTCCTCGATGTTCATGAGCTTAGGTGGTCTTTGCATCGTCCCTGTTTCATTTTCCAACATTGTCTGCTGAGTTACAGTAATCGGAGTAGCGAACGCGTTGTAGAATTCCTCTTCCATGTTTCGGTTTTTCAAAGTTCACAAAAACAGCAAGTTCAAATGAAATTACTTCCAAACGAAACTACTTCCAAACGAAATCGCCCTGGTGCGAAATTACCCAGTTCAAACGAGATTACAACCTTCAAATGGAATTACCCTAATTCCGTACGAAAATACTCACTTTCAAACGGAATCACTAATTCCGTACGAACTTCTCAAACGAAATTAACTCACTGAAACGAAAATACCTAATACCGTGTGAAATATCAAGCGAAATTAACTTTTGGTGCGGAATTAAGTACTAATCTCATGTGAAATTATGCTGATGTCATCATCTCGATGCGAAATTTGTCAAATTGACCCAGTTCTAGGCTAATTTTAGTTTTGAAACTTTCTAGGGTTTGTTAATACATGAAAACGCACAAGATGTGTGAAAATCAAGACATTTTGACCGTAAAATCAAGTTCAATTTAAAAAAGAAGGTGTAGAAATCAGAATTTGCAGCTGAATTGGTATGAACTCTTCCTCCTGTACTCTGATACCACTTGTAGGATCGTTTTCGGACCCGAACAAGTCGATCAGAAGAGTTCATGCTCAGTTTTGAAAGGCGGAAACAGTCAAACTGAGGTCAATTCAGCAATATACACACTTGAAAATGTCATATGATTGATATGAAGACAAATTACAGCGAGACGACACTTCGGCAGCACTTCGTTACACTCACCGGAACTCTTTTCATAATTTCGCATGGAACAAGTATATATAGGCACATGATTCCATGTGAAAGGGTTCCAAGCGAAATTACAATTCCAAACGAAATGTAATTCCGCAAGGAATTACCTTGACACCTTTCATACGAAATTAGATCCCTCGTGTGAAATTACAAATATCTCGAAATACATGCCCTGTTCAAACATTCTATACAAGACTCGATACAAGACGAAGTCGACAGACGCATGCGCTAACATATCCCCTAGTTCAACCTTCATATTCAATAAACTATGTATGTTGTACTACTTGATTCTTTAAATGTATAACAATTTGGCTTTTGAATAGGT
Organism: Helianthus annuus; assembly: GCF_002127325.2. Lineage (NCBI taxonomy): Eukaryota > Viridiplantae > Streptophyta > Magnoliopsida > Asterales > Asteraceae > Helianthus > Helianthus annuus. Next base: position 32,785,098 of record NC_035434.2, on the reverse strand, counting down.
GAATTTCTTGCATATCATTGGTTTAAGTTTGGTAGATCTACTGTCATGTCGCAGGGTTTTGATACGATGATTAATATTTTCAGAAGTTTTACATGATTAGTAAGTAATTTGATAATGAGGTTAAGTGTTTCCCTTTAGGTAGATATGCTAAAGGATTACATGAGTGCTCTAGGTTATGACTATCTTAGGTCTTTTATTTGATTCGTGTAGTTGACTCACAGTCCTCACATATTGTTTTCCTTTCATATCATCTTATTTATGTGGTTTCTGAAATTTTCTCTCTTTTCTAGTGAGCACAATTTCATGACACAGAGACATTTATTGATAAGCGCACAAACTTCCCTTCACAAGGGTGTCAACTTTATTATATGTTTTTCTGAAGGGATATATAAAGTATAAACAAACATGTTCCTATTTTCCCCGATTTGAATTGAACCTAAAGCCACTGAAAGGTCCTTTGTTTAATCAAATACTACTCATGATAATTCGATACTATGTTATTACTTTTGAAAAGTGCGCCTGAACTGCACCTTGTCGCAAAGTCCTTCGCTTTTGTGTAGATAAGGCGCGGGCTGTACAAGGTCCTTCGTTTATTTACCTGAATTATACATCTATCCAAGCAAACACTTTGATGGAGGCATGGAGCCTATTTTTTTGCAAGGCATGATCAAAGAACAGGTAAATAGTTACATGTTTTACACCTTTATTTGACCTTTCAATCTTTAAAGTTCATGCTAATATTAAACTATGCTAATATAGAAGATTTAAGTAAATTTGCATATAATTAACTAGCTTTAGCTCATTGTAGAAGTACATGTTGTAGTACAACATAGCTCATGACATTAAATTTGTATGAAAATCACATTCTCTTCACAAGAGAGTAGAGCAGTTGTGTACTAGAGCAATCAAATGGGCAGATTTGAAGAGGAAAACGAAGGTACTTTACCCATGATGTTAACTTTCATATCAACTTCTGATTTTGATGACATAAAAAACAAATACACAATCAAACATACCCAATAAGATTCACTCATAAAAAGCTATTAGTAGGGTCTATCGAGGGTGAGACCCCTACTCAGCTCCTAAAACATTTTCTTGGCATGCAAAGTATAGTATCTAGATAACATAAAGTATGTCTTAAAGAAATAAAATGGAATGATTTCGACTGTCGGGCAACGATGATAAATGGAGTAGCGCTTGTACTTCATCTTCAAACTTTATTCAACTGAGGCTAAACGAGAGATAATCGAGTTAAACTCATTTATGTGAGCGGTAACCGACATGCCTTCCTTCATCTTGGTGTTAACCAATTGTCGGATGAGGAATACTTTGTTTGAAGCGGATGGTTTTTCATACATATTGAACAAAGCTTTCAATACACCATTTGTGGTTGTTTCTTTGACAATGTTGTAAGCAACACTCTTTGCCAAAGAAAGCCTAACCACACCCAAAGCTTGTCTATCCAACAACTTCCATTCTTCATCATACATGTCATCTGGTTGTTCACCCAACATAGGCAAATGCAAACTTTTCTGAAACAACAGATCTTCAATTTGCATTTTCCAAAATCCATAATCACTACCATCGAACTTGTTAATCTTGATTTTACTATCTTCTGCCATTTAAACAAATTACCAAATTACTACTAACCAACCAGGTTCATACTGCTAAGTGGTAATTTATACGAGCGAAAGCAATAATCAGAAACAAATAACCTATCTGTTTCAAGCCTTAAATGCAATGAACAAGTAGTAGTAGGTTATGATGGATGGTTTGTCAAAGTTAAGGGGCCATTCTGTTTAAATTAAGAAACTCAATATCCAACAGAAATAAAATACGTTCACTGTGTTTCTTCTTCCCCAATTCCAATAGAACAAAAAAAGCCCTGCACTTTTCTTTTCTTCTCCTTCTCCTTCTGTTCCACCTGACGGCGAGGCGATGTTGGTGGCGATTCTGATGGCGACGGTGACGGTGGTTTTTGTGGCGGTCTCTGATCAGAAACCCGACGGCTTCGGAAACACTGCTGTGATTCACCTGAGCGGCGACGGTTTCATGAGAAAAAAACTTGAACTGCGGCTGGTGTGTTGTTTCTGGTCTTCAATTGGAAACCCTAGCTTCGCGATGAAGAGAGCGGCAGCGGCGGCGGCTGATGAACGGCGGAGGCGACTGAGCGACTCTGATCAAAACCCTAGTTTTGATTTCACATGTCAGTATCTTCTTCCTCCTTCTACACCTCTGTGTTCGTGTTCAATAACAAAAGCCTGAGCTCTGATACCAGTTGTTGGGATCGAACGGGTCACACGGACACAATCAACACATAACTCACATACACTGCTCACAATCAAGAACACAAGGATTTATAGTGGTTCGGTCCGGTTCTGACCTACGTCCACTCTCGGTAACTAGGAGGTTTTGTATTAAGCTTGGGTACAACTATTACAGATACAATACAATCTTATATATAAGCTTGAATGATAAAGGAAAGAGAAAGACAAGATCCATGAAATCTGGATCACATGAAAGATTGGATAACCCTGCTTCATTATCCTCTTATCCTGCTTTCTGACCTCAACTTGTCAAGTAGCTTCACACTCAACATTACTTTTATGCCAACTACACTTACAACTACTAATATATTATCACATGTCATATCTGACGTAAAACTTAGCCACATTTACACCTATTAGACTGACAACCAATAACGTAATGTTGAAAACCTAAACTTGTCATAATACACATTATCAACATAATATTGATAAACGTAATGTATTTAGGGCATGTTTGGATGAGTTTTTTCATCTCCTTATTGACTTTTTAACTTCATTATCTTCTTTTTTGGAAAAGTCACAACCAAGTGACTTTTTCATTTCTCATTTTCAATGCCTAAAAATCTCCTTTTCACCTTATTACCCAATAGGGATGAGCAAATCGTTCCCGGTACCGAATTTACCAAACCGGATACTTTTTCGGTACCGATTCGGTACCGACTTTTAGCATTTTCGATATCGGTTCGGTACCGGTATTTATCGGTTTTTACCCTCAAATACCGGTACCGAACCAGGTATATTCGGTACCGATACCGGTACCCACTTTTGGGGATTTTTGGTACCGGACGGTACCGAGCTCATCCCTATTACCCAAACACCATTTCACAAAAACTCATTTTCCAAGAAGTCAATAAGTCATAAGGAGATAAAATAAACTAATTTAAACATGGTCTTAGATTAGATATAACTATTCTAAATAGTAATTTAAAACATAGTAAGTTATTATCATTTTATTAATAGTAAAAACCGTGGCAAGTAACAATACTTTTTTGTATTTTATTTAGTTTTTTTTTTTAAGTTTCAGTTTCACCTCTTATGTTATAAATAAGATAAGTTCTAGAGTAAATTGTCATTTTAGTCCCTAAGGTTTGTTTAAATTTGCCATTTTAGTTCAAATAGTTTTTTTTCTCCTCTGGGTCCCTGACTTTTCTCTTTTGTTGTCATTTTGATCACATACCATGACTTCGTCCAAAAAACCCCATTTTAAGCAAGGGTATTTTAGGGATTTTCAATTTAAATCTTTCCAGATGCCATTTTAATCCATTCTTTTTTTTCTATTTCTGATTCGAAAAACCCTTTGATTTTTAAAAAACATAAAAAAAATATTACTAATTAATTAATATATGTATATACACACACATAATTACACACACTTTCTCTCACTCTTCCCTCGACCTCCCTCTCTCTACCTCTACCTCTATCTGCATCTCTGATACGTGGTCGAAAACCGGTGCTTGTAATTGTTTAATTTGATGTTTTTACACAAGTTTTAGTTTCGAATTGCCTACTTTTGATTAGATATGTATTTTGCAGGTCTAACGGAGTTTAAGGAGCTTTTCGGGAGCTTTACGGGTCATCGGGATGAAAAACAAACCACCAGGAAGCGAAATGGGTCAACCGGGAGCAAGGAACGTGAAAAACGAAGAAACGGGATTCGGAGCACCGACGCCGACGCCCATATGGGCCGTCGCCGACGACCTGTGTAAATTGTCGTCGCTAGAATTCACCGTAGACAGCGTGTTAGGCCGTTGGGTGAAAGTGAATAAGCACACACCGTCGCCGACGGGGCTTCAGGCCGTCGGCGACGGTCCCTCTATGTTGCAGCCGCGTTTGGTTGAAGTTTTAGCTTGTTTTGACGAATTAAAGGGGATAGTCATCAATCAATACGGGGGTTACACAATATTTTGAGTTGAAAACTTCATCTTGGAGCCATCTACCATCCATCTATCATCTACGATTCAACCAATCCATCCAACATCATCTCTAGAACTCGAATTGTGAAGATCATCATCATTCAAATTCATCCATCCAAACCCTAGTTCTCCATATCATCAATCATCAATCCTACCACCATCCTCCTTCACCAACCCATTATCATTCACCATTCAATCATCCATCAAGCTTCAAGATGTCTTCACTCATGCTCCAAACATCCGGTGATCAAGCTTCTTCAACCATGAGCGGCTAATCATCTCAGTTTCACCCCGGTGTAGGTAGTTGTTAATTTTAGGGTTTCGAATTGTTCTTGTTTCAACTTAGTGACAATTTGTATTTGGTTTTTGAAACTCTTGCTAATAGTATTACATTTGTTGCGAATTTGTGAATTGTCGAGCGATGTTAAAAGTTATGACTTTGTGAAATGGTGATATGTAATTGTGCATTATCGTTGTTAGGATTTATTTGTGTTGATTATAAAGTGTCTTTTTGTCCATTCTTCGGGACATTGATAGCTAGTAGCACCTAAGTCACGGTACACTAAATCCGTTAATCGAATGCAGTTGAGTTGAAACTAAAACTTGTAGAAATCCTAGGTTAACAATTACCGAAACCGGGCGTGATTCCCTTTTATTATTATTGTTCTAGTAACCAATTTTCTTACAATTGTTAATCATTCTCATCGATTCATTTAGTTAAAAATCTTATCTCCCAATTAAACGAAAACACAAAATTATTCTAGCAAACTTCATATATTGTGACACTTTTGATAATTCAATCAAATCCACACACAAACCACATACTCTTCGTGGTTCGACCCCTTGCTACCACTAGCTATTTGTTAAGGGTAAATAGGGCTTATGAATCTTATCTTTGACCGGAGCGCGACATTCCGATCAAATTTTGGCGCCGTTGCCGGGGAGTGCATGCGCTTTGTGTTTGGATATTGTTTGAATTTTTTGTGATTAACTGTTTAGCTTTCTTTTTGTACTTTTCTTTTTCCTTGTTACGCGGGGTGTGTTACTTGTGCAAGTTACAGGTAGTGCATGCATACGCGCAATTCCGGGAGGACTTCACCTCTAGTTTACGAACCGGAAATCGAAAGAGTAGTAAGAAGAAACCGAACAAGCCGGTTAGAAGCATCCCTTGCTTCTAATCAAACCAACCAAACACCACAACTCACACCAACCATTGAAACCGATTCAACGGCAAATCAAAACTCCAACCAGAACCAGAACCAATACCAATATCGGAGTAACTTTAATCCCGCTCAAAACGCCCAACCTCTACCTCAAGAGCAACCGGGTGGTAACGACAACTCTAGACCACCCATACCACCTTTCAGAAACCAAAATCCCAACAACAACCAACGAACACCCCAACAACAAAACCGTCACAGACAAACTTCTTTACCTGTCAACCTCAATGATGGATATGTCAATTCCGATCACAGAGGTAATCATGATCGCGGCAATGTCGCGGATGAAGACCCGTTTTTCAACATCGATGACTTGAGGGATGCAATCCCCAATGACGAACCTTATAGTGTTCCCGGTTATCAATCGCCGGAACATGTAAGTGTGCATTCAGAAAATTCTGATGATGGGGGTTATTATGATGATCGAGTGGACGATGATGAAGATTGGGGATACGTCAATAGGGGTAATAACTACCGTGCGAGAGGGTACGAAGATGAAGAGTTTGGCTATCAAAATGCCAACTACGTTGGGGATGACGATTATGGTCGTGGGAATAGAAGGAATGACGGTTACGAAAATAACCGCCAACCACGAAACAACTACCAACGGAACCGGAATGATGGGTTTTTCAACAACAACAATGCTAACCCTAACCGGATCCCTCGTTTCGTGGGAGGTGGTCATCAAGGGGGTAACCGAGGTGGAAATCGGAGAGATGATAGAAGAGATGTTGGAAGGGATGAGAGAAGGGATGAGAGACGAAATGAAAGGAGGAATGAGAGATGAGATGATAGAAGGGATAACCGGAGAATGGATGATCAAGAAGTTAATGGTCCTTATCATCGTCAACAACCTCCACGGGGAGTGAATGATCGCTTCAGGCCGATTGTCACCGAAAACGATTCACCCATCGTTTGTGAGCGAAGGATGTTTGATTGTAAACCACGTTACATCAACATACTTCCTCATTTTGATGGGAGGTCCAACGATGAGCCATACACACATTTGGCGGAATTTTCTTCGGTTTGCAACACTATTGGGGGGCATAACTTTGCGTTAGAGGAAGTTAAACTTCGCTTGTTCCAATTCTCATTGAAGGACAAAGCGAAGCAATGGTTTCTTACACTCCCGGCCAATAGCATCCGCACATGGGGGGAAATGTAACATGCGTTTTTAGATGAATATTATTCTATGGCAAAGACCGACGACGCTCGTGATGAAATTAGGTCTTTTCACCAATTATCGGGCGAATTGTTGCATGAAGCCTTTACAAGATTCAAGGAAATGATGCGGAGATGCCCACATCATCAAATCGAGAAGTGGGAATTGGTGAAGTGTTTTGTACGTGGGTTGGATGATGCCACATGGAATCGTCTCGAGTCGACAAGTAACGGGACTCTTTTGAGCAACCATGAAGACGATGATTGGGAGTTTTTGGAACGAATGAGCAAACGGTCAAAAGAAAAAGAATCGGCCGATCGAGCCAAAAAACATCCTATTTCCCGGTCACTTCCCGATCTCGACTCTAAAGATCGAATTTCTACTTTAGAGAAGGAAATGGAATGAAGAAGAAGGAAGTTAATGCGGTTCAATTCGAGGTTTGTGAGGATTGTGGTGATATTGGACATAGAGCGGAACAATGTCCAACAGGGCAGGAGGAAGTCAATCAAGTGTATGGAGATAGGAAGCAATATGACATGAACTCCAACACTTACCATCCGGGTTTGAGAAATCACCCCAACTTCCGATATGGTAACGCTTCAAATCAAATGAACCCGAATTTCCAATCGGGTAATCAAGGAGGTCAAAGCGGGTCATCATATCAAAACCGCCAAGGTGGTAACCAAGGAGGTTATCAACTAAATTACAACCAAGGGTACCAAGGTAGGGACAACAATTACCAAGGTGGGTACCAAAAAAATTACAACAATCAAGGCGGTAATGGAAGCGGGTCGAATAATCAAACTGGTGGCGATGACTTGAGTGCCAAAATGGATGCCTTGCTGAATATGCAAAAAGAATCTCAAAGCAACATAAAAGAATCTCACAATGATATCAAAGAGATAAAGAAGACAAATGAGATTCGGAATAAAGCACATGAGGCATTGGCAAAGCAAGTGGGCCAACTCGCGGAAGAAATGGCTCAGATAAGGGGAAGCATGGGGAAGCTTCCAAGTGACACCACGGTAAACCCTAAGCATCAAGGGTCAAGCTCGAGAAACACACGTGAGGTACATTTAAATGAAATTTCTTTACGTAGTGGTCGAGTCATAGATAATGGTGTCAAACCACCATCACCCCAGTTTGTTGAAGGGGTGGTGGAAGATGCTAGTGAAGATGAGAATGAGAATGGTCAAACGGGTCAAAATAAAAATGATTCGAAAAAGAAAAATAACCCTCCCGTTGTGACCATTCCCGTCCCCAAGGCTAAGGAAAAGGGTGTGGAGGCTAATACCGCCCCTTATCCCGAAGCCTTGAAAGGACCCATAAAGAAAATTGTAAACAAAAGAGGTCCACAACAAGAAGAGTTGTTGGAAATTTTTAAACAAGTAAAAATAAACCTACCTCTTTTGGATGCAATTAAACAAGTACCGTCTTATGCTAAGTACTTGAAAGATTTGTGTACTCAGAAACGAACTCACAAATTTCCAAAGAAATTAGATTTAACTGAAAACGTGAGTTCGATTCTCTCTGGTGCACTTCCACCTAAGCTCCAAGATCCGGGTGCGCCTATCATTTCAATTCAAGTAGGCGATTTTAAAATTAACCGGGCACTTCTAGATCTTGGTGCTAGCGTAAGCATTCTACCGGGTAGTTTATATGACCAATACGAGTTTGGTCCACTTCAATCGTTAAACGCTACCGTGGTGTTAGCCGATTTGACATCCAAACTACCCCGTGGAGTTGTTTCAGATGTGATAGTGAAAATCGAGGATTTTTACTATCCGGTGGACTTTTTAGTACTTGATTACGTGGCCAAGGACCCAACCAAACAACCTACGGTGACTTTGGGTCGACCGTTCTTAGCAACTGCAAATGCTCAAATTGACTGCAGAACAGGAACGGTTGACATGACATTTGGAAACCGAAGGTTGAGGTTGCATGTTTTTTCTGGACTTATGAACCCTCCAGCTGATAATGAATGCTATATGGCAGACATTGTTGACACGTGCATACCTCTTTGCGACACAGCCGTGTATGAGGAAAACACAATGGAGGATTGTTATATGTTTGACAGGTCACAGGTGGAGGTGGAGAGAAGCATAGACGAGGAAGTGAAGAGTTTGGAGGTGCTTGCGGTTCGAGAAGGAAAACCGACATGGACGCACCAAGTTGAAAGCTTACCGGAGAGCATTGACACTAAATTGAAGCCGTCTTTAGTAGAGCCTCCGGAGGTTGAGTTGAAGGCATTGCCGAAGCATCTCAAGTATGCTTATGTTGGTGAAGGCAATATACTCCCGGTTATTATTGCATCGAATTTAACTGTGGAGCAAGAAAAAAAATTGATGGAGGTGTTGGTCACTAATCGGGCGGCGATTGGATGGACCATTGCGGATTTGAAGGGTATTAGTCCCTCGGTGGTGATGCACAAAATCATCACGGAAGAGAATGTGACTCCCGTTCGAGATGCACAAAATCATCACGGAAGAGAATGTGACTCCCGTTCGAGATGCACAACGGAGATTAAATCCGAACATGCGGGAGGTAGTGAAGAAGGAAGTGCTGAAGTGGCTTGATGCTGGTATCATTTACCCGATCTCGGATAGCCAATGGGTGAGCCCAACACAGACGGTTCCCAAGAAAGCGGGTATACAAGTCGTCAAAAATGACGCAGGTGAAGAGATAGCCACCCGGCCGGTAACCGGGTGGCGAATTGTATTGATTATAGGAAGTTGAATACCGCAACTTCCAAAGATCATTTTCCTTTTCCGTTCATAGATCAAATAGTTGGGAAATTGTCGAGGCAAAAATTTTATTGCTTCTTAGATGGCTATTTTGGTTATAACCAAATTGCCATCCATCCGGAAGATCAATCAAAGACTACGTTTACGTGTCCTTACGGTACATTCGCATTTAGGCGAATGCCGTTTGGATTATGTAATGCTCCCGCCACCTTCCAAAGGTGCATGATGAGTATCTTCTCAGATATGGTGGGAAAGTCTTTGGAAATCTTCATGGATGATTTCTCAATTTTTGGATCATCTTTTGAAGCTTGTTTGGACCAACTAGATAAAGTGTTAAAAAGATGTGTTGAGACTAGTTTGGTCCTAAGTTGGGAAAAGAGCCATTTCATGGTTCAAGAGGGAATTGTGTTGGGACACGTGGTGTTAGGTCATGGGATATAGGTTGATCGTGCTAAGGTACAAGTCATATCTACTTTACCGTATCCCACGACTGTTAAAGGTGTTAGGTCGTTTCTATGTCACGCGGGGTTTTATAGGCGGTTTATTAAGGGTTTTAGTGATATAACAAAGCCTTTATGTAATTTGTTGTTAAAAGACCAACCGTTTGATTTCAATGAAAATTGCCAAAATGCTTTTAACAAATTAAAAGAAAAGTTAGTGGAGGCCCCAATCTTGCAATCGCCAAATTGGTCTTTACCTTTGGAAATCATGTGCGATGCAAGTGATTATGGGGTGGGGGCCTTGTTGGGACAACGGGTTGACAAGAAACCCGTTGCCATATACTACGCAAGTAAGACTCTTTCGGATGCACAATTGAATTACACCACCACCGAAAAAGAGCTACTTGCGGTGGTATATGCATTGGATAAATTTCGGTCTTACATATGGGGTAGTAAAGTGATTATTTACTCTGATCACACTGCAGTTAGGTACTTCATGGAGAAGAAGGATGCAAAACCGAGATTAATCCGATGGGTGTTGTTGCTCCAAGAATTTGATTTGGAGATACGGGACAAAAAGGGTATCGAGAATGTGGTAGCGGACCATTTGTCCCGGTTGACGGTTGAAGAGGATCCGAAGTCCTTAGAGATCAATGAGTCTTTCCCAGATGAGCACATAATGAAATTAGATAAATTGCCATGGTATGCTAACATTGTCAATTATCTTGTTACAGGTGATATGCCAGCACATTGGGATAGACGGAAGAGGCAACACTTCATGTCTCAAATCAAGTATTATCGGTTGGAAGAACCGCACTTGTGGAAGGAATGTGCGGATCAAGTGATATGAAGATGCATAGACGATGAAGAGATTCCAAGCGTGTTGCAACATTTACACTCATTTGCATGTGGTGGCCATTTTAGTGGTCACAAAACGGGTCATAAAGTGTTAAGTAGTGGTATTTATTGGCCTACTATTTTTAAAGATGCAAATGAGTTTGCCAAAAATTGTATAGAGTGTCAAAAATTAGGGGGCATTTCAAAAAGGGACGAAATGCCCATGGAACCAATCCTTGTAGTCGATGTTTTCGATGTATGGGGTATTGATTTCATGTGCCCATTTCCCAATTCTTATGGCAACTTGTATATCTTGGTGGCCGTTGACTATGTGTCAAAATGGGTCGAAGCAATAGCCACCAAGACAAACGACCATTCCGTAGTGTGTAACTTTGTCCAAACCAATATTTTCTCAAGGTTTGGGATTCCTCGTGTCATCATAAGTGATGTGGGATCCCATTTTAAAAATTTTCTATTTGGGAAACTTCTAAAGCGGTTTGGTGTTAACCATAGGATTGCTACCTCCTATCACCCGCAAACAAGCGGGCAAGTTGAGGTGTTAAATAGGCAAATCAAAGAGATTTTGCAAAAGACCGTGCGGGCGGACCGTAAGGATTGGTCAATTAAGTTGAACGATGCTTTATGGGCCTACCGTACGGCACATAAGACACCTATTGGCACTACACCTTACCGGTTGGTTTACGGTAAAAACTATCATTTACCGGTTGAACTTGTGCGCAAATCATTATAGGCTATTAAGGAAGTTAATGTTCAATATGATGATGCAGGTAAGGAAAGGAAACTCAAGCTATGCGAGTTGGAGGAGCTAAGGGAAATGGCATATGAATGCGCGTCTAAATACAAGGATGGAATGAAGAAAGTGCATGATGCCAAGCTGAGAAAGAAAGAGTTCGAGGTGGGCCAAAAGGTGTGGCTTTACAATTCAAAGCTCAAATTCTTTCCCGGAAAGCTCCGGAGCAAATGGATGGGACCTTATGTTATCACCCGGGTCGGACAATTGGGTGATGTTACTATCGAGGACCCAAAGGATGGGGTACGACAAACGGTATACGGTCATCGGCTAAAACCGTTTCTTGATGGTAACGAAAAAGTGGATGAAAACAAGGAATCGGTGAGCTTTGTGGTAAGCATACCGGTTTATGAGGTCAAGTGATAAGGGCCGGTAACATGTTGTGTAAAATTATGTATAATTATTTAATTGTTTGTGTGTTTTAGATATAATCGTTTTCGTTTGATACTAATCTCTCCTGATTGTGTGAAGTCCGGACATTCCGAACGGGTCATGAAGACACAAGGTATGTGTTTAGGCTTTGTTATGTGCATTGAGGACAATACACGATTTTTTTGGGGGGTGGTAGGGCCGTTGACGATTATTGCGTTTTCAAAATCTAACTTATAAAAATTCACAAAAAGATTTTTAATAATTTTTAGAATTTTTAGTGTACATAGTCCCTTCATTAAAAAGTCATAAAATTCCTCATATTTTTCATAAAAAAAAATGAAAATGAAAAATTAAAAAACTTGATTTTTAGATACCGTCGCCGACGGTATATCTGCTCGTCGCCTACGGTGCCTTAAATTGTCCGTCGCCAACTTTTGATCGTAGACAGCAACATAATCCGTCGCCACATTAGCATTTTTCCGAGACCGTCGCCGACGGTGCCTTGATTCTCAGCCGACGCTGATTCGTTTTTGTGGCTTATATCTCGCATCCAAACCTCTTTATGGGTATCCAAACTTAACCCGAAACCCATTTTCACCACACATATAACCCAGAAACCTGATCATATGTCCCAAGCATCTAGAAACCTCACCAAATCAGTAACTACATCACGTTCTCTCTCCTTCATCTTCACCATCTTCTCCAAAACTTCCTCTAGAACCCTAATCCTTCTACTTCTCATAACTTCTTCAAATCTCTACCAAATCAAGCGATTCTTGAGCCTATCTTGAGTGATTTTTCGAGAGGAACAAAACCCCCATAATAGTTTCCATCAACTCTTGCTCGTTTGCAAGATTTCTGGGTACGAAATTTTAGGGTTTTTGAGGGTGTTCATCAAAGTACCTTGCTTTACACTTTTTCATAGTTCTTCTTGTTAATCTTCAACAAAGGTATGAACTTTCGCTTAATTTATGCTTGATTGTCATATAAATTGTTGATTTCTTTCGAAATTTTAAGCTTATGGTTTAAGAGTAGGTTGTTTATCACAATGTAGGATGTTTTAGCATAAAGTTTGGGGTGTTTGTTTGATTTAAGTGGGATTTGAGCATGCTTTAGTCTTAGTGATGTGATTACACTAGAATTTTGGCATGATTGAACATAGTAGTGATGTTGAACATTGTTGAAACCATGACTTTCTTTTGAAAACTCTTAGGATTAAACATGTTTCGTTGATATAGATGATAAAATGAGCGACTTAAGAAGTTTAAAAAAGGCGGTTTTACATCCAAATTTCGATTGAAATTCAACATTACATACTATGTCCAAAGTTTGAGATTGTTGAAATTTTGGGGTGTACTAATTGTTGTTGTCTTTGTCTTGTTATTGTAGCCATGTTCCGAGGAAGCAAGAAAGTAAAGACCTCCGGTCAAGGTTCATCTTCGGGAGCCGGCTCGGGCTCCGGGGTATATCAAAGACGTTGGGAACATCTAAGTAACGTACAAGAGGGCGATGGGCAACTTGAAAGACAAGATTGGAATTGGGAAGAAGAAAAGAACAGTAGGTCGGCTTCGGCATGGAAGGACGAGAAAACAAAGGCTCTTTCTCGATACAATAATAAGAGGTTGGAAGCTAAGATGTGGAAAATGAAAATGGTTACGCATATTTCAAAACCCGTACCCGATAGGGCGGTTTGTGAGCGTACGGTAGATGTTGAAGAGTTTAGGAAGATTGGTATAGTGCAAAAGTTTGAAAAGCTTGGTTGGGAACGGGTGATTGAATGGTGTGATGATATCACCACTCGAGTATATTTAGGGGCAGTTTGTGAGTGGCTATCCACCCTTCGTTTTGAACACTCTGATAGGCCAGCTCATAGGTGGAAATTGATTGGTAACATTGGAAAAAGTCAAATGGTCATGTCCTTCGAGCATATGAATGCTATTGCGAGGTTTGACTCGCTTGGGGTTGACGTGTATGACTATTATGGGTATGATCAATTTTTGGACAATAAGAGAAACAATGCTGATCCGGTGAGACTTTTAGAGGACACATTACCGGGGTCTGGGGGTGCAAGTGATTCAAGAACCGATTTGTCTTTGATGGGAAAGATACTTCAAGGTATTTCATTAGAGAACATTATGGTACGGTTCGGAGATCGGGGAACGGTGAAGGCACCCGATTGTCGGGTTTTGCATGCCTTGTTATATGGGACGCCCAAGATCTCGTGGCGTCAAATTGTTATGATCAACACATGGGATACACGGGAATCATTTAAACGAAAGATGATTCCCTATGCAAGGTTGATTAGCGCCATGGTTCTCCAACAGAATGCATTACCTCAAGACTTACTGTGGGTGTCTAAGCCTATTGATCAGTTCAGCTTCGCCACTATGAGGCGGCATTGGAAAATAACCGTGAAAGCTTTTGGGCATTTGCACACGGTTGAAGATGAGCAAGGGGATAGCTATCGGTTCAACGACAAAGAGGGTGATGAAGACGGTGATGAAGAAGAGGGCGATGAAGAGATGCCCGATGTTGAGGAGGAGACTGATCCTTTCGGTCCACGGGGACCGAGGCGTAGGTACAGGATAAAGCATAGGGAAATCTCTGCCGATGTGGCAGATTTTGTGAATCAAAGGCAAATACTGTCGTACCGGTTGTGGACCCGTGGAAATCAAGCGGTCTACGACAATGTGTCGGTGGATATTGGTGAAGCAAGAGAGTACCATGCTAGTAGGAAAGAGTGGGAAGAGGCGCAAGGGGCGTACTCGCAGCAACAATGGGGTTTTCAAGCATCTTTCCACGAGAGGGTGGAAAAGCAGCTGGAGGAACAGCAACTGCAACATGTGTTACAACAGTCACAGATGGAACGCATGATGCAGTTGCAAGAAGAGGAAAGGGCCCGCAGACAGGCATGGGAAGAAGAGGAGGCTAGGCGCCAAACTGCACAAAGAGAGTTGGACCAAAAAACGCCGATGGGGAGCGATGGCCATCTCTAAGCAGATGGCGATTAATAACGCCAAGGTGCTCCATGACCAAGAGCGCCATCAAAGAGATTATCAAGCCGGTCTTCCATATGCTGAACATTCGGGGTGGACCGATTACCCCAACCTTCCTCATCCGCAAGGGCCATCCGATCCAACGCCTCATTGGCCCGAGGCAGTCGGCTCGAGTTTCGTTCCAATGTCGTACCAACCGCCACCTCAACAAGAGTCAAGCCCGCTAGATAACTACAGGGATATGTTTGAGGCCCTCACTGGTTATCCATACCGGCCGAACCCGCCAGTGAACCCTAATGAGAGATATCAGCGGTAGAGGTGAGGTACGTCTTTTGTTGTTGTTGTATATTATTATGTTTTCGTTATTTTCATTTTGTTATTTAAATTCTCGCCTAGTTAAATGAACGTTGTGGGTGTGTTCCCTATATAACCCTCACGAGACCTCTCGTCCTCCCAAGCTATTTGTCACACCCCGATTTCCACACGTTTCACCGGTGGGCCCGGTGGGGGATTACCGTGACGTAGTTGGCAACAATATAGTCAAACCACACAATATTTAAATGCACAACGGAAGCATAAAGATAGATATATTTCAACCAACAAAATGTAATATCCAAGTATCACAAGTAGTCGAAATAATCCACAGGGGATCAAAATAAAATAGGAAATAATGTTCAATAGATAGTGGCATCCCAAGCTTGCGAGACTCTAACGATGCTAAGGAGTGGCCAACCTATTTCGTGTAGAACCTGCATTTAATCTTTTTGGGGAAAATACGTCAGTTTACACTGGTAAATACATTCAACCGACACTTTTAGAAAAGAGTTTAATAAAATTGATTTGAATGCACGAGGCACAAACTTTTATAACTTCGGATAATTAATCAAATTTAATCTTGTAAAAGAATTACATGTTCGTTATGCGTTCAGTCGCCCGGGTCGTGCCGGGTTTAAGGTTAATTGACACACCACATAGTACAAAACCGTGGCGGGAAAACCAACGGTTATACCTTTATAAGTATGGACACATTGTCGGGTGTACGCCTACACCCGCGTGTCAAGGTCGTGGCCATTCCGTAGAATGATGCCAAGGATATCCGGGACATGGTCCTTAATCCCCCAAAAGCGTAAAACAAACAAAACAAGTTTTCAAGTGGGTCACATTGATAATACCCAACTACTAATGAGTTAGGGTCAATTGCCCGGCCAAGCGGTATTTTATATACCGTACCCCAAGCCCGTATAAGGGAAAATAAGTTAAAGTATTTACCTGAGCAAGTAATAACCACAACAAGCAAATGCAAGTATCTTTTACTGGTCTCCTATTCTGGAACGAAGGTTTATAATAACCTATTAGAATCCTAACGGGTCTTTAATTTAGCCTTAGCTTAGACCGGTCAGTTTCAAAGGATAAATACGGTTTAATCGCATGAAAGGCGAAAACCGGGAATGGAATGTGGTTTGGACCCAAAAAGTTTGAAGACTTGTTTTATATGGGTAATATAAACACATTCTGGATTTTGAGGTAAAAACGATAAGGTTGGACCCGTTTCGGCTAATTTATGTAAACTAGTTACATAAACCGAACCGATCGCGTAACGGGTAACCGTAAGAGTCTTACACAGGTTTCCTACGTCAAATATACTCTAAGGAGGTTGTGGTATCAGTAGGATACCTTCCATTATGCCCATAACGAGTTTAATCCCAATATACGCCCCGTAGGGGTAATTTGGTCATTTTAAAGATTATAAAAGAGATTTCCGGGTTCTACAGGAAATCTGAGTTTTCTGAACAGGTTATAAAGTTCAAAATACTTTATTTGTTATTTAAAATCAGTAGCAACTGGATTCGTGTCAAATACCAAGTAGAACTCATTTTATGTTCGAAAAGGGTATATTGAGTATTTACCGAATCAACGCCATAACTGCAAGTTATGGGCAGGTTAAAAATAATTAAAAATCTTTAAAAATCCCAAAATATTATATTACATCAGTGTGTAAAAGGTTTGGTGTCGAAATTTGGGTTTAGATAGGCTTTATGCTAAATGCGCCGTTTAATCATTAAAGTTTTCTTAATTGCGCTATTTAGCATAACTCCTATTCTAGACCTCGGATTGACATGAAATTTTAGGGACATGTTTAGAAATCAGTAACTAAGGTTATTGTTCTTTCACATATCCAAAATCCTTGTTTTAAAGTCAAAAGGGCATTATGGTCAACTTTAAGCATATAACGGAAATGTGCAAATGACTCGGACAAACAACGAACCAGCCACAGAGGGTTATACCATCATGTAACCTGGCCCTAAGAAAGTCCTAAGGCATATCTAAAACATACCAAATCGGGTCAGAACTGAAGTCAAAACAAAAGTCAAAGTTTTGCGACTTTCGGTTCCGAACCGGGTCAAAACAGTAAATGGTCAGATCAAACAAGCTTAAACCAGTTATAATACTTATTATCAAGTTATATGAGTGATAAAATAGGATACATGCCATCTACATTGTTAATTATGCATTCAATCGAAAATTAGCATTCTGTTGACTTTTTCTAAGCAACATTGACCCGTCATTTGGACTAGTTAGAGTGGGAATCAGAGGGTGCCCTTTTAGGGGTTTAATACACACATAATTACCAACATATAACTACCTTTGATTCTACTAATCACTGGACCATTTGTGATTAATCGTTAAGTCAATCGTTAATTACGACGGATTGACTTTTAAGCTATAACTAAGCAAAGACTTAACTAAGAAGGGTTAGGCACACTTTCTGAAGTCTAGTGAATGACCAGAGATGCTTAGAGAGGACTCTTGTGCTCCAGAAAGCTCCAGGAGTGTTGAATGAAGGTGTGAACAATTGTTACAACATGAATGGCCTTTTATAGTAATCTTGGATGAATTAGATCATGATAACAAGGTCTACAAGAGTTCCTAGATCACCAACAAGTGTCCCTGAGTGCTAGGGGTCGTGTAGGGGGCGCCCATGCTGCTCATAATGGCTCCTAAGTCGGTTAAAACACCAAACAGTGCTTCTGTCCGCTTTTTCTGCATCTGTGCCATTGACACGACCCGTGTAAGAGGTCCTGTAACTCTTACGCGGCCTGTATGAATCTCATTGTCAGAGCCCATATCTTCCACTGCCAGTGCGGCCCGCGTAAAGCCCTTGCAACCTTTACGCGGCCCGCCTGAGACCTGCTGTAACATTTTCAAATCTTTTTCAATTATTACCGTCGGCTCTTGGCGTTTCGAAGGGGTAACTTTGCGTTTTGGGCCTTTCTTATTTACGTATAAGGGTCTTGTGACTTTTACTCGTGTCGTTAAGTCCTCGGTTAGTTTATCACTACCTGAAAAGTCATAACTTTCAATGTTTGACGCTTATAACCCTTTTTAAACGAATTTGGTCATAACATTCTCATATTGTAACGGAACGTGATGAAATTTATATCGCGCATTCTAGTGAGTATAATTTACCATTACAAAGCCTCAGGTATGCCAAAGGATCACTCAGAGGTATAACTTAAACATGTTGACACATTTGGCCCATGTAGTTTGTAATTCCTCACTTTCTTCCACATTTCGTTCCGTATGATCCATGATTCATTCGTTTGAAGGTACGAGCATCATTTAGGGTTACTGTAAAGTATATTTATCCCTTGTTGACGTTTTAAATCCTTGAATTCACATACTTTCTATGTTTGTCAACGTTAGTCCCTCTATAGTATTTATTACCACGTGCAAACCTATGACACGTGTCAATACATTATAGGACGCAAATTTTCGAGGTGTTACATCCTCACCCCCTTAAAAGAAATCTTGACCTCGAGATTTATTGAAACAAATGAGGGTACTTTTCTTTCATCGTGGACTCTACCTCCCACGTGTACTCGGGACCTCTACGGGCATCCCATTTTACCTTTACAATCGGTATATACTTCCTTCGAAGCTTCTTAACCTGTCGATCCTCGATCGACACCGGTTTTTCAACAAACTTTAAGCTTTCATCGATGTGTACATCTGTATGCGGTATAACTAGCGATTCATCAGTGAAACACTTCTTCAAATTGCAGATGTGGAACACATTGTGGATACCACTGAGCTCTTCTGGTAAGTTCAACTTATAGGCAACCGATCCGACACGTTCGATTATCTCGAAGGGTCCAATGTATCTCGGGCTTAACTTGCCTTTCATGCCGAATCGCATCACTCCCTTCCAGGGTGATACTTTCAGCAATACCTTGTCACCTACTTCAAAGTTAAAAGGTTTACGCTTCAAATCTGCGTAACTTTTCTGCCTATCTCAGGCAGCTTTCAAACGGTCACGAATCTGGACAATCTTGTCCGGCGTTTCAAAAATTATATCAGGTCCTGTCATCTGGACATCTCCAACTTCTGCCCAACAAACGGGCGTTCTACACTTTCTACCATACAAGGCTTCGAAAGGGGCAGCCTTAATGCTCGTATGGTAGCTATATATGAGAACTCGACTAACGGTAGGTGGTTATCCCAACTACCACCTAAATCGATCACGCATGCACGAAGCATGTCTTCCAACGTTTGGATTGTACGCTCACTCTGTCCGTCTGTCTGAGGGTGGTAAGTCGTACTGAAGTTTAAGCGTGTGCCCAAAGATTGTTGGAAACTTTTCAAAAAATGTGACGTGTATCTGGTATCCCTGTCAGAGATAATAGACACAGGCACGCCATGAAGGGATACAATCTTATCTACGAACAACTGGGCTAACATATCGGAGCTGTGAGTCTCCTTAATGGGTAGGAAATGTGCTGACTTAGTCAGTCTATCAACTATTACCCATATCGTATCGTTTCCCTTTCTTGTCTTTGGTAACTTGGTACTGAAATCCATCGTCACCATTTCCCACTTCCACTCGGGAAGTTCAGGCTGTTGTAGTAAGCCTGACGGCTTTTGATGTTCAGCTTTTACTTGCGCACAAGTCAAACATTTTGCCACATAGGTGGCTATAGACTTCTTCAAGCCTATCCACCAAAAGTTTGCCTTCAAATCCTGGTACATCTTATCAGCACCAGGATGAACGGAATATCGGGAACTGTGGGCTTCCTGAAGGATAACGTCACGAAGACCTCCGTAAACAGGAACCCAGATTGTAACAACTGCCACTAAAATCCATAATTAGGATGGTAATTAACTATTAAGAAAACCCTAATTGAGAAACCCAAGTAATTCTGCACTAACCCTAAAATTTCCAGAACAATCAGAATCAGGATCAGGGCCCCTAAAACTCAGGGGGGGGGGGGGGGGCAAAACCCTTGTTACGATTATCTAAATAACTTGCTGGCCGTTTTAAATTTTACAATTTTATCAACTCAGCTAAGTTACTTAGACACGAAGCTACCTATAGAAAATAGGTGACCACTCGCGTAGCGCGACACCTATAGGGGTTAGCGCTACGCTACAGGGACAAATTTCGCGTAACATAGGTTACCACTCGCGTAGGGCCACGCGTATAGTGATACCCCTCGCGCTACGCGACGGTGTCAAATTTCAGGTATAAATAGAGGAGTCTGGGACTTGATTTCTAGCACAAAAACGACGAAGAAATTCGTTGTACACGCTAAGTTATAGCCAAAATACTACACAAACACACACTAATCTCGAAACGCTGCCGCAATCAGGGTAATAACTCGATCGCTATTACGATTCAACGTCCGATCGATTATAACTATCCAACGATAGTCCAGGTGCTGCTCAATTGAGCTTGTACTTTGATTATTCGTCGTGATTTCGACTTGAATATTAGAGTGCTGTTCGAATTCGGACTATGCTCTGTTATTCGTTGTGAATCCGATTGAATTATCGAGTATTGCACTGATTAATCGCTGTGAAGGTTTAATCTCGTGAATTGACGTAACTGCTGTATTAAGTTACCTACCTAGTTGTGTGCACTAGCTTACAAAGCTAACTCAATAGGCTAAGCTCTACCTGTATAAATCTGCAATATATCAAGGCTTATCTATAGACTAAACTTTGGCCGTATGAATCTGCATGATTATAATGTGAGTCATTCTCCTTTTTAAATTGTTTTCTCACAGTTTGTGAGTAAGTATTACAATACCTCAAATTATTTTCAAAGGTTATAATTACAGGGATTAAGTCTTTGTAATCACCAAATTACAGCTGGTATGTGGGGTATTGTGCACATTACTGTTATTATCACTCTATGTGAGTGAATATTACTCTTTGTGAGTTATTATTACTCTGTGTGAGTACACCGTCACTATTTGGGGCAACGGGACCCAATAGTGGTATGACCACAGTCACAGAAATGAATCGAGTGACAAATACCCATTCTTGATAATTGGTTGATAGAAACATTGTAATCGCTCTTAATACTGTGAATTATAACTAAAGGGTCGTTTTAGAAAACAGAATGATTCACTCAGTATTTCCCGCTGACAAAACCTTTTTAAAACACTTTTCAGGTAATTACAGTAGATTGGAACAAATGATGAATCCGGCACAAAAAAGGCATCAAGAAGTGGCTTATTTCATTAATTAAATCAAATTAAGAAATATCATTTTTATATTAAAAGCTACCTTTGTAAAATATGGGTTATCCCATCTATTTAATAAATAAAATCCGGTGTTTTTTAAACTCTGATATTTTTCCTAACTCACGGTCCTGATGAAATTTCCGCTGCAATGTTTTCTTTAAAAATAAAAAAATAAATCACCGGTACCACGGGACTGCTCGCGGCACCCGATTCCGTCCAGGGTGGGTCGGGGGTCGTGACAGAAGGTGGTATCAGAGCTAAGTCACTGCTTTAAGCCTATAAGTGTTGTGATAATAATACCTAAGCCTAAATAAAAAGAGTTAGGAGATTTCTATTAAGTGGTAGCACAACTGATAGCAGTTAGACTGGAACATAAGAAAAGATGCCCTAGTATAAGCTAAGCCACTGGTTTACACAATTAGGTCTTATAATGATACCTAAGTGAAACGGAGAATTAGAAACTTAATATTATCTGATAGCACTCCGGATGATATTTAGACTTGAATTTAAGAATTTTGCCTTAAAATAAATTTTAAGGTAAATTACTTATATAAGGTAATGGATACTGGTATGACGGTTAGCAGGCAATAGCACTTAATTACTATTTATTCCTGCTTATTGATATTATTTGGTCCAGAATAGGATATGTTATGGGGATACAAATTTCGTTGATAAAAGCCCTAATAAAAGAGGCACTTCTTGAAAAGATACTATTTATGGGAAATAGAAAATTTTCTCCGGCAAAACTGGGTATAGAGTAGCAGACTCTCCAGCTTGCCCGGACATATTGAGATTACCGCTCCGGCACGAACCGGATAAGACGGGGTAAATGATATGTCAAATCAGTGACAAGATTTCCCTAAATAGTATCATGACCAAATACCTGAGTGGTTCTTGGAAATATGAATCTGTTAAATATATTGACCTGACAAATGATATGTTTATTTCAGCATGTGAAATATGTGATTATATAGATAGGTATATCTATAAGGAAATTCCAAAAACCCATAAGGATTGACAAATTGAAATAAAGTACAAGCATCCGTGTCTAGAATTCTTTATCAGGAATCTCTTTTCCAATATCAAACATTATTTTGTTTGATCATTTACCTCGTAACTCATACAATGAGAACCCTTTAAAGAAGGGATATCATCGAAAGTATAAAAATTTTACAATGCACAAGTAAGAAACATATAAAGTTGTGCTAACGCACAAGAAAACACATGAAACTTAAAATATACGTCCACAGACGTTGAAATATATCACATACGACTTTCCAAGGCAAGAACTTTGAAAAGTATAAATTGGGCACGATGACACCAATACTAATTCTGTCAGTAGAAAACTACTAATTAGGAAGAAACACTCTTGCCATATGATTCTACCAACGACACAGATCTCGCTAAGGTACGTTCCATAATTACACTGCAAAAAGGAATCACATACCTTTGTAAATTCTCTATTTTATTTTTTCGACATTCCATAATAACATCACACTAGTATCACACGGAAATCCAAGTAAAGTTTTTTTAAAACTCTGACTTCTGCCTATAGTAAGTTAACTCTCGTGGGCATCATACCATGAGGATTTCCTTCATAGTAGCAAATTTTTTTACATTTCTTGGTAAATCCACATGATTGTACTTATGGTTCATTCAAATTAGGAAGACCATAGGAGGACATTATACCAATTGTTGTTTAATCAAAAGTTCAAATATCATTTCACTATAGTTGATCTTTGCATAGTAAAACCTCGTTTTACAAAGCGATGACTCTTTAATATCAAATCAATGAATTTCTTGAAAAAACTCGATTTTCCATGGTTTCTGTTATAAAGATGTCCGAACTTCCTTATTACCACTCGTTTTGTTCAAACCCAGTTAAATTGCTCACAATTCATATTCAATTCCAGGTCCCATATGATATTTTAAGCCATCATATTCAAATTCAAAATAATCCCAATAAGCACTTTGATTCTCTTGAAACTATAACATGTTTTTGGCCTTCGATTTCACTAAAATATTTCTTTAATCACAATCACCCTCTGGTGACATCTCCACAAAATCTGAAGATTTCGCTAATCTCGGATTTAAAATTATTTATATTAAATTTGCCTTATTAATTTATTCAATAAAAGTAATCTTAAAACAATCATATACTCAGATAATGATACACAAATTCACCTCCTATTCCGATTTAGGTTTATGATAATATATCAGTATTTTAATACCCTGGTTATTGTCAGGAGCAGATATTGAGTAGCCTAGCCTTAGTTAGGCATGGACTGATCACCTATGCTTAAACAAGGCAGCACTAACCAATATCCAACCATAATAATAACCATTTAATGTATATAAATTAAGTTATCATACTTATTTATTCCAACAGTCAAAAAGAACATTGTAAGCATTTGCATGCACTCTTAACTTTGTTAAGAAAAAGAAAAATTGTACGCCAAGATCTCGAAGTATGAATTCTGGCTACAGGAAGTGCAATTCTTAGGTCATGTAAAAAAAAATCACGAAGGTATCCATGTGAATCCTTCTAAACTAGAAACAATTACTAAATAGAGGGTTCCGCAAACAGCCATAAAAGTTTGAAGTTTTCTAGGTTTAACTGGATACTATAGACAATTTATTTAAGATTGTTCCAAGATAACTAAACCCTTAACTAAGCTAAACCTGCAAAATAGTTAAGTTTGAGTGAGGACCTAGACAAGAAGAAGCTCTTAAGATATTAAATCAAAGGTTAACAAGTGCTTTAATTTTAGCATTGCCAAAAGAAACTGAAGTATATGGTGATACTTCAAAATTAGGAATAGAATATGTAACGCAAAAAGGTAATTGCGTATGCCTTCAGGCACTTGAAAAAGCACAAGGAAAATTTTACAACTCATGATTGAGAACTAGGAACTATAATTTTGCCCTTAAGATTTAGAGACATTATCTGTAGATACAGATCACAAAAAGATAAAGATACATATTTGGGCAAAACAAACTAAACATTAGGCAAAGAAGATGGATGGAAATCCTAAATGAGTATAACTGTGATATCCAGTATCACGAAGAAAAGCAAATGTAGTTGCAGATGCTTTAAGTCATAAGTATCATGAAAAGCAAGAGTGAGTCCATGCTCTTAGATTAAGATCTACGGTTAGATTTAATAGCACAAATTAAAGAAAGTTCAAGAAACAGCAATCGAAGACAATGCTGAAGGAATGAAAGGACAAGCCAAAGAATTAAAACAAGGAAGTAATAAGAATTTGGAGATTCCCTAAGAAAACAATTGGGTACCTAAGCAGGGTAAATTAAGAAATAAGATTCTAGATAGATCTAGGTATACCATGTACCCCGGTAACAATCAGATATACCAAGATTTAAGAAATAACTTTTGGGTGGATAGGAATAAAAATGGACATAGCCAGTCATATATCTAAGTGTCTCAACTGTTCACAAGTTTAGGCAGAGCACTAGAAACCTTTAGGATTACCCCAACGATTAGAAATGCCTATATGAAAATAGGAACTCTTAACAATAGATTTTGTTACTAAGTTACCCAAAACCAGAAAAGGTAATAAAACGATTTGAGTAATCATGGATCGATTTACCCAAATCAGCTCATCTTCTAAAACTATGAAAGAAACCTTTAGCATAGAAAGGTTAACCCAGTTGTACATAGATAAAACAGTATCCTTACATAGAGTTCCACTCTCCGTTGTATCGGACAGAGATAGTCGTTTCACTTTTCATTTCTGGAACAAGTTTCCAAATAGCAATGAAAACACGACTAAATTTAAGTACAGCTTATCATCCCCAAACAGACGGACAAAGTAAAAGAACCATTCAAAACCTTGGAAGACATGCTGCGAGCATGTGTGATAACCATTCAAGTAGGATAACCACTTACCCTTAATTAAATTCTCCTATAGCAATAATTATCATTCAAGTATCAAAACTGTCCCATTCGAAGCACTGTACAGACGCAAGTGCAAAAACCCCAGTTTGTTAAGCAGAAATAGGAGAAAATTAATTATCAGATCCTAAAATTTTACAAGAAACCCCTGACAAAATAACTCAAATCAAGGAAAGACTGAAAACAGCTCGAGATCGTCAGAAGAGCTATGCAGATAATCATCATAAACCTTTAGAATTTCATATAGGAAATAAGGTACTTTTAAAAGTTTCTCCTTGGAAAGGTATAGTGCGATTCGGTAAGAAAGGAAAGCTAAGTCCGAGATACGTTGGACCATTCCCTATGATTCAACGAATAGGACCAGTAGCTTATCAGTTACAACTACCAGAAGAATTGGCTGGAGTACATGATGTATTTCATGTATCCAATCTCAAGAAATGTCTATCAGACAAATCCATGGTAGTACCTCTTCAAAATATAGAGATAAATGAAAAAAATTAAAATTCATAAAGAAACCATTGGCTATTGAAGATCGAAAAGTCAAATTCCTCAAAGCATAAACGACTGGGTTGGTCAAAATCAAGTGGAATTCAAAGAGAGGGCCAGAATACAATTGGGAGCTGGAGTCCGAAATAAAGCGAAAATATCCACATCCTTTCCAGTAAATCTCGAGGACGAGATTTTTCTTAAGGTGGGGAGGATGTAACAACTGCCACTAAAATCCATAATTAGGATGGTAATTAACTATTAAGAAAACCCTAATTGAGAAACCCAAGTAATTCTGCACTAACCCTAAAGTTTCCAGAACAATCAGAATCAGGATCAGGGCCCCTAAAACTCAGGGGGGGGGGGCAAAACCCTTGTTACGATTATCTAAATAACTTGCTGGCCGTTTTGAATTTTACAATTTTATCAACTCAGCTAAGTTACTTAGACACGAAGCTACCTATAGAAAATAGGTGACCACTCGCGTAGCGCGACACCTATAGGGGTTACCCCTCGCGCTACGCTACAGGGACAAATTTCGCGTAACATAGGTTACCACTCGCGTAGCGCCACGCGTATAGTGATACCCCTCGCGCTACGCGACGGTGTCAAATTTCAGGTATAAATAGAGGAGTCTGGGACTTGATTTCTAGCATAAAAACGACGAAGAAATTCGTTGTACACGCTAAGTTATAGCCAAAATACTACACAAACACACACTAATCTCGAAACGCTGCCGCAATCAGGGTAATAACTCGATCGCTATTACGATTCAACGTCCGATCGATTATAACTATCCAACGATAGTCCAGGTGCTGCTCAATTGAGCTTGTACTTTGATTATTCGTCGTGATTTCGACTTGAATATTAGAGTGCTGTTCGAATTCGGACTATGCTCTGTTATTCGTTGTGAATCCGATTGAATTATCGAGTATTGCACTGATTAATCGCTGTGAAGGTTTAATCTCGTGAATTGACGTAACTGCTGTATTAAGTTACCTACCTAGTTGTGTGCACTAGATTACAAAGCTAACTCAATAGGCTAAGCTCTACCTGTATAAATCTGCAATATATCAAGGCTTATCTATAGACTAAACTTTGGCCGTATGAATCTGCATGATTATAATGTGAGTCATTCTCCTTTTTAAATTGTTTTCTCACAGTTTGTGAGTAAGTATTACAATACCTCAAATTATTTTCAAAGGTTATAATTACAGGGATTAAGTCTTTGTAATCACCAAATTACAGCTGGTATGTGGGATATTGTGCACATTACTGTTATTATCACTCTATGTGAGTGAATATTACTCTATGTGAGTTATTATTACTCTGTGTGAGTACACCGTCACTATTTGGGGCAACGGGACCCAATAGTGGTATGACCACAGTCACAGAAATGAATCGAGTGACAAATACCCATTCTTGATAATTGGTTGATAGAAACATTGTAATCGCTCTTAATACTGTGAATTATAACTAACGGGTCGTTTTAGAAAACAGAATGATTCACTCAGTATTTCCCGCTGACAAAACCTTTTTAAAACACTTTTCAGGTAATTACAGTAGATTGGAACAAATGATGAATCCGGCACAAAAAAGGCATCAAGAAGTGGCTTATTTCATTAATTAAATCAAATTAAGAAATATCGTTTTTATATTAAAAGCTACCTTTGTAAAATATGGGTTATCCCATCTATTTAATAAATAAAATCCGGTGTTTTTTAAACTCTGATATTTTTCCTAACTCACGGTCCTGATGAAATTTCCGCTGCAATGTTTTCTTTAAAAATAAAAAAATAAATCACCGGTACCACGGGACTGCTCGCGGCACCCGATTCCGTCCAGGGTGGGTCGGGGGTCGTGACACAGATCCTTCCATTTAATCTCAGAATTTCGTCTTTGCCATAGGATAACTGTTCTTCAATTACCCCTAGCTTTTCGTTAGGATAGTTAGCTTCTGACACAGCTTCTTTCTGTGCAGCTAACAATCTTTCATTCAGACTGTTCTTGATTTCAATGCTCTTGGCATTGATCCTTATTGGTTTCACTCTTTCTTTTCTGCTCAAGGCATCTGTGACTACGTTGGCCTTGCCTGGATGGTATCTTATTTCACAGTCATAGTCGTTCAGAGTTTCCAACCAACGTCGTTGCCTCATATTCAAATCTTTCAGGTTGAACAGGTGCTGGAGGCTCTTGTGATCAGAATAGATCACAAATTTAATACCATACAAATAGTGCCTCCATAGCTTTAGTGCAAATACAACGGCACCCAACTCCAAGTCATGGGTGGTGTAATTCTTTTCATGCACTTTTAATTGTCGTGAAGCATAGGCAATCACCTTGACTCTCTGCATAAGCACACTACCCATCCCGGTATGTGATGCGTCACAATATACTACAAATTCTTCCATTCCGTCCGGCAATGTCAATACAGGGGCATTGCTTAGCTTCTGTTTAAGGATATCAAAAGCTTCTTGCTGCTTAGGGCCCCAATTAAACTTTATATTCTTTCTAGTTAAAGAAGTTAGGGGTGCAGCAACCCTTGAGAAATTTTCGATGAAGCGTCTGTAGTATCCTGCTAGACCTAGGAAACTGCGAATCTCCGTAGGCGTCTTCGGCTCCTGCCAATTCATGACGGCTTCAACCTTGGCAGGATCCACTTGGATACCACGCTCACTGACTACATGTCCAAGGAATTGGACTTCTCGTAGCCAAAATTCACATTTAGAGAATTTGGCGTAGAGCTTTTCTTGATGAAGCAATTTAAGAATACATCGAAGATGCTTCTTGTGGTCAGCTTGACTTTTTGAGTATATGAGGATGTCATCGATGAAGACAATGACAAATTTATCCAAATAAGGCTTACAAACGCGATTCATGAGATCCATGAATGCGGCAGGTGCATTAGTGAGCCCAAAAGGCATCACTAGAAACTCGAAATGACCATAACGAGTCCTAAATGCAGTTTTGTGCACATCTTCGTCCTTAACCTTCAATTGATGGTAGCCTGACCTTAGATCAATCTTAGAAAAGTAGCTTGCTCCTTACAACTGATCGAACAGATCGTCGATCCTGGGCAAAGGATACCTATTCTTGATAGTAACCTTATTAAGCTCACGGTAATCGATGCATAGACGCATCGAACCAGCTTTCTTTTTAACAAACAAGATTGGTGCTCCCCATGGAGACGAACTTGGTCTAACAAAACCTTTGGCTAGCAGATCATCTAGCTGCGTCCTCAATTCTTTCATTTCTATGGGTGCCAATCTATAAGGTGCTCTTGCAATAGGCGCTGCTCCTGGAATGATGTCGATACTGAATTCCACTTGCCTATCTGGGGGCAAACCAGGCAGTTCTTCTGGGAAAACTTCAGGGTAGTCAGAGATGACTGGGATGTCTCCAATCTTGGGTTTCTCCTCACCAATGGTCACCTGTGCCATATAAATGACACATCCCTTCTTCAAACATCTAGATGCCTTTAGCATAGACACTTGCGCAGGCAATCCATGCCGAGTATCTCCCTGAATGGTAAGTGGTTCTCCAGACGGAGTCTTGATCACCATTTGTTTCTTGTTGCACACAATCTGAGCTTGGTTATGCGATAACCAATCCATACCCAACACTATGTCGAAACCAGCTAGCTTAAAGGGTAACAGGGATAAAGGAAATGAGTGGTTCCTAATGATATGACACATCCATCTAACACAGTTGAGACTGTTTCCATAGTCCCATCAGCTAACTCTACCTCATAATTCACACTCAAGGCTTTAACAGGCAATTTTAACAACTCACAAAACTTACTATCCACAAAGGATTTTCTCCAGAATCAAATAATACTCTTGCGAATACATCATTAATGAGAAACGTACCGGTTATAACGTTGTCGTTCTGGATAGCCTCTTGAACATTCATCTGAAAGACCCTGGCATTTGTCTTTTTCCCTTCTTCAGCCTTCTTCACCAGCTTCGGGCAGTTAGTCTTGATGTGCCCTTTTTCATTGCAACTATAACAAGTTGCATCCTTTAGTTTCTTGCACTCAAGAGTCCTATGCTCAGAGGACTTGCAAATCCCACATGCCTTCGGCTGGGATTTCTGTTCATACCTGCACCTTCAGAAATGGTGCTTATTGCAAACCTTGCACTTGGGCTTATCGCCCGACTGTTGGTCATTCTTCCTGGTCTCAGGTCCCTTCTTGTTGTCGCGGTTCCCCCTATGCTTCTTGCTCGACCGACATGAATTATCATCTTCACGTTTCCTTTTCTCAGTGTCAGCATTTCTCAATGATCTCTGCCTCACTACATCCAGTGTGAGAGACAGAGATATATCTACTACGGATCTAAATGTAGCGGGCCGAGAGGCCTTCACGCTAGCTTTTTTTTTATTTCTGGGGCCAGACCCCCAATGAAACGCGTGATCCGTTTGGGTTCTGGGGTCACAAGGTACGGAACCAATCTGGACAGGGTGTTGAAACTTGTAAGATATGCCTGGCAATCCAAGTTCTTCATGACCAGCGATAGGAAATCAGATTCTATCTTCTCGACCTCGTGTTGAGGGCAGTATTTTTCTTTGATGAGAGCAAGAAATTGCTCCCATGACATGCTGTACAAAGCAATCTTTCCTGAGGCTTGAACCAATGATCTCCACCACGCTAGGGCTTCACCCTTAAATGACTGGGATACAAATTTCACCACATCCCTCTTAGCACAACCACTAATGTCCACAACAATGTCCATTTCGTCCAGCCAGGTCATGCAATCCACAGCGCCCTTTTCCCCAGTAAAATCTCGGGGCTTGCAGGAAACAAAATACTTATACGTGCAACCCTTGGCGTGAGGTGCATCATCGAACACTATCTTCTTAGGACGGACACTATTCTCATTTGATGAGTGTCGGTCATCATCTTTCTTAGGTTTAGACTGGGTAGAGGGTGGTTTGCTATGAGATCCAGAATGGGTTCTTGGTTTAGAGTGTGGTGCAGATCGGGTCCTACTTCGAGACTCGCTATATTCTTCATACTGCCGATCTAAGGCCTCTTTAACAGCGTTGTCTACTAACGCTTTTAATTCAGCACCCGTTATATTAACTTGGGCGTTATCATTCTCATTCTCGTTTGGATGACTATTATTTTCGTCCGAGTCAGCCATTGAAATCTTGAGCTGCTACAA
This sequence comes from Helianthus annuus, assembly GCF_002127325.2. Taxonomy (NCBI): domain Eukaryota; kingdom Viridiplantae; phylum Streptophyta; class Magnoliopsida; order Asterales; family Asteraceae; genus Helianthus; species Helianthus annuus. The sequence continues at coordinate 32,754,185 of NC_035434.2, read as the reverse complement.
AAGATAATAACAGGAGTCTTATTCGGGAGTTTATTATGGAATTACTCTTATTGGGTAATTCATCAACCATGGTAAACATAGACCATAACTGGTTAATTTGTTACTCACATTTATTTAGGATTTCAATATAACTCATCCTAATTACAATAATATTGTTAGTGGCACAGAAGCCTAGTCACAAGGACATTTTTATATTATAAGCCATGATTTTAGAGAATCAAGGCATGAAGGTCTGAACGTAGTTCTCTTACCCTTTTGACAGGGAGTCGTAGACTACAACTGTCTTTTGTCTTATATGACAATGAGTATAACCCGTAGGCATTACATCACTAATGGATGTTTGATAAGTGATCATCTACTTGATGATGTAAACCCATGATTTATAAATCCTAAATTTAGGATTTTGGAATCCTTAGAAGGATCCTTGTGCAAAATGACACGTGTGATTTTAACGAATCACGTCTGCTAGGAGTGTTAACATGTTTACAGAGGTTAACCGGAATTTGAATCCTTTAATCAGGTCTTACCATCTTGGCCGGGTCTTATAACGACACCAGGCTAGGTTTCACCACTAAGATTCTTTATTTAATAACTGGTAGGCAGATTAATTTAAAAGGAATAATTTTTGATTTATTTATTTCATATAATAGTGCATATAATGACAAGATGAAATTTATAAACTTAGCATTCCAATACATATAAAAAGTTACACACTGCCCTAAACGGGACTTTCAAATAGACAAAAATACCTACGCAGAGGTTGTACAGAAAACAAGTCCACGCAGGGACCAAATACAAGGATAGATGTCCACGCAGGGACTGAAAGGCAAGTCAACGCAGGGACTAAAACAAATAAATGTCCACGCAGGGACTTGATTGAAATAAGAAATACAATAGTACATATAGAGACTAATGATCTCGCTTCTTCTTCCCTTTTAACAGGTTTACTAGGCCTTTGAGGAATCCATGATTGTTCTTACGCTCTTGCTCAAAGTCCCGTTCCACTCTGTTCAAACGGTGGAGGATTTCTTCCTGTTCTGGTGGGGAAAAACGCGGCTGCTGCGGTAAGTGCTGAGCCGGAGTTCTAGCGGGTACTGGATACCCATGAGTTGAGTATCCCATTCCCCAAGGTGTTTCATAAGGTACTTCTGGGTGAAGGGCGTGGTAATTTGCCGCCGCTTCTATGTATGGGTCACCACCCATATAGTTGTAGTGTATGTGAGTTGGCTGCTCAAACGGGTTGTACGCGGTGGAACCGGCGTACGCAGGTATCGGGTTATCATAGCCGAATGGTGGCGGAGGTGGTGCAACTGGTGCAGAATTCACCTCTGCAGGGTGACTCGAAGGTCCACCCATTTGTGGGTCTTCAGGCAGTGGCGGAAAATGACTGCCACTGGAGTGTCGAGGGGTGCTAAAATGGAAATCCCCTCTTCGTGCGGATATCCGCGCGCCTGATCTCCTACGCCTTGGCGGATCCGAAGGTGCTTGTTGAACTGGTGGCGGTGGAGGCGGTGGCGTAACTGCCACGAAACGCGAATCCTTGGAAGGGTCCTGCTGTTGCTGCTCATGAGGCGATGAATGGTGAGAGGGTGTAAAGTACCACTCGCACTAGTTGAACCTTGCTTGGAAACTGTCTGGACCCTGATAGGGTGTTCCATGAAAGGATGACCCATCAGAGATCTCGATAGGATGGTTGGGGGTACCTCTTGCAGGTTTGATGGGATCTGTGTCCTCGTCCATGTCTACCGCATTGTCTTAGGAGAAATGGTCCTCTGGCCCTAGAGGGTTAAAACCTACTGGTTCTTGGACATAGTCTGCCGGGTTGAACTGGCCTTGGAAGAAAGGAGTGGGGTCACCATAGGAACGGTGCGAAACAGAACGCTAGAGAGGTATAAATGAAGGTTGAGGGTTACTGGGCTCGTTTTCCGAGTTCGGCCCAAAAGAGTGACGGTATGAAGGCGTCAAACTGTGTGAGGTAGATCGTCTAGCGGGCTCAAAGAGGTTCCTCCTACGCCTCTGAGGTTCTTCACTCCTTGTGCTGGAAGGAGCTCGCATGTGTGAAGGTCCGGCCTCGTGATCATTGTGGGTAGTGATCGGCCCTTTGCCTCTTCCTCCTCTTCTGATTGCCGGTGGCATAATTCCTTCTTAAACAATTTTAAATCAACAACAAACAATAAAAGACAAACTAGAATCACAATTCGAATTTGTCCTATGTTCTCGTCTAGACTCGAGTATGTGCAATTGTGTCATTGAGATTAAACACATAAGGATAGTGTTTAATTCACTCAACGTTGGCTCTGATACCAACCTGTCACACCCCGATTTCCACACGTTTCACCGGTGGGCCCGGTGGGGGATTACCGTGACGTAGTTGGCAACAATATAGTCAAACCACACAATATTTAAATGCACAGCGGAAGCATAAAGATAGATATATTTCAACCAACAAAATGTAATATCCAAGTATCACAAGTAGTCGAAATAATCCACAGGGGATCAATATAAAATAGGAAATAATGTTCAACAGATAGTGGCATCCCAAGCTTGCGAGACTCTAACGATGCTAAGGAGTGGCCAGCCTATTTCGTGTAGAACCTGCATTTAATCTTTTTGGGGAAAATACATCAGTTTACACTGGTAAATACATTCAACCGACACTTTTAGAAAAGAGTTTAATAAAATTGATTTGAATGCACGAGGCACAAACTTTTATAACTTGGGATATTTAATCAAATTTAATCTTGTAAAAGAATTACATGTTCGTTATGCGTTCAGTCGCCCGGGTCGTGCCGGGTTTAAGGTTAATTGACACACCACATAATACAAAACCGTGGCGGGAAAACCAACGGTTATACCTTTATAAGTATGGACACATTGTCGGGTGTACGCCTACACCCGCGTGTCAAGGTCGTGGCCATTCTGTAGAATGATGCCAAGGATATCCGGGACATGGTCCTTAATCTCCCAAAAGCGTAAAACAAACAAAACAAGTTTTCAAGCGGGTCACATTGATAATACCCAACTACTAATGAGTTAGGGTCAATTGCCCGGCCAAGCGGTATTTTATATACCGTACCCCAAGCCCGTATAAGGGAAAATAAGTTAAAGTATTTACCTGAGCAAGTAATAACCACAACAAGCAAATGCAAGTATCTTTTACTGGTCTCCTATTCTGGAACGAAGGTTTATAATAACCTATTAGAATCCTAACGGGTCTTTAATTTAGCCTTAGCTTAGACTGGTCAGTTTCAAAGGATAAATACGGTTTAATCGCATGAAAGGCGAAACCGGGAATGGAATGTGGTTTGGACCCAACAAGTTTGAAGACTTGTTTTATATGGGTAATATAAACACATTCTGGATTTTGAGGTAAAAACGATAAGGTTGGACCCGTTTCGGCTAATTTATGTAAACTAGTTACATAAACCGAACCGATCGCGTAACGGGTAACCGTAAGAGTCTTACACAGGTTTCCTAAGTCAATATGCTCTAAAGAGGTTGTGGTATCAGTAGGATACCTTCCATTATGCCCATAACGAGTTTAATCCCAATATACGCCCCGTAGGGGTAATTTGGTCATTTTAAAGATTATAAAAGAGATTTCCGGGTTCTACAGGAAATCTGAGTTTTCTGAACAGGTTATAAAGTTCAAAATACTTTATTTGTTATTTAAAATCAGTAGCAACTGGATTCGTGTCAAAATACCAAGTAGAACTCATTTTATGTTCGAAAAGGGTATATTCGGTATTTACCGAATCAACGCCATAACCGCAGGTTATGGGCAGGTTAAAAATAATTAAAAATCTTTAAAAATCCCAAAATATTATATTACATCAGTGTGTAAAAGGTTTGGTGTCGAAATTTGGGTTTAGATAGGCTTTATGCTAAATGCGCCGTTTAATCATTAAAATTTTCTTAATTGCGCTATTTAGCATAACTCCTATTCTAGACCTCGGATTGACATGAAATTTTAGGGACATGTTTAGAAATCAGTAACTAAGGTTATTGTTCTTTCACATATCCAAAATCCTTGTTTTAATGTCAAAAGGGCATTATGGTCAACTTTAAGCATATAACGGAAATGTGCAAATGACTCGGACAAACAACGAACCAGCCACAGAGGGTTATACCATCATGTAACCTGGCCCTAAGAAAGTCCTAAGGCATATCTAAAACATACCAAATCGGGTCAGAACTGAAGTCAAACATAAGTCAAAGTTTTGCGACTTTCGGTTCCGAACCGGGTCAAAACAGTAAATGGTCGGATCAAACAAGCTTAGACCAGTTATAATACTTATTATCAAGTTATATGAGTGATAAAATAGGTTACATGCCATCTACATTGTTAATTATGCATTCAATCGAAAATTAGCATTCTGTTGACTTTTTCTAAGCAACTTTGACCCGTCATTTGGACTAGTTAGAGTGGGAATCAGAGGGTGCCCTTTTAGGGGTTTAATACCCACATAATTACCAACATATAACTACCTTTGATTCGACTAATCACTGGACCATTTGTGATTAATCGTTAAGTCAATGGTTAATTACGACAGATTGACTTTTAAGCTATAACTAAGCAAAGACTTAACTAAGTAGGGTTAGGCACACTTACTGAAGTCTAGTGAACGACCAGAGATGCTTAGAGAGGACTCTTGTGCTCCAGAAAGCTCCAGGAGTGTTGAATGAAGGTGTGAACAATTGTTACAACTTGAATGGCCTTTTATAGTAATCTTGGATGAATTAGATCATGACAACAAGGTCTACAAGAGTTCCTAGATCACCAACAAGTGTCCCTGAGTGCTAGGGGTCGTTTAGGGGGCGCCCATGCTGCTCATAATGGCTCCTAAGTCGGTTAAAACACCAAACAGTGCTTCTGTCCGCTTTTTCTGCATCTGTGCCATTGACGCGGCCCGCGTAAGAGGTCCTGTAACTCTTACGCGGCCCGTATGAATCTCATTGTCAGAGCCCATATCTTCCACTGTCAGCGCGGCCCGCGTAAAGCCCCTTGCAACCTTTACGCGGCCCGCCTGAGACCTGCTGTAAGATTTTCAAATCTTTTTCAATTATTACCGTCGGCTCTTGGCGTTTCGAAGGGGTAACTTTGCGTTTTGGGCCTTTCTTATTTACGTATAAGGGCCTCGTGACTTTTACCCGCGTCGTTAACTCCTCGGTTAGTTTATTACTACCCGAAAAGTCATAACTTTCAATGTTTGACGCTTTTAACCCTTCTTAAACGAATTTGGTCATAACCTTCTCATATTGTAACGGAACGTGATGAAATTTATATCGCGCATTCTAGTGAGTATAATTTACCATTACAAAGCCTCGGGTATGCCAAAGGATCACTCAGAGGTATAACTTAAACATGTTGACACATTTGGCCCCTGTAGTTTGTAATTCCTCACTTTCTTCCACATTTCGTTCCGTATGATCCATGATTCATCCGTTTGAAGGTACGAGCATCATTTAGGGTTACTGTAAAGTATAGTTATCCCTTGTTGACGTTTTGAATCCTTGAATTCACATACTTTCTATGTTTGTCAACGTTAGTCCCTCTATAGTATTTATTACCACGTACAAACCAATGACACGTGTCAATACATTATAGGACGTAAATTTTCGAGGTGTTACACTATTGGGGGGTTTAAAAGGGCTTGTTGCATGAGCTAAATGCAACCGTGATTCCTACAAAAGTGAGTTAGGTTTGTTGTTGTTGTAATTTATTTTTCCACAAAAATCAAGGTAATTTAACACATGACTTGGTAATACTTTTATAAAAACGGTACAACTAAACTCCTAACAAATTTCAATGGTTGTGAGAAGCATGCTTCTACACAAGGGTTAGAATTTGTAGGTATATGATGTTCGAGAGACAACCAGTTTTATGAAGAGAAGAAGAAGACATGGACATCAAGCGACAAAAATTAGGTGCATGCGTTTCCTTTTTACCTTGATTCTTAGTTTAGCAAATAAGTGGAATGTAAATTGTATTGTATTTTTTCCGGGGTGAAAATCTGGGGGAATTAGCCATGTCATATCTCTTGTGCGTTTAATACTCTAGTTTTCACACATTGAGGACAATATGTACTTCAAGTGTGGGGATGGGGGACTAGTAAAAATTTTCGTTTTTGACCCTTTCATTTAAACACTACACATTGAGGACAATGTTTACCTCAAGTGTGGGGATGGGGGAAAATTTCAAAAATTTTTCAAAATATCTTGTCTAAAAAGCGATCTTAAAAGCACAAGTAACTAAGTCAACGAGGGATGTCACAAACCATTTGGTCTTTTGTCATGGTCAAGTTCAAGTTAATAGCATGACGGGTATTTAGTGGGTGGTTATTTGGGAATAATCCGCTTAAGAAACTAGTAGTTTATGCATGTCACATACCATACCATTCTAGATATGTGAGAATTTGAGCCACTTTTATATCATAGATTACATGTTTATGTTTCTTTGTTTGAGTGGGCCATTAGTCATATATTGTAGAACTTGCAACTTTTGATACGTTTGAGACTATAGACTGAATACAAGCACGAGAACGATTAAGGCATTAGGTAAACCTTTTCTCTTAAAACCATTTATCTATCCTTACCCAAATAAATCACCTAGTCGCCCAATTTGAGCCTAAACCTTTCGTTTGACCACCTATAGCCCATAACCGTTAAACCTTTTCTTTTAAGCCCGTGTGATGAAAATTCGATTATAGGAATTGCATTTGTATAGTTGTTTTTGATTGTTTACATAAAAAAAATCAAAATCAGAAAATGTTATGAAAAAGAGTTGAAAAGGCATTGAGAAAAATACAAAAAGATGTGTTAGTAGTCGTTGAATAAAAGGCGAAAGTTGTTGCTTTATAGTTGATAGTTATATTTAGTTTTGTCTAGGTTCGTGGTTTGGAATAAAAATCGAATTTTCATCGCCTTAGCCACTTTAAAAATATCCTAATTCCTACCCTTAGCCTAGCCCCGTTACAACCCTTACAAGACCTTATGACTTGTGTTTAGTGCTCGTGATCAATAGTGGAGAATGATTGAGTTGCAAGCATATGCGAGTATATGTTCTAATCGGTTTTGAATGAATATTCTTTGAAGTGCTAATACATTATAAATATTAGCCAATTTACAAGCCGAGTGGAGAGAACATTGTGAGGGATGTGCATGAATTGTTGGTTTCACGGGCGGGTTGATCTTGGGTAACCATTTGTGCAAATAAAATCACATTACCGTTAAGTACGTTGAATATTGTAAAGAGTTTGAACTATAGCATGGCATTGGACCTTAACCTTCGTCTCAGGAATAGGGAGTGTATTCGTTGTTCGACCCACGTGAAAGTGAAAAACAGATTTGCTTGAGGACAAGCAAAAGACAAGTGTGGGGATGTGATACGTGGTCGAAAACCGGTGCTTATAATTGTTTAATTTGATGTTTTTACACAAGTTTTAGTTTCGAATTGCCTACTTTTGTTTAGATATGTATTTTGCAGGTATAACGGAGTTTAAGGAGCTTTTCGGGAGCTTTACGGGTCATCGGGATGAAAAACAAACCACCGGGAAGCGAAACGGGTCAACCGGGAGCAAGGAACGCGAAAAACGAAGAAACAGGATTCGGAGCACCGTCGCCGACGCCCATATGGGCCGTCCCCGACGACCTGTGTAAATTGTCATCGCCAAAATTCACCGTAGGCAGCGTGTTAGGCCGTCGGGTGAAAGTGAATAAGCACACACCGTCACCGACGGGGCTTCAGGCCGTCGGCGACGGTCCCTCTATGTTGCAGCCGCGTTTGGTTGAAGTTTTAGCTTGTTTTGACGAATTAAAGGGGATAGTCATCAATCAATATGGGGGTTACACAATATTTTGAGTTGAAAACTTCATCTTGGAGCCATCTACCATCCATCTATCATCTACGATTCAACCAATCCATCCAACATCATCTCTAGAACTCGGATTGTGAAGATCATCATCATTCAAATTCATCCATCCAAACCCTAGTTCTCCATATCATCAATCATCAATCCTACCACCATCCTCCTTCACCAACCCATCATCATTCACCATTCAATCATCCATCAAGCTTCAAGATGTCTTCACTCATGCTCCAAACATCCGTTGATCAAGCTTCTCCAACCATGAGCGGCTAATCATCTTGGTTTCACCCCGGTGTAGGTAGTTGTTAATTTTAGGGTTTCGAATTGTTCTTGTTTCAACTTAGTGACAATTTGTATTTGGTTTTTGAAACTCTTGATAATAGTATTACATTTGTTGTGAATTCGTGAATTGTCGAGCGATGTTAAAAGTTATGACTTTGTGAAATGGTGATATGTAATTGTGCATTATCGTTGTTAGGATTTATTTGTGTTGATTACAAAGTGTCTTTTTGTCCGTTCTTCGGGACGTTGATAGCTAGTAGCACCTAAGTCACGGTACACTAAATCCGTTAATCGAATGCAGTTGAGTTGAAATTAAAACTTGTAGAATCCTCGGTTAACAATTACCGAAACCGGGCGTGATTCCCTTTTATTATTATTGTTCTAGTAACCAATTTTCTTACAATTGTTAATTAGTAATTCTTAATCATTCTCATCGATTCATTTAGTTAAAAATCCTATCTCCCAATTAAACGAAAACACAAAATTATTCTAGCAAGCTTCATATATTGTGACACTTTTGATAATTCAATCAAATCCACACACAAACCACATACTCTTCGTGGTTCGACCCCTTGCTACCACTAGCTATTTGTTAAGGGTAAATAGGGCTTATAAATCTTATCTTTGACCGGAGCGCGACATTCCGATCAATCTCTCACCCAACACCACCGTGCACCACAACTCACAACCCCAACCCCAACCACCTCCACCGTTTCACAACCCCACTCTCTCTTATGTCTCTCTCCCTCAACCACCACAACAATCACCATCACGACCACTGCCTAATCAAAACCCACCACCATCCCCAAATCAAACCCATCACCCCCTACCCCAAATCAATTCAATCCTCACCATTATCATCATCATCACCACCACCACATTCCTTAAATCAATCACTAAAAAATCAACAAACGATACCACTAGATAGACGGTAAAGATCTGTAAAGGCAACAAAATCTGTAGCGTCGGAATGTAAGGGCAATAGTATCGCCGGAATCTGGATGGACAACATAGACCCGAAGTCAGTGTCGTCTTTGCAATTGTATCTTTGAAATTTGCCTAGCCGACTGTTGTAAGAGGCTGAAGAGGGTTTCAAGAGGCTGACTGTTCACTGACTGTTTAGCCGACCCTATCGCTGACTGTTGTGGTGGAAAGAATCTGCCTAGTCCCTACAAACATATCACTATTTTTGTCCCTGCAATAGTATCGTTGGAGTTTGCCTAGTCCCCGTGGTGGTAAGAGGCTGACGAGGGTAGTGATGGTGGTGGGCAGTGATGGTCGTGGCGGTGGCGGTGATGAGAGGCTGACGAGAGTAGTGATGGTGGTGGGTGGTGATGGTCGTGGCAGTGGTGAGAGGCTGATGAGGGTAGTGGCGGTGGTGGCAGTGGTGGATGGTGGTGGTGGCTGGTGTTTATGGTGGTATTGGGTGGGAGATGTAAAGTGAGGTGAAGGTAGAGAGAGAGAGAGAGAGAGAGAGAGATAAGGGGTTTGATGAAGAAGGGGATGGTAGGTGTGACAACTCGAGTTTCCGACTTTCACTTTCGCATTAAATGCACGTTGACTTTGACTGTGTAGTTGTTTGACTTGTAATGTACACATTGTGTTACGATGAAACAGATTGTGTTTGCTTGATTTTTGTGTTTGGTTGTATATGTATAACATGTGACTTATCAGAAAACTTAAACTTAAACGGTTAGAACCCATTAAGGACTCGACGAAACAAGAATGTGTTTCGCCAATAACCATCCGACGAAACAAGATGTGTTCCGTCACCTGCCTCTCGACGAAACAGGCTGTTTCGCCGGCCCGTCAGTTTCGCTAAGCCCAGTAAGGGCCCAAAACACTCAGACGCGTATAAGTTATACGGAACCGCTCAATTGTCACACTTTAGCAAAACAGAAAACCCTAGAACTCCCTTGTGTGTGTGACGGCAACTCTGTGTTCTCCCAAGCCCTCTCTAGCGATCAAACTATCATCCCGGATATCTTGGTTAGTGCGTGTTCGTCTAATCGGTTTCTTTGTCCTTTGATTTCTTTATACATGTTGTGTATATGCTTGATTGCTGGATCAAATATGAGTATATGCGTAAGATGATTTTGGATTCGTAATGTATGGTTTAATCGGTTACAAGTTCTATGTATTGAAATGTAGATGATATTGAATGATGAACGAGATTGTATGATGTCCGGGAACGACCGTGTTTAAATGTTACTAATGTAATCTGAATGCACGATAGCATGTTAATAAAACTCGTTGATGTGATGTGGTATGGTAATTGTGGTACTCATAAACTAGGGTTCATGCTAGACGTTGACTCTATGATGATTATGTTATGATGATTCTATGTGCACATTGATTTCCGTATGATTCCTGATGTTGATGACGGCTGTTCCAAAGGGAAGTGTTTTGTCAAAGGGTTTCACGGCGAAACAGGGGTGTTTCGCCGACTGGGTAAACTGTTTGGTAATTTGATTCTGTTAAGACTTAACTGAGTTAACTAACTGCTCTTAGATTGATATGCATGACTTGTATGAACTTGAATACGTACAATGTGCTACTTGGTGATTTTTGATGCATTGTCCACTGTGATTACACTTACGTGCCAACTTCGTGAATACGAACTAATTATGTATACGTGCGTACCTTAGGACGTGATTGACTTACTTTGAGCACATACTTAGCATACCAAGCAAACCAAGGTGAGTTCACACAGCCAAGGCATGGGGTTCCCATGGTGGGAATGGGATTGGATTATTTACTTGTACTTGCATAGATAATGGAAGTTAGTGATATGGTCCTCGGGTGAGGAAGGTTATTGATAAGATAAGATACTACTAGACTAGTGATACTAATAGAACTGATCTTCGCACACACGCCAGGGTTGGGCTGCGATAATATGACTAATCTTCGCATACATGCCTGGGATGGCTGCGAACTATACACTAAACTTCGCACACATGCCGGGTGGCTGCGATACAAATATACCTAGTCTAGAATACTTGGGAAACTTCCCCTAATCTTCGCATACATGCCTAGAGGGCCGCGATACGAACTAATACGATACATGACTTAATGAACGAACACAAGGCTTACTATACTATTACGATTACTGAACTATTGACTGTGAACTCGCTCAACTAGTTGTTGACTCTCTGCTGCATGCCTTGCAGGACCTTAGGTACTTTTGGAGCTTGCACAGGAAGGAGCCAGTCATTGTGGGACATGGATCGTGGATGCCATGTTAAAACGTTTAAACATTTGAACTTATGATTTACATTGGGTTTACATACTTATGCTTCCGCTACTCAAATTATGTTTTGTTGAACACCAGTTATATTGTGATGGGTTGTATTGATTACTTTTAATATTAAATGCTATGTTCAATATGATTGGTGGCTTGAATCCTGGTCATGTCACGCCTCCAAGCGGTGGTACTCCGCGGGTGGATTTTGGGGGTGTGACAGCAGGGGTGGGTCCCATTAATTAAATATTTTTTTATTTTTTCAATATAAAATAAGTTTTGGACTAAAATGGCAATTTGAAAAGTGCATAACGAGAATGCCATAAGTACCCCTGGTTAAAACTGAGATTTTAGACGGAGTTAGGCAATGTGATCAAAATGACAAAAACATGGAAAACTCAGGGACCTAGAGGAGAAAAAAACTATTTGGACTAAAAAGGTAATTTGGGACAAACCTCAAGTACTAAAATGACAAGTTACTCCCTTTTTTATTTTTGAGTAAACTGCTAAATTCGTCCCTGAGGTTTGACTCAAATTGCTAGATCAGTCCAAAATCAAGTTTTGTTGCTAAAACAGTCACTGAGCCTAGTTTCTGTTGCTATTTCAGTCCAATAAATTAACACCATTAGAACCTCAGTTAATGAATGGGTAAAACTGCTAAATTCGTCCCTGAGGTTTGATTCAAGTTGCTAGATCAGTCCAAAATCAAGTTTTTGAATTTGTTAATTATAAACTTATTTAGGTATATAATTTTTCTAGACTTGCATTAATTTTTTAAATTTGTTAATTATAAACTTATTTAGATTATAAACTTATTTAGGTATATAATTTTTCCAGACTTGCATTAATTTTTTGAATTTGTTAATTATAAACTTATTTAGATTATAAACTTATTCGGTATATAATTTGTTAATTATAACTCAATACTATTTAGATTAAGTGTGATCTTATTTAGATACTTACGTATATAACTACTAAATATTTACAAAGTTATAACAATAATAATACCCAAATACAGTTTAAGGCGGGTCTAGTTATATTTATGTTCGTTGAATAAATCATTAATATCACAAGAGAAAAAAAATGGTAAATGACAGGTTCTTAATGCATCAATACTTGTACCAAATGCATTATATATTTTCTTAAATGTCTTAAAATTTAAGATAAATTACAAGTCTACCCTAAATATATAATTTAAATTTGTGTTTAGTTATAAAAATATAAACAGAATGTAGCTCTTTTGGAGAGCGCAATTTTATTTGACCTGTCTTAAACACTGGTTTGACACGACATGTTGTCTAACCACACCTGAAAGATAATATTATTAAATACGAAATTACTTAATTAAGTAGAAAAATGAATAAAAGAACTTTATAATACAAATATTAAATTAAAATAATTGATAAATATTAAACATTAAATATTACGATTTAAATAAAAATAAATAAAAATTATGTTAATTTCTTAATATTTAAATTTACATATAATGTTTGTATTTTTCATAACTAAATATTGTTTAAATTAACTGTTGTCTTCTTTAAATCGTTAAATAAATACTAAATATTTACATGGTAACAACGACAACAATAACAGCATCAAAATAAAATCAGTATTTAAGGCTGGGCCGGTTAAATTGCATTCTTCAAAAAAGCTACATTTATATTTTTAAAACTAATTTTATTTAAATTAAGTGTTATCTTATTTAAATACTTAAGTATATAATTAGTAAACATTTAATGATAATAATAATAATAATAATAATAATAATAATAATAATAATAATAACTAACAAATAATTTTTCTAGACTTGCAAATTATATACCTAAATAAGTTTATAATCTAAATAAGTTTATAATTAACAATTCAAAAAATTAATGCAAGTCTAGAAAAATTATATACCTAAATAAGTTTATAATTAACAAATCCAAAAAACTTGATTTTGGATTGATCTAGCAACTTGAATCAAACCTGAGGGACGAATTTAGCAGTTTTACCCATTCATTAACAGAGGTTCTAACGGTGTTAATTTATTGGACTGAAATAGCAACAGAAACTAGGCTCAGGGACTGTTTTAGCAACAAAACTTGATTTTGGACTGATCTAGCAATTTGAGTCAAACCTCAGGGACGAATTTAGCAGTTTACTCTTTATTTTTCTCTAAAAACTTGCATTTATTAACTTTCAATAAATAAAATACTCAATACACCATTGTGTTAACAAAAAAATTATCAACGAACAAAATCGAAAGTTGACGAACACAAATGATCATAAATTAATGTTCATGAACACAAATAGATTAACTTAACGTGGTGAAACTTCAGTTCTTGAAAGTTGGATATTATGTTTTGGATTGTGGTAGGTACATTGCGGGGCAGCTATGAAGATAACAGATTCAAGTTAGAGTCTACGAAGCTTGCTCTTAAGTCCATTGACGTTCTTGCAGGGCCGGCCCAAACCTGGTTATTCTAAAGCTAGGGCTTTAGGCCCCAATCCAATAGGGCCCCATTTTATCAAAAAATTGATGTATTTTGAGCCCAAAGTCTATCAGTGATCAATGAATCTGAGAGGCCAGAGGCGGAAGTAAAAACTAAGTTAGAGCGGAAGAAAAAACTAAGTGAGAGCACATCAGTTATGGCACGACCGATGGTATTCTGGAATCTGGATGAGCCACTGAGCGATCCGCGACTAATGGTACTCAGCTATGGCGCGACCAAGGTCTTTCTTTTAATTAATCGATGTTCTTGAACAAAAAAGATGGTACTCAGCTAAAGTCTAGGTAAGAACATCAGCTGTTGTTTCATTATATATATTGAATCGGGTCAATTAAGGGTACAATCTTATTGTTTTTTGTAATTGTGACAGTTATCGCTTGTAGCTACTGTTGTAGACTTGCAGCTCCTTTTATTTACAGTTTTGTAATTTATATGTAAATGTTAGTGAAATAGACGATATGGGAATATTACTTTTTCACCCATATCATATTTTTTTATATAGTGGAGTAGATTATTGGGACTTTTTTTTTGTGACAGATTGTAGTTCATTCTTTTCAATAATGAACAACATAGTATTTTCACTTATTTGATGCCTTATAACATGTGAACATATTTGGTTTGTTTGTTTGTTTATTTGTTATGATCTGGTTAATCTATTTTGCTGTTTTGTTTGATTTAGATTTACACCATCATTTTTAGCACATGCTTTTATGCAACTTTGCTGAAATCTGACTCATAGTATTTCTAGATTAACCCATTTTGTTTAATTAAAACACTAGCTTACAACCCCGTGTATTACACGGGTTGAATGACGAAAAATAAAATTATGAACTTGTATATAATCCTTATTAATGAAATGACTTATTTAGATAAATTAGTAAAACAAAAGAACAGTTGTATTTTCGTCACTTGTACATGTTATTTGATACTTTATTAGTAATTATTGTTTATATCCAAATAATATATTTTATCTTAACAAATATATATGGTTAGGGTAAAATGAAAACTTTTACGAGTTGTGAGAACTTAGAGAACTCAACCTTACAAAAGGTTTTTTGATTTTTTTACAGAGGGTATGAATGAGCGATTAGAGACTTAAGGTGTTAAACTTTTTTATTTTGGATTCAAGTGGTTAAAACCACTAAAACATAGGAACTTAAAAAGTAATTTACTATTAATTAAATTTGAAATTATACCTTTGATCTCTAACTATATTAAATAATATTATACTTATTATATTATTTGATACATTTATATTTGTTATAGATAATTATTAATTAAATTTGAATTTAGATGTTTATCTCTAACTATATTAATTAATATTACATTATATTTTGTATATAAAATTAATATGTAATACTATTATTAAAAGGGAGGATTCACCAGAGAGTGACACGTGTACAAAAAAAATTTCATTTATTAGTATAAGATTATTATTATTATTATTATTATTATTATTATTATTATTATTATTTAATATGATCGTAATAAAAATAAACGTTTATACTTATCTAAATATTCTTATCTAATATTTTGTTGAAGTTATTAATATTATTTAATATGAGAGATAAATAGGAAAAATAAGGTAAGAAAGCACCAGAAAGTGACACGTGTCAAAAAGATTTTCGTTTATTAGTATAGGAAGATGTGTTCAAAGGTCTCAAAATTACAGTTAGTTTTATTTTTTTATGATTTTAGTTATTAATTTTTTTTTGCCAAAAGATATCAATTTAGTGATTTGCTTTAGGCCCAAAAAAGGTTGGCCCGGCTCAGCTTTCTTGGTTTTATAGCTGGACCCGAGTTAGAAAAGAAACTAAAGTACACACAAGAAATTATCAACATTGAAGTTATCAAACTGTTGTTTCGCTTCTAAAGGTGGCAAGATGGCGGGTTGAGTAGCGGGGTCATGTATTAGCATGTGTACAAACCACCCTGGTTGGATTGGCACACAAACAATTCCGGTCCATTTCCTAATTTTTTTAGAAAAAAGTTGTGTTAAAGAGTTTATAAAAACCGTAATAACAATTAAATAAATCTATGAATAAAACGATTTTGGTGGTTGCATACATTAGAAATAACTCTTGGACTACTTTCAACATAATTAACTCCTTTTTTATTTTGACCTGGTTGAGATAACACACAATCTGAATTGACCCTCTTATTCTGAGCATTGATTTACAAAACATGTTAGACGGGTAACTAACCTAATATTAATATAGATAATACACGTGGATGAAATTATGAAAATAAGAATGCTAATGTTAATTTCAAAGAATAGTGAAATGTAACGATATAAAAACCGATTTTTCAAACATTGTCAACCACCAACAAAAGTCAAAGTAAATGCAACTTTATAGCAAAAAAAAAAAAAAAAAAAAAAAAAAAAAAACCGGCACCTACGCATGATATCCCATAAAGTCCATAGATCAAAATTTTCATACGCATCCACATATATGTTATAATTGATGGGCCACTACTTTTAGAGACTATATATTTATTACCTTAGTCTTTCCATACGCGTTTCAACTTGGTACGTTTGCATATTTTGTTAAGCTCCTCTTCCTTGTTCTCCAAGTCAACAATTTCAGCATTGGGGTGTTCATCAAGCCATTCTATTGCCTCCTCAATCTGATGGTCTATTTCTTCCAAGTCCTTTACACTAAGTCTAATCTCCCTACTACGCTTCACTCGAAAATTGTCATCCTTGATCTTGGCTCTTGTTTTATAAACAAAGTCTGCTAAAGCATTACGGGCTATTACCTTCTTCATGCGTGTTTCATCCTCCAACTTATATCGTTCAACATCTTTAATCATCTTCTTGATCTCTGATTTTGACAGAGATCCAGTGTTAGTCATCTTTCTCACGTTTTTTCTCCTGGTAGTTATTTCTCTTGCTGAGGCGTGAAGAATCCCATTGGCATCTATCTCAAAGCATACAACTACCTTAACTACACGCCCCGCAGCACGGGGAAGGCCGGACAGCCAAAACTCTGACAAGAAAAAGTTTTCTATAGACTTTGATCTCTCACCTTGATACACAGAAAGAGCCATACGAGTTTGATTGTCATAACCTATACAGAATGTGTGTTCCTTCTTGGTTGGTATAGGTGAACCTTTTGGAATTAAAACAACCATAGCATCATTAAAAGTACTCACACCAAGCGACAAAGGAGTGACATCAATCACCTCCACAGCTTGCCCAGCTTCATTACCCATGCCACTTAACTTCGCAGCTAGCATCCCAGCCCCACATGCAACGGCTTCATCGGGACTGGTTCGTTGGTAAAGTACTTTTCCATTAAACAACTCCTTCAACAATTCTTGTATCTTGCATATCCGAGTCGATCCACCAACAAGAACCACTTCATCAATGCTATCTGTACTCATATTCACATCTCTCAGATAAGTTTTCACAATATCCATGCACTTCGTGAACAAGTCCATATTCACCTCTTCAAACTTAGCCCTAGTAAACTTTGCAGAAAAATCAATTGCGTCAGACAAGCAAGGAATATCAATTGAAACCTCAGAATCTGTTGAAATAAATCTCTTAGCCCTCTCACAACTATCCCTCAACCTACCCAAAGCTTTTAGGTTCTTACTAATATCCTTTTTATGTTTTCTTTGAAATTCACGGACAAAATAACCCACCATTCTGTTATCAAAGTCCTCACCTCCCAAATGTGTATCACCACCCGTAGCTTTAACCTCAATAAGCCCCCCTTTATCGATGGTGAGAATGGAGACATCAAAAGTACCACAACCCAAGTCAAAAACCAACACATTCATCTTGCCATCTACATCGGCTCTTTTGTCTAGTGTATAAGCTATTGCAGCAGCGGTAGGTTCATTAATCATGTGCAGAACTTCGAGTCCAGCAATCACTGCATCATCTTTTGTGGATTTCCGTTGAGAATCATTGAAATAAGCAGGAACAGTGATAACAACTTTTTCAACTTTCGATCCTAGAAATGTCTCTGCAATGTCTTTCATCTTGGTTAAAATCATGGAAGATATTTCTTCAGGAGCAAACTCTATATCTTCATTCTTGTATTTGACTATGATTTTTGGCTTGTCATGGCTGCCAGCCACAACTTTAAAAAGGCTTTTTTTCATGTCTTCCTGAACCATCTGATCACTTGCTTTTCTTCCGATCAACCGTTTGACACCTGTTTCATTTAACATGGTTGAAACTTTCAACACTAAATGACTAACAAACAAATAAAAGCTAATTAACTAGTGAAAAGAATGAAAAGTAACTAACCAAAGATGGTGTTGGTGGGATTAGAAGTAGCCTGGTTCTTGGCAGCCTCCCCGACCAATCGTTTAGTTTCATTGAAAGCAACGTATGAGGGGGTGGTTCGGTCACCTGCCTCATTTGGTATGATCTAAACTCGGTTGTGTAGCCAAACACCCACACACGAGTAAGTAGTTCCAAGATCAATACCAATGGCTGGAACTTTAGCTCTTGCTGACATTTTCTAAGAGAGAAATAAATTCTAGTCAATGAGAATATAGATTTAAATCATGAGAAGATTATGCATGACCATTATTCGTATCATGAGAATATAGATTTAAATCTCCCATCTAGAAAAAGAAAAATCATCATTAATCAACCTAATTAATTAATATTGCTAAAAAATCAAAAAGAGGGTGTCCTAGACTGATTACTTAGACAGCTAATTATGATTTATGAAGTAGATAATCTAACTAAAAACTACTTACTTTACTTTAATCGTTTCAAAATAACGAATCTCAAAACGCTTATTGAAAATATCTTAATCACAAGCACACACACTTTTATATATAATATATTCAAACAGAGATCTTAATCACAAGCATAGACACTTCCTCTAGCTTTTCTTTTTACGTTTTTGACTATCGCGTAGGTATTTGTATTTAGGAATGAAAGACATCTTTCTAGACCAAAAAAAAAAAAAAAAAATAGAAGTTTAAGTCATCCAAGTATCATCTCATTCTATGTCTAAACATCAAAGTTTCATCCAATTCTAATTCTAATCTAAAAATCATAACTTAACATTCTATTAATCGATTTCATACCTGAAGATTCTTTAACGTCGTTCGAATGAATGATGAATTGATGATCAGAATCCGATGATGAAACTGAAACGTCGTTCTTGATGAACGTATGGTTTTTTTGATTTCTATGGAGTTACGGCACACGCACAGGTATATTTTATTTGCTTCAAATATTCATCAGATTGGACCTTTATTTTGTACTCGTGATAATTAATTTGGGCCTTTATTCAAAAATACATGGATAATAGTTTCTTTTGGGTCTTTTATGTATATACCTGTAATAAATAACCTACAGAATTCTAGCGGATGGAAAATAGTTTCTTTTGGGTCGTTTAGGTAGGGATGGTAATGGGTCGGGTTCGGGTCAGGTATTGGTAATCCCATACCTGGTTATAAAATCGCGTCTCATACCAAACCCAATATCCATCGGGTATTTGTCGGGTAATTACCCGTCGGGTGTCGGGTATACCCACGGGTATTGGGTGTACCCATTAGTTTCTTAAATGATATACATTGGGATTTCTAAACACATTTTTTTACTGAGTTAAATGCCATTTTAGTCCATGTGGTTTGGGTCATTTTGCCAGTTTAGTCCAAAGGTTTCATTTTTAACCTGTGGGTCCAAAAAGGTTTCACAGTTGTCATTTTAGTCCACTTGGTTAACTTTATCCATTTTTTCTGTTAACGAGAAGGCCAATTCGGTCATTTTGTATGTAATTCTGTTAACTAAAAGGGCAATTCAGCCATATAAAATGACCGAATTAGCCTTCTCGTTAACAGAAAAAATGGATGAAGTTAACCCAGTGGACTAAAATGACAACTGTGAAACCTTTTTGGACCCACAGGTTAAAAATGAAACCTTTGGACTAAACAGGCAAAATGGCCCAAACCACAGGGACTAAAATGGCATTTAACTCTTTTTTTAATATTATAATTATTATATTATTTTATTTATACAACTATTATAAATTAAAAATGTACATTACATAGATATAAGTTTTATCATAAATTAATAATAATTTTATAAAATTTATACACTTACGTGTATATAAATATAATACTATTATCAAATGCATATATTAAAAAAAATTATTTTTTCACATTATGAACACACTAAAATAAATCACTAATAGACAAAGGTTAATGGAAAATAAAAACTAAAAAAATCGGGTATATGATTTCGGGTAATCAGGTCGGGTATCACTTAATCCCATACCCGACCCATACCCACGAAAATTTTTAAAACTAATCCCATACCCGGCCCATACTCGTTGGGTATCGGGTATACCCGTCCCATTTGTCTCGGGTCTCGGGTATACCCGTCGGGCTCGGGTATTTTTGCCATCTCTACTTTTAGGTATTTATGTGATAACTCGAACTCCTAAGGTTAGTTTTGTAATTTTGATCTTCATTATTCGTCGTCCATATTCATAATCGTGTTAAACTTGTTTTACGTAAACCGTGCTAGAACCGGCTCACCTTAGAGTTGTTATACTCTGGCCCAGTTCAAAAAAAAAAAAAAAAAGCCCAAACAAGTGATGTAAAAATAAGTGGGTTCGGCAGCCCACTTAATTCTATTTGATATCTATGTAATTGTTTACCATGGCAGCCCACTTAATCAAATTCAATATATGTATTTGTTCACCATATATTTGTCACTTGGGCTTGAGCCCATGATCGGCTAAATGAGCAACCGCCCCCAAACTAATACCCTTTATGTATACGTATCACATCCTTATTATCATAAAACTCTAAACAAAACTCTATATCTCTCAAGATTCCATACGTGCGGCCGTAGCAGACCCCCCCCCCCCCGAATACATTAGCTTGTCGATCAAATCTTGTGGGTTAGTATGTTTATTTGATGCTTGTGATTATGTGTATTGTATGTTTGATCTTAAACGTGAGAAAGATTATGATATGTTCTTGCATGTTAAATATGTTTAGGGTTTATGATATTGATTAGGTATGCTGTAATGGAGTAGAATATATATGTGTAGATCTATGCTGTTATTTATGATTGATGAACATAGTTTTGAAGATATAAATAATAGGGTTCGAAATTGTGAGTAAATTGATATGACAGGCGATATTATGTCAACTCTTGTACTATTTGGCATGTAATTAAAATTGATAATTATCTTGGATATGTGTTTGTTGTGATCGTCAACTGTGGTTACAAATGTATATGGTGATTGTATGAGGTTTAAGGTTCTTTCATAAATGTGTCGATAAATATGACAAGGGATAATGAATCAGTAGGTAATGATTAGGGTGATACGAAGTCATGATGAATGATTCGATCTAGTGTGATTCAAGAACTAGTAATAATTGACCCTATTTGATTTGTAATGATAATAACCTACACTGTTACTTTGGTTCCTAAAAAGAAATCATGTGGATTGATCTTGATTTAAGTTAAAGTAAGTATTAATGATAGTTGTCGGTTGTGGAAATTGTGGGGAAGTAACTGAGCAATCACGTGGATTGATGGGCCATGAATCAAGGTGGTATAATTGTGATTACGGGAAACAGGGATGTAATGGGTTTGGGATTTGTTGCACAAAAATTCCCTAAGGTTTGCATGCGCATCGGGCCGAACAAGTTGACATAATGTACACTTGGGATGGGTCGTTTCTTACTGGGCAGCATATGTCTTTGGGCCGCATCAATGATGCTGGGCCACAAACCCAACTATTCGCACAGACGGGATCCCGCCTCTAGCATTAATGGGCTGGGATATGCTAGTGGGCCATACGCTGAAACGAACTGACACATACACACACACACACACACACACACTTTTGGGTCGCACCTTATGTTGGGCCGTATGTAAATATGGGCCGGGACAACTTAGAGACCGCACGAACCATGATTTATCACACTCTTTTGAACAACGAATTAATTGCTCAGCGTCTTGTGAGACATGAACTTGTGATGAGACATGTTATGACTCGAATACATGTTAAATGACATTATGGGTTGGTGTACTATACGGTGTCTTGAATGACTTGCATAACGATGAATGTTTACTTGCACGCTACTTGAGTAATGTGTACGAATGATACGTGATTTATGTGCATACAAAACTGATTGACTTTGATAAACATGGTAGGGATTGGTTGACTAATTTGGAACAAAATATATCATACCAAGCAATCTCAGGTGAGTTCACTGCTCTTTTTCCAAGCATGCATCCCGGGGAGGGATAACGGGTAACATTCCGGGGAGGAATGCTAGTTTATTGGGATGTTTGTTATTATTACTCAGTTTCTATCATATAAGACCCCTTACATCTACCAACAGTTGTCGGGGAGGCAACAAGGTTATTCGTTGATAGCGCTATTAGGTTTGGCACCCTCACATCGTACCAGGGAGGACGGGCGTGAACTAATTTCCTTAAACATGACCAATGTTTTGATAGAGACATTGGGGTTGGGCAAACACATCTTGTAGCCATTTCAGTAATCGAGTTAATAACAACATTAGATCAAATTGTTAAGCTGTTTTATACATGTAACTGGTAACTCAACTCGTTAACAAAACTTTGAACTCACCAGCGTCGTCTGACACACTTGTTTGCATGCTTGTAGGTTGTTAGATGTTTTGCATTGGAACTTGCTGTCTGGAGTAGCTGGAGCGGTTATGGGTCGACTGGATGGATTTATGTTAATGATTTCTTGATACAATACTTTGGTTTTGAAACTGTTTAATTTGCTTCCGCTGAATACTTTGGTTTTCACTTAAACTTGTTGATGGTATTTTATTAATAATTAAGGATTTTATTTTGAAACTTGTACACGTTCAATGTAATTAGTGACTCGTTATTGGTATGTCGCACGCCTAACAGGGACATTCCCTAGGTGGTAGCTTGGGTGTGTAACAGATTGGTATCAGAGCCACTGGTTATAGTGAACTTGGTTTTAAAACGTTTTTATAAAACCAGACTATAACCGAATAGTTCCGAAAACGAGAATACGACCATGACACTCAGCTCCAGATTGCAAGGTTCATCTTTTCATTTGTGGTATACATTACATGAGTAGTGCACATCTTTTTATGTTGTAGCGTACAAACACACCCTCGTCACTATAGCATGATTACACGAATTGTTTGCTTACATTATGATGCATTGGTAGCATGTCATAGCCCTTAGGTTCCTGTGATCTTAACATTTTGATAACCTTTGTTTGGCATTCGAGTTTGAGGAACCATTTGACATGAGTTAGAAGGAACTGAGATGAGCATGCAAATCGCAATATTATTGTGGGTGCACACATAATAATAATGTGGGGTGCATGCGAGTCCCAGTGAGGCTTAACAAGTGGAAAATGGGTTCCGTTCCGTTATTTGATCGATGTGAAACACAACAGTCTATAGGAGTCATAGCAGTGATTGTCTCCTACTCGAACATGATCTTTTCACTCCTCTCTGAACCCTTTCGCATCTCAATGCCATCGAGTGTTACCTGAACACCCATCCGAACGTCTAGCGAACTGTGTAGAATGCAAGGTGCTTGTACGGACATCCCTGAGTTGGATGTCACAGCGTCAAATGATTGGTCTATACCTCCCTCACTTCTCTCTGTTGCTGGAACTTAATGTATCGACGTCTTAGATCCCGAGGTGCGATCACTTCTGCAACACTCTCGTAACAAACCGTGTATTACTCAAGCAACTTGTAGCATCAGTGGACAAAAGGATGAGAGTAGTACTTTACCGACTTTAGTATTTGGACGACCCCGATTACCAACAACGAACACCAGCAATTTGACGCCAATCGGAATCTTTAACCCTAGTCAGCAGCTCATGGGAGCCAACTCCTACGAAATAATCGGGACATAAGCAATGACAATCGGCTACGGTGTGGAACGTGCAGCTGCTAGCACAATGAGTAGCGTCTTAGTACGTGGCACGGAAATGTGACAAGACGGACTTTGTCGATGAAAGATCGTAGGATTCCGTTTCAAGCAATGACATTAGAGGCAGCAGTCACATCAACATCAAGTTACTTGTAGTCGTGGCCTACAGGATGGAAATGAAGGTGCCTACGACATGGATTGGCCGTTGTTAAATTAAGACAACAACAACAACTAAGGGGGAACGATAACAGTACTGGGAAATCCACGTGATCGTAACAACACTGGTAGTGGTGCTTGTGGAAGGGCATTTAGGATTGACGTAGGCGACGCCAGGCATAATAATAACATGGTAGCTTGCATGGGTAGCTAACCGCTTCGTCTCGATTCCGTTTAACCTTGATGCTTCTCGAAACCAAACCTTTTATGGAACGGGCTGATCGCAAGCCAATTGAAGCCTTGTATGTTCATTGGGGTGCAAACTCGACCTTGTGGGACAAGTGTTCGACATCGACCTTCCTTTTCGCTATCCTTGATGGTCTCGATGCAGTAGTAGTGCAGATTGGTTATCTGGATATCGTGTAAATATACCTTGAGGAAGGAAAATTTTGCGTCACTTATACTTTGAAGTGTCAGAGTGGTGTAAGGGTTAGCATCATATCGGCAATGAAGGCCCAGAAGTGTCTACAGAGGGATTAACCCACAACGTTAGCAACCGTTACTGATGTTAAGGCTAAGGAAAAGAGGATCGAGGATCCACCAATTGTTCGTGATTCCTCCCGGCGTGCTACACGAGGAGCTTTCGGACTTGCTTCCATAACTGTTAGGCTGAATCTCAGTTTGACCTCAAGCCAGCGGCAGCTTTGATTATGATTACTTGTACTCATACCCTCTTGCGCCACGAGGGTTGCCAGAATTGTCTAATCAACTTCAGGAACTGTTGGACAAGAGTTTGTCGGACCTAGTTTTTCGCTTTGGGGAGCCCCAGTTATATCCGTGAAGATAAGCCTTTTTGTATGTGTACTGATTATCCAGAACTCAGCAAGGCGACAGTCAAGAGCTGTTTGCCTCGACCATTGTATTGACAACCTGTTGACCAGTTGCGAGGGACAAGCTACCATTCGAGGATTGATTTACGAACAAGCTATTATCAGATGGAAGTCCAAGGGAAGGATGTAGGATCGTGCGATTGACCCGATGAGTCGTTCAGAGGAGTTTTACTTTGTTTCAGGTGCGGAAAACAAGAAACAAAGGTAGAAACAGCTTAATCTTCACTTTAACCACTGATTAGATTGATAAAATCTCAAATACAATCAGTCTTCACACCGGCAGCACTTCGGTATGGAAAACAAGAACTGTTCTTACTGATTTCGCTCAGAACACCTATTTATAGGGTTCTTGATTTCGCTCGGAATGACACAACACAGTTGGAGCAAAATTAAAACATTGTAATTCTGCTCGAAAGTGTCCACATGACATTTGGAGCGGAATCAGCTGTAGGAGCGAAATCAGCTACTAAATCACATAAACTTTCCTATTTTCTCAATCTACGTGCCCTGATCTATCTTATCTAATCTAAGACTCGATACAAGACGAAGTCGACAGATGTATGCACCAACAGACTCCCCCTCAGATGTTGACGAGTCTTACGTGTCGAGTCTTTGCATCTTCAGTCTTGATCAGTCTCTGGGCTTTACTCTCTCTATCTTTTTCTGCATATCTTCATACTCCCCTTTGTGTTATGCTGGCATTCCTTTAGTTCTTAAGCATCATCAGCTTCAGGATCTTTGTCTGACTTTCTCAAGCCCATGATCGTTAGCCTGACTTTCTTCAATCAGAGTCCTCAGGTATTGTAACCTGGCTTTCTAAAACATAAGCTTCTCAGGATCGATCAACTTGGCTCAGACTAGTCCCTTCACAATCTCTACCTCACAATAAATTTCACATTTATGCACTATCACTCAAACTCTCCCTCAGATTATCCTAAAAGATTTATCCATTAAGTAATTTGATGAACCACTTGATTATAGATTAAAAACATTTTGAATTCAAACACAGACTCCCCCTCACCAGATGGTCATCATGTTCAGCACTCGGAATTTTGAAAACCAGCTATCCAACATCAGTTGTCGAAAATCTTTTTGTATTTTTCAAAATTTATTCTAAAACAAACTAAAAATCTTTTTGGATTTTGAAATAAGAGAAATGAAATGCAGTAAAGAAATATTTACAAACAATATTTTTGTGAGTTCGTGTAAGAGGATCATATCAGTTTATGAGACAAGTCACCAACAGCGTTAAGCTTCATTTCATTTTAAGTTCTAAACAATTCACCTAGATTGTCAGTATATTGGTCCACTTAAGTTTTCACACAAAGTTCAACTGTTTCGAGATACGTGATTAATGTCTTAAGGACTTAAACTTATCCGTGTGTCCCACTACTTGTATATACTCCTGTATCCAGATCCCAATATTCAGTCTTACAGGTGAGTATACCTAGATGATATCTGTAAAGGGGTTAAATTGCGAGGGCCGTGAGAGCTCAGGTCGATACTTCCGTATACCCAAAGAGATGACGGCTTCGACTTTTGGTGTGTCCCCTTTAGAGGATCTTTTTGTTACAACAACAGTGACTATCAATTATATTGTTTCATCAACTTGCTGAGGGCGGCGCTGTATTTGAAGCTTTTTGCAAAAAGTATTATACGGGGACTAGGTCAGTATTTCCATACAGCAGAAGTCCCGGGATAAACCCCAGATATCACTAAGCATAAAGACCTAGTATCTCAGAAAGAGGGACCTTTCAAACAAGATTTCGGGGGTTACCCATATATCCAAGAAGTTGTTCCCCACGATCTAAGCAAGTTTGAATATTTAGGTTTATATCTCGTCACAATCTACTAAATGTGCAAAAACCTACTGACATATCCGTAGTGAGATTGTTTATCACATTTTAACTTTACATATCTTTAGCATGTTGTGATAGTCCACTGATGTACTATCATTTCCTCTTTTATACAACAAAACTCATTTTTGATTTTATCATGTTTTTGTATTTTTCAAATTTTCTAATGTTTTTGAATTTTCAGAAAATTTCTACTCCCCCTAAAATGCAAACACATTAAAGAAAAAATTGGAAACAAACTAAGCTCTTGAACCAAATGTAAAATAAAACTATACAAGTAAATTGACAACTGACATCGAATCACCTCAGATCACCATTCTTTTGGCATAAACAATCATAACTCCCCCTATCAACAAACCATTTTCTCATTTAGATCTCAAAACACTTAAGTTTGTTTTAATCAAAATGATTTTTCCGGAAAATGAATTTGTTTTAATCACATGAAGGTTTGGGTTCATCATCTTGTTCATCTTTTTACCTGATTGTAGTAAATAAGATACAATTTAATGTCCCTGATTTTGTAGGATCAGTTTTGACCTCTCGAGTGAGTCAATCAGAGCTAGTGCTTACTGAAAATGTGGCGGAAACACATTTTCAGCATGATACAAAGAAAAACTGTAACAGAATGGAGTAGAAACAGAGAGTTCACACTTAAAATACTTTTTCTTCACTTTATAACGCTTGCCGTACGGACAACAGTTCGACGTGGGATCTCAAACAACGTTACAAATGAAGACTGCACATGGGGTATATATAGGCTACACGGTCCGCTCATGTGACATGTCCACAAGAGCGGACCACACAACAAAGCTGGTTCGCTTTTGTGGACACATGCCACAAAAGCAGACCGACAACATCACAATCATAAAATTACATTTTAACCCCCTGGACTTATACAAAATGACCTATCTGGACCCTATACATTAAACTAGCATTACAAAGACGCAGGCTTTAGACATTGTGCATCAACAAACTCCCCCTTGGATGAAGCCGCAGTCTTTGTCTTGAAAGTTGGTCTTCAGATAGCTTTGAATTTCTCTTCCTTCGGTTTTGGCTTTCTTCCCAGCGCAACTCTGATCTTTTCATTCTTTATCTTCCTCGCTTTTTCTTCCTTTTCTTGTTGCTTCATAAACTTACCTCTATTTTCTTCCATCTTTTGATTCTCACGTTCACGCTCACACTTCGCTTTCTTCTTCATCTTCTCGTCTAAAGACCACCACGAAGATTTCCACTTATTTTCAGAGTTGATACCTTTCTGAAAGCACAGTGATACAACACGTTGGAATTGAAGAGCTTGCTCTTTATCTGCTGGCGAGTAGCGAATCTTGTTAATGAATAGACATTCGATGTCTTTCGCTGAGCAATTAACTAACCACATCGGGTCGTAAACATGAATATCTCTCAACTCTCCACCAGCTCTGTACGTGATTATTGCTTCGGTCGTTCTGCAACTGTAAACCCAATCAATAAAGCCTTTATAGAATTCCTGCTCCATTTCTGGCATCGGAATTGTCTTCATTGTACGCGGAGGCTTCACATTCAGAATAATTTCTACAACCCCAGTTTCCGGATCAACTCTCTGAACACGCCTTGGATGATGTGGCTTCCACTTTCGAAATGACTTCAATTGTTCATATTTGATGTAGCCCCACATCGCGGTATCATTCTTTCTCACCTTGTAATCCAAGACTCTCACCTTTGCCAATTCATCAACGTCCCACCACGGTAATGACATTATGTCATATAAACGTTCAAAATACTGGACGCCATATTCTCTTCGAATAGCATAAGCGTTAACTTGTGGAAGAAAACCCCAACTAATAATATCGCCATGCGAAACATTTCGATCTCGTTGGAAGAACTTCAGCGGCCTCTTGAATTTTCTTTCATGAGAATCTTTAAACCATTTAGAACGATCAATTTCTTCAACATTCGATTGACCTTCTTTATCAACATTAGATTGGCCTTCCTGCTCAGCTTCTTTCCTCAAACATTCAAAAACATTATCATTCACCGCTTCAGTCACTTTTTGACGTAATTCATCTCTATTCTCAGCAGCAAAGAACTCCATTAACGTTGGAGGTTTCGAAGTATCTTCAGGAACCTCTTCATTATCCGAACATTCTTCAACCTCAACTCTATTGTAGATATCAGCATCTTCAACATAATCATACTTATAATCTTGCTGTTTATTGATATCAAACGATTCTAAGTCCTCTTCGAAGTCGAAGGGAATTTCAGGGTTTACATCTTTAAGCATTTCCTTATACACCTCTAGACGCACGAACAACGGCTCATGATGCTCAACAATCTGCGTCTTACTCGACTCCCCCTTACCTTCAGCTTCACCACTTTCTTCATTGATTGTGTCGTTCAACAGATCTTCAACGACTTTTTCATTTGAGGCTTCAGTCACTCTAACACCTGAACCTCCTGCAGCGTCATTATCATCATCACCTTTAGAACTGTGACTGCTCGCAGAATATACAAACTCATCCTCATCATCATCTTCATCATCCTCTTCATCTTCGCCACCAATTAATTCTTGCATTGGAGTTTCTTCTTTGAATAAGCCAGGAACTGCAGATATAGGCTCAGGATTTTCTATCACCATCGAAGGTACAATAGATATTTCAGGCATAGCTGAACTTCCTTCAACCCCTTTACCCTTATCTTTCATCTGCCTTTCTAATTCTGCTTGACGTTCTGCACGAAGGTCTTCTACCTATAACTCTTCATATTTCTGTTCCACTGACGTCCCTAACATGCTTTCCACATCTCTATTCAGCATGTAGAACTTATGTTCATGTAGCGCTTTAGCAGACGTAAGTTCTTTATTTTTCAACTTATAGTATTCATTTTCACTCTCTTGACGATTCTTGTCTTCTTCTAATTCAGACACTCGAACTTTCAGAATGTCGATTTCCGTCTGATCAGCTTCAACCTTCTGTGTCAGCACTTTGTTTTCACCTTCCAACTTCTGCACCCTACCAGCAAGAGTCTTTTCTTTATCAGCAATCTTTTTGCTTTCAGCCGCCAACTTTTTATTCTCTGCTATCACATCCTCAATTCTCTTTTCCAATTTCAACACTTGCGAATTGTTTGCAAAGTCGAAATCAACGTCTAGTAGATTATCTTGCGGTATCGGAAGACCTTTACTCGAAGAACCAGGTTGTACTTGGGTGAGTGGAGGTGTGCCAAAGAGATCTTGTGAAGTATAATATGGTTGTTGTGGAGGTGGTGTTGATTGAGAAATAGGAGATGGTTGTCGTTGCGGTGTAGGTTGTCTGGGTGGTGTTGAGTGTGATGGAGGAGTAGATTGTCTTGGTGATTGTTGTGGTGTTGGTTGTCTGGGAGGAGATTGATGTATTGGAGATTGTGGAGGTGTTGGTTGACGTGGAGGTGTAGGATGTGTTTGCATGATCTTCTGAGGGCGCTTCGACACTTTAATCTTTGGTGTAGTTCTCTTTCGACCAGCAGCTTTCTTTTTACCTCTCGGAGTAGATTGTGACGCTGAAACATGCTCCGGAGAAGGTACATAAGGTGCATCTTCTTTCTCTTCCCTCTTCCTCTTTCTAATCAACTTCTCCTGTTCTACCTCTTCTCTCATTCGTCTTTCACGTTCTTTTGCATCAATCACTTCATATTCAGACGAACTAGAAGAACTAGTAGTGTCTTTATCAACGTCATCACCTTCTACATCATCTAACACCTTCTCTTTTTCCTTTTGGATATCAGAAGTAACCGTTTCCACAACATTATCAACAAAATATGCTTCTGTCGTAAACAAATCTGTCTCAATTACAATATTTTCAGCACCAGTCATCTCTTGTTCATTTTCAACATTCATCTCAGAAATATCTTCATCAGATTCATCAATTAACATTGTTTGCTTTTTCTTCTTTTGTTTCTTCTTCAGTTTTGAAGAAGAACCTTCACCTTCAGCTACAGGAGTTGCAAATCTACGTCTGCGTCCTAACTCCTTTACATACCACTCGTTCTTGGTTGCTTTGAAATTCTGAAGTATTTTCAACTCTACAGCATACAACGCCTCTTTCATTTCCTCTTGATTTCTCCAATTTTGGTGATTTTCAGGATCGGGATCCACATAGTTCGCATCTCTAAGTAATCCAAAGTTTTCAATCACTAAATCAGGCTCTGGATGATTAGGATGATATTTGACCAGATTCTTCAAAGTGTTATTAGACATGTGAGCTTGAACAAGAAGATCACCCTGAATGTCTCTATTAATCCCAGGGTATGCACGATCAATCAACATTTGTACAAAACGCGGATACCTCCAGGTTCTAACATCCGACGTGATATTCTCCGCCATATAATGAAAAACTATGTGCGAAAAGTTGTATTTCTTATTCAACACCAACGCTGTCAACATGTTCATTTGGTAATCCCTCATCTGGTCGAAACTGCCCTTTGTGTGGCTCAATGTAATCAGAATACAATGAATTAAGAACTTGAAAGATTTTTGAAACTTCGACTTCAAGTAGTTCCCGGTGTTCAAAGCACCTCTGTATCCCAATCTCAGCATACAGCCCTTCACCAAACGTTCCGGAAATCTTGTGGGGTAGTTGGCCTCATCAGGAAAGTTCATAACTTCTCGAATTAATGCTTCAGTCACCAGAATAGTCTCCGTCTTTCCATCTACTTCCACCACTGACAAAATCACCTTGCTTGCCTCATCATACGTTGCATTCATCCAAAATCGACTAATATGTGATCTGTACAACGGCCTCTGGTCAGTCATTGCTTTCTTTACTGGAATACGATTCATGTAGTCCAAAATACTGCTAAATTCTGACAATAACGGACACTTCTCCACATCTAAATCAATGCAGCTGTTGTGTATTGGATCGAACAACACGTTTGGTGATGCCTGCATGACAACAAGACAATCAAAGACTTAGAAAAATTTTTGACATTTTGAACACTGACCAAAAAGCGAACCAACAATATACAGTAAAAGCGAACCATACACTGTACTACCATAAAAGCGAACCAGATATGATATTACACTTAAAAGCGAACCATAAACAATGCAACCCTATAAGCGGACCAATAAGATGACTAAAAAGCGGACCAACATTATAAAATACACAAAAAGCGAACCGTCCCTTGTACCAATAAGCGATACCCTAAAATTATTGCCTTAAAAGCGAACTTGCTATGGTACATATGAGCGGACCTGAAAGTGTTCCTAAAGGCGGACCTAAGATGGATCTATGAGCGGACCTAAGATGGATTGTCTGTAAAAGCGGTCCTAATACAAAACTTGTAAATACTGCTTAAACCCTAAAATTAATTCCAAAATCACAATCTACACAACATTCCGAGACTAGAGGTGTCTTTTGTTTTTGTCAAACTTGCCTAAATCACCCTAGATCTAAAACTGAAACCCCTCATTACTGACAACACACATCAAACACTCAAATTACAGCAATTAACATGTAATACAACTCTCAATATCATCAGACGACAACAATCATGCTACCAAATTAGACAAATATGACATTTAAAGGTTCGAATACATGATTTATTCATAAAACATGCCGACTGATACAAATAACAATGAAATAGATGAAATTGATTAGGGACTTACCTTGCCCATGATGTAAAGATTAAGAATCTATCAAGATCTGATGAAAACAGGGCTCAAACAATGAGAAATCTTGATGAACAGGTAAGATCGCTCGTAATCGCTCAGAGAAAATGACGGATAAGCGAACCGGGTTATGTCAAGAAAAGCGGACCCCTGTTCTATTTATATGGGGGTCTGGTCCGCTTATTCGACACGAACCATACGAGCGGACCATCTTTGTTACTTTGACAGAAAAACGGACCAATGTTGTCATAAAAGCGATCCAACTTTAATTTTTCAAGAAATTCATTTTTTATTTATTTTTTCAACTTTTTCGATTTCACACGCTGACACCCAGTTGACCAAGTCCAAGTTAATGACCCTGGACAACTGTTCGACCTACCAAGTCCAAGTTAATGGCACTGGATGATCAGTTTTATGAAGTACTCTGTCGTTTTGTTTCAAAAACAGTTCAAATTAATGAACTTTTCAACGTTTTAAACATTTGCACATTTTATCTTTCAAACATCATACCAGATCTTTGTTTGCAACCACAGCTTACCCAACCCTCATCAGACAATGACATGATCTGCACACGGGCTTTGATCTTCCAATCCCCGGTATCAGTTGTCGAAAATAAAATGGAAAAAAAATCTTTTTGAGTTTTAAGCTGTACAAACTGAAATATATACACACAATATTTTTGTGAGCGTGTTAGGGGATCATATCAGCTGCCGACAGAACACTAGCACCGTTAAGCTTATTTCATTTTAAGCATTAAGCAATTCGCGTTGATTGTCGGTATATTGATCCATTTTAAATTCTCAAAAAAATTTCAACCTGTTCGGGATACGTGATTAGTGTTTTAGAGACTTAAACGTTAACGCGTGTTCCCACCTCAGTATATACTCCCGTATCCGGATCCCAGTATTCAGTCTTACAGGTGAATATACCACGGCTGATATCTGTACGGGGTTAGGTGCGAAACCGTGAGAGCTCAGGTCAGAACTTCCGTTCAGCAGAGATATGACGGCTCGACTTTTCGGTGGGTCCCCTTTAGAGGATCTTTTATGTTTCAACAGCAGCGACTATCAATTTTATTGTTTCATCAGCATGCTGAGGGTGAAGCTTATGTTTCAAAGCTTTTTGCGAAAAGTATTATCCGGGGACTAGGTCAGTATTTCCATACAGCAGAAGTCCCGGGATAATACCCCAGATATCACCGAGCATAAAGACCTAGTATCTCAGAATACGGGACCTTTCAAACAGGATTTCAGGGGTTACCTATATATCCTGGAGGTGTTTCCCACGAAAACGCAAGTTAAATTTAGTTTATATCCCAAACTGATCTACTAATTCTGTAAGAACCTACCGGCACATCTTTAGTGAGACTGCTTAATTGCATTTATACATTACATATCTTTAGCGTACTGTGCCCGTCTAGCTGATGTACTATCATTTCCCCTATACTACACAGCTCTTTTTGCATTTTTAATGTTTTTTTATTTTTTATGGTTTTATCAGGTTTTTGTATTTTTCTGCGAATATCTCCCCCTAAAACTAAAACATATTTTTTGTGTTTTTGTTTTTAACGAAAAGCAGAAAAAAAACAACTGTACAAACGAAAGTTGACAACCCGATACGGTTCAAGTCAGATCGCCGCCCAATTCGGCTTCACACTCGATAACCCTCCCAGATTGCAGATTTTTCATCCCATTCAACCTTAAAAGATAATAAAATCTCTTTTTATCAAACGGTTTTGTGTAAAAATCAGCTTTCTGATCATCGGTGCCCACATGTTCAATCCGTATTAATTTCTTTTCGTGACAATCTCGAATAAAATGGTGACAGATTTCAATGTGTTTTGTTTTCGAATGATGAACCGGATTTTTAGTAACATTTATGGCCGCTTCATTGTCCACAAATATCAGCGTATCCAAGAATTGCAGACCGAAGTCGCGCATCTGCTGTTGGATCCAGAGGATCTGCGAGCAACAGCTAGAGGCTGAGACGTACTCAGCCTCACACGTGGAGAGCGCAACTGCAGTTTGCTTCTTGCACTGCCAGGTAACGAGCCGAGTTCCGAAGAACTGGCACCCAACAGTGGTGGACTTTGCGTTCTGCTTACAGCTACCAAAATCTGAATCAGCGAAACCGGATAAAGTAAAGTCACCCGAACGAGGGTACCACAAGCCAATGCTTGGGCAGCCCTTCAAATACCGTAAGATGCGTTTGACGATCGTCAGGTGTGACTGCTTCGGATTCGTCTGATATCGTGCACAGAGACATGTCGGGTACATGATGTCAGGACGGGACGCTGTGAGATACATTAAAGAACCAATGATCGATCGGTATAACGTTTCATCCATCTTCACTCCCTGTTCATCCGGACAAATACCATGGTTCTGTGCGAGGGGGGTTGATGCAGGACTGCAATCTGTCATATCAAACTTGTCTAGCACGTCCTTTACATACTTTGACTGGTGAATGAAGATTCCGTCGGGCATTTGTTCTACCTGCAGCCCGAGGAAGAACTTCATCTCCCCCATCGAACTCATTTCGAACTTCATCTTCATTACTCTCTCAAACTCTTTACACAAATCGTCGTTGGTGGAACCAAAAATGATATCATCAACGTAGATCTGCACAATCAACAAGTGGCCTGCTTCTTCTTTCGTGAACAAGGTGCTGTCTACTGTTCCTCTTGTGAACCCGTTGTCTAGCAAGTAGGTCGAAAGCGTCTCGTACCAGGCTCTCGGGGCCTGGTGTAGACCGTATAATGCTTTATCCAGTAGGTACACCTTATCTCTGTTTAGTGGATCTGCAAACCCTGGTGGTTGCCCCACATAAACTTCTTCTTGAATCTTGCCATACAGAAAAGCTGATTTAACATCGAGTTGATAGACTTTGAAATCTTTCCAGCATGCAAAGGCTAAAAAAATACAAATTGCTTCAAGCCTAGCGACCGGCGCGTAAACCTCTTCATAGTCTATTCCCTCCTGCTGGCTGAAGCCTTGGACCACTAGACGTGCTTTGTTCCTCACCACGACTCCTCTATCGTCACGTTTACATTTGAACACCCATTTCGTCTTTATCAACTTCTGGTTCTTTGGCAGATCAACAAGTCTCCAGACGCCCAATTTCTCAAACTGTTGCAGTTCCTCCTGCATAGCATTCACCCAACTATCCTCGGTCAATGCTTCTTTGTAAGTCCTGGGCTCTATCTGCGAAATAAAACATTTAAGTGAGACTTCTTTCTGCATATCAGCAATAGATGAATAAAAACATGTAAAAGCTTGGTCTATCTGATGTCTCGTCTTGACACCACTCTGTAGATCGCCGATAATTTGTTCTGAAGGGTGGTAAGACAGTGTCCGTGGCATCACAGTATTAGGCACCACAACTTCCGATTCCAGATTTGAAATGTCGAGATCAATGATTTGATCAACAGCATCCTCTGATATCTCATTTGGTTCCTCGTCAAAGGAAGGAGCGGGTTCCTCCTCTGAGTCGTCAGAAACGTCAAACGACGGAGCTGGTTCCTCTGGTTCCTCTGGCGGTATATGAACGGTTCCACTTGGTCCAGCTTCATCATCGTGAGTACCCACGGTGGGCGTAGGAACATCTAGCGGTCTAGATTCCGGCTCTTGCAACTGACTTTGCTGATACAAATATATGAGAGCAAGTTCCTCCTCACTCGGCTCGGACGGCAGATGAAATGATTCCCAGAGTTTGTCGTAATCGAATAGGAATCTTTGTCCGGGAAGTTGTTGCGACGGCGTGTGCTTCTGACAATCCACATGATGGACCTGAATCACTTTCCCTAGACACGGTACAAAGACCCTTTTTAACGGGCTGGCGTAACCTACGAAAAATCCTTCATTCGCTTTCGCTCCAAATTTACCATCAGCATCTATGAAAGTACATGGAGAGCCAAAAGGTTCTAAGAACTCAAGATTTGGCTTATAGCGATGCAGCAGCTCGAAACAAGTCTTTTTATATTTCTTCACTGTCAGAACTCTATTCAATG
The DNA here is from genome assembly GCF_002127325.2 of Helianthus annuus. Classification (NCBI taxonomy): domain Eukaryota; kingdom Viridiplantae; phylum Streptophyta; class Magnoliopsida; order Asterales; family Asteraceae; genus Helianthus; species Helianthus annuus. The sequence continues at coordinate 32,717,873 of NC_035434.2, read as the reverse complement.
TATAGCAAGCCGCTGACACTGCTTCACTCCAGAAGAAAATCGGAAGCTTTGAATCGGCCAACATAGTACGTGCGGTCTCGATCAGGGTTCTATTCTTTCGTTCAGCCAAGCCGTTCTGTTGTGGTGTGTACGGTGCACTGAATTCATGTAGTATCCCCTTTTCATTGCAGAACTCGTACATTTTGTTGTTTTTAAACTCCGTTCCATTATCGCTTCGAATTCTCCGGATAGGCAGCTTATACAACGTTTCCATCTTTTTGAATAAAACCATTAAAGCATCGAACGTTTCGTCCTTCTTCTCCAAACAAACAACCCATGAAAACCTTGTATAATCATCCGTAACCACCAAACAGTAAGAATCTCCACTGATGCTTTTGACGTTGACCGGCCCGAAGAGATCCATATGCAATGTCTCAAGAGGTAACCGGATGGTGTTGAGCATCTTTGGCGGATGAGACTTCTGTACCTGTTTACCTTTCTTACACGCAACACATGTGACAACTCGAACTTCCAAGATTTCTATTTCGCATTTATTGCACGTTCTTGAATTGTTTGGTTGATTATTTGCACAATTAATTGCTGTGGAATTATATACGTTTTGATGCAATGAAGTGTATTGTGTGATTGTGCATGGTTATGTGTTAATTGTGATAAAGCTGTCAAATATATAAACTTAGTGGTGAAACTATGAAATGGTTATGAGATGGTGTACATGTGTAAAATATGATACTTAGGGAGGAAAAGAGTAATTAGTGAAATCCTAGAGATTTATAACCCTAATCCCTTTTCACTAATCATTTGACAAAACCAAAGCACGTACTTCACATTCTCTGGCTATCATCACCAAATCATTGGCAAGATATTCATCACTCTTGATTCCACATTTCTCTAGAATCAGTACAAGGTAATTGTTAATGATTGTTTGTTGATTATTTGATTGATACCAATTCTTAATTCTTGAAATCCTCGCAAACCCTAGTTCTTCATATAATTATCCTGTGATTTTTGATTGATTCTGAAATATTGTGATAATGATGACGATGATAGGTTGCATGCTTGATAGATTGTTCTTGTGATGATTATTGTTGTTAAGCATTGATCGATTGTTTATGATTCTGCCGTTAAGCAAATGAAATTAGGGTTTTTAGAAGGATGAATGAAATTGTTGATCGAAAGAAAACGTAACTGATACAATCTCTTGAAACAGGAACATTTCGTATGTTTAATTAGTTGCCTGAGGTTTGTGAATGAAAGAAATTGTCTGAGTTTCATGAGTTGAGGTTGATCCGAGTTTCTTATGATATGTTTGCCTGAGTTTTTGAATGATACGCAAGGTCCGAAGATTGTTTTAAACGTTTGTCTGAGTTTTATAATGAAAACATTAAGTCCGAGTTAAACATGAAACATATAAGTCCGACTTTTAAACAAGGGATATGGTCCGAATTTCTTTAATGTGAAACCCTAGTCCGACTTATATGCATACAACACTTAGTCCGAGTTTCCTTAAAACATTGCTGGTCCGAGTTTGTTTAAGGGGGTGTTGTCCGAGTTTTCTGGCCCCCAAAACCTTGCCCGAGTTTTTTTAACTTCCCTCACAAGGTCCGAGTTTTGATAGGCTTTCCTCAGGTCCGACTTTATGACCCCATTTCCTCTTGGTCCGAGCTTTGTGACACCTTATCTTGTCCGACCTTTAATGGGTGTCCGAGTTCTTATATGATGAACTTGGTCCGAGTTTTTAAAGGAGACCATTGATCCGACTTTTAGATGGTTGATGATGTCCGAACTTCTTTTGTGTATATCATTGAGTCCGAGTTTTAACCTCCCCCACACTTTATACCCGACTTTAATGGCACATAAGGGTCCGAGTTCATGCTAGGGACCTTTGGTCCGACTTTTGAACAGGGGAAACCCCCCCCCCCACGCACACTTGTCCGAGTTTTGCAAAGGGCAAGGCCCAGTCCGAGGATGTGTAATGAATTCTGTGGATCAATGAACTGTATGATTAGTGAACTGTACGATTAGTGATGTAAATCTGTTAAGGTGTATGATTTAATTGAAGCCGCGACTCTGTTAAACCTGTTAAGCTTATTAGCGATGTAACATGTTAAGTATGTTATCAGTGGCAATTGGATTAACATCCACGTCAGATTAAACCGTGAAATCAGAGACGCGACGCATGAATTATGAGAATATGATTGACTGCTTACGTGACATATGATTCTATGTATATGATAGTATGATATTGAATGCAATTGTATGATTTCGCATGTGTGAACATTCTATGTGATATTACCATGTACACAATAAACACACAAAACATAGTTGCGTGGTTACCAATCATTCGCAAACCATAATTTGATGCAAACACTCACATCGTATTATGTGCAACATATCCTAGGTCGTGTGTAACGGACTTAGACGTTTGATAAACCCTAGAGGCAATAACATACCGAGCAAACCAAGGTGAGTTCACACAGCCAAGGCATGGGGTTCCCAGGGTGGGAATGGGATTGGATTACTTTATTGTACATACTCAGTTGATAGAACCTAACGATAAGGATACGACTAGACTAGTAACACTTATTGAACTGATCTTCGCACACCTGCCAAGGGTTGGCCGCGATATTATGACTGACTTCGCACACCTGCCTTTGGAAGGCCGCGAACTGGAATTTGCTAATCTTCGCACACCTGCCTGGTAGGCCGCGATACAGGTAAACCTAGTCTAGAATACACGGGATGAACATCCCCTAATATCTTCGCATACCTGCCTGGGAGGCCGCGATGGAAACTAATAGGATACATGACATAACGAACGAACATACTACCACTCATACTATACTATTACTGAACTGTTAACTGTGAACTCGCTCAACTAGTTGTTGACTCTCTGCTGCATGCCTTGCAGGACATTAGGTGCATATGGAGCTTGCACAGGGAGGAGCAGGTCGTTGTGGAGCTTGGATCGTGGATGTTATGTTACACTTACAACACTTGATATATTTACATACATTGGATTCTCATTATTACGCTTCCGCTACTTAAACTATGTTTGGTTTGAACATCAATTGTATTGAATTGGGTTTTACAAACTACTTTGATTATTATATACTATGTTCAATATGATTGGTGGCTTGATCCTGGTCAGTCACGCTCCCAAGCGGTGATACTCCGCGTGTGGATTTTGGGGGTGTGACAGATTGGTATCAGAGCCATTGGTTATAGAGAACTTGGTTTTAATATGGGAAAACGTTTTTATTAAAACCAGACTATAACCAGAACAGTGCTCTCAAACGATCCACAACGACGCTTTGCTCCACGTGCAAGACTCAACATTCTAGGTAATAAGGTTTATGTTTATTGCCTACATGCTAGAATTGCATAGAACTTTGCTCGTAGTATGCTTACATTTCTTTGCTCACTACTTGTTACTGCTTAAGAACACCTATGTGCCTACACTTTTCTGTCATCGCACTACTCGCGAACCATTCATACTTATGCTACCTTTACTGTTCGATCATGTCTGGACGTGTTAACATGACTCAAGCCCAGTTGACGGCTCTCATTAACGAACAAGTTGCTGCGGCGCTTGCAGCCGCACCGGCAGGAGGTATAACCTGCTATTCCAAACCTATCCTAGGACGTTAGATCCTACTCTCGTGACCCAACTTTCGCGCTTAACCTTGACCTATCTTTCTCGCGCAACGGGTCAGAACGCACAACAACCTGTCCGCACATTCAAGAACTTCATGGACTGTCGTCCAAGCACATTCAGTGGCACAGAAGGAGCGGTGGGACTACTCCATTGGTTTGGGAAGCTCGAGTCAGTATTCGAGATGTGTGAATGCCCTGAGGCTCGCAGGGTCAAGTACGCCACTGGCGCATTGGAAGGAATCGCGTTAACTTGGTGGAACGCGCAAGTACAAATCCTAGGGCTGGCAGCTGCTAACGCCACCCCTTGGAACGATTTTAAGGAACTCACTAAAAAGGGAATACTGCACGCGTGATGACATCCACAAGTTGGACGTGGAGCTTTACCATTTGAAAATGACGGGGTCAGAAATTGAAGCTTATACGAAACGGTCGAACGAACTGGCCATCTTGTGTCCAACCATGGTGGACCCTTCAAGCAAGCGTATTGAATTGTACCTCAACGGTCTAGCCTCAGAGATTCAGAGCCATGCTACATCGGCTAACCTCGACAATATCCAAGACATTTAGTGTCTTGCTCATCGCCTCACGGATCAGGCAGTGGAACAGAACAGGCTGCCTAGTTGTATCAGCACTATTACTACCGCTATCACTTCTGCTACTCCCGCTACTCTTAGTGACAACAAGCGGAAATGGGATGGGTATTCCAGCAAGGGTTCAGCTACCGTTCAGTCTCAAGCACAGCAGCAGCGCAAGAATAGTGATCACCAGAGCCGAGTCAGCCAACTTCTGGTGGTCAGGGGCAGGGTGGATATCGGGGAATTCACCCAATGTGTAACTAATGCAACAGACACCACGGTGGTTAGTGCAACGAGGGACGTTGCCAGAGGTGCCTCAAGATGGGCCATGAAGCTAAGGATTCAGGAGCCCACGGCTTGCAAATCGGAATCGCTAGCAGCAACAGCAAGCAGAAATCCTATGCAAAGAAAAGGTTGTTCGCATTTCTCGTTCTGGTCAAGAACCTCTCGAAGATCAAAGCGACAAAAGTGGTGCTGTGGTTGGCATCACCTCTTTCTTGAAGGATCAGAAATGTTTGCGGAAGGGCCACACCGCAATTTTGGCTCTCGTTACTGACGCATCAGCGAAAGAAAAGAAGTTGGAGGACCACCCAGTTGTACGCGACTTTCCTCAGGTGTTTCCTAAAGATTTACCTAGTCTACCGCCTCATCGTCAGGTCGAATTTCAAATCGAGCTCGCTCCAGGAGCAGCACCCATAGCTCGAGCACCGTATCGCTTAGCTCCATCAAATCGGAAGAACTATCGACGCAGCTACAAGAAATTTTGGATAAGGGATTAATCCGACCTATCTCTTCGCCTTGGGGAGCTACAAGAACTATTGGATACCAATTATCAGTGAAGAAGAAGGATGGCACCTTCAGGATGTGAAATTGATTACCGTAAACTGAACAAAGTCACAGAGAAGAACCGTTATCCTCTTCCACGCATTGACGACTTATTCGACCGGTCGCAAGGGTCGAGTTACTACTCCAAGGTTGATCTAAGGTCTGGTTATCATCAGCTGAGAGTCCGGGATGAGGACGTCTCCAAGACAGCATTCAGAACTCGCTACGGCCATTACGAGTTTCTAGTCATGCCATTTGGGCTTACGAACGCGCCTGCAGTTCTCATGGATCTTATGAACAGGGTGTGCAAACCCTATCTTGACAAGTTCGACATTGTCTTCATCGACAACATTCTAATCTACTCCAAGAGTCAGGGTGAACACGAGCAGCACTTACGTCTTATCTTGGACTTCTTCGAAAGGAACAACTGTACGCCAAATTTTCAAAATGTGACTTCTGGTTTCGCGAAGTCCACTTCTTAGGCCATGTGGTGAACAGGGATGGGATTCATGTTGATCCATCCAAGGTGGATTCGATCAAGAACTGGCCTGCACCGCGTACACCGACGGAAATACGCCAATTCTTGGGTTTGGCAGGGTATTACAGACGGTTCATTAAAGACTTTTCGAAGATCACGCAGCCGCTTACTATGCTGGCACAGAAAGGTGTCACCTACCGTTGGGGAGATTCCCAAGAGACCGCTTTTCAGTACCTAAAGGATAGGCTTTGCAGTGCACCTATTCTCTCATTGCCGGAGGGCACGGAAGACTTCGTGGTTTATTGTGACGCATCGATATAGAGTCTTGGTTACGTATTGATGCAACGGGATAAGGTTATTGCTTACGCTTCGCGGCAACTCAAGATTTATGAACGGAATTGCACGACGCACGATTTAGAGCTGGGAGCTGTTGTTTTCGCGCTTAAGATATGGCGACACTACCTGTACGGTACCAGGTGCACGATTTACACCGATCACAGGAGTCTCGAGCATATTCTTAAGCAAAAGGATTTGAACATGCGTCAACGGAGATGGGTTGAACTACTGAACGATTACGAATGCGCTATCAAGTACCATCCAGGCAAAGCCAATGTTGTGGCTGACGCCCTTAGTCGAAAGGACACCTTACCGAAGCGCGTGCGAGCGCTACAGCTTACCATTCAGTCCAGTCTTCCTGCACAGATACGAGCTGCTCAGATAGAAGCATTGAAACCCGAAAACGTCAAGGCTGAAGCCTTATGCGGCTCAAGGCAACGTATGGAACAACAGGAAGACGGCGCCTACTATGTAACGGGGCGTATTTGGGTCCCACTTTATGGCGGTTTACGAGAACTTGTGATGGATGAAGCACACAAGTCTCGCTACTCGGTACATCCAGGGTCGGATAAAATGTACCACGATCTCAAAACTACATATTGGTGGCCTGGTATGAAGGTTCACATCGCTACTTACGTCGGCAAGTGCTTGACCTGTGCAAGAGTCAAGGTTGAATATCAGAAACCAGCGGGTCTACTTCAACAACCCAGGATACCACAGTGGAAATGGGAAGAGATTTCTATGGATTTTGTTACCGACCTACCCAGATCCCAGCGTGGGAATGATACCATATGGGTGATCGTGGGTCGACTCACCAAGTCTGCACACTTCCTGGCTATTAAGGAAACGGATAAGTTCTCCACTCTCGCAGACATCTATCTTAAAGAAGTTGTTTCAAGGCACGGGGTGCCCACCTCCATTATTTCGGATCGGGATGCACGATTCACGTCAGAGCTTTGGCAAGCGATGCACAAAGCGTTTGGCTCCCGTTTAGACATGAGCACAGCTTATCACCCTCAGACGGATGGGCAGTCTGAGCGAACAATCCAGACTCTTGAAGACATGCTTCGGGCATGTGTTATCGATTTCGGCAACGGCTGGGAAAAACATCTCCCTTTGGTGGAGTTTTCTTACAATAACAGTTATCACACCAGCATACAAGCCGCTCCATTCGAGGCATTGTACGGACGTAAATGTCGGTCACCTCTCTGTTGGGCAGAGGTGGGGGATAGTCAGATTACGGGTCCAGAGATTGTAGTGGACGCCACAGAAAAGATTGCACAAATACGACAACGCATGGCGGCAGCACGCGACCGTCAGAAAGCCTACGCGGATAAGCGTAAGAGGCCATTGGAATTTCAAGTCGGGGACCGGGTTTTACTTAAAGTCTCACCCTGGAAGGGTGTGGTTCGATTTGGTAAACGAGGCAAACTCAATCCACAGTATGTTGGACCGTTCGAAATCACTGAAAGAATAGGCCCAGTAGCCTACAGACTGAACCTACCAGCTGAACTCGGTGCAGTTCACAATGTATTTCACGTGTCGAATCTGAAGAAGTGCCTGTCAGATGAGACCCTCATAGTCCCTTTTAAGGAACTCACTATCGACGAGCGGTTGCAGTTCGTCGAGGAACCAGTTGAAATCACGGACCGGGATGTTAAGGTCCTCAAAAGCAAGAGAATCCCTCTTGTTCGAGTTCGTTGGAACTCCCGACGTGGCCCAGAGTACACCAGGGAATCCCTCTTATTCGGAACCAATGCAACCACCACTGAGGCTGAAGCTACTACTACTGAATTTCGGGACGAAATTCCAAATCAACGGGGGGATGATGTGACACCCCAGGAAAACCAGTGAACAATACAGCTTACCTAGCTTCCTCAGTGAGTGTGTACCAAATTTCGGGACGAAATTTCTTTTAAGTTGGGGATAATGTGACAACTCGAACTTCCAAGATTTCTATTTCGCATTTATGGCACGTTCTTGAATTGTTTGGTTGATTATTTGCACAATTAATTGCTGTGGAATTATATACGTTTTGATGCAATGAAGTGTATTGTGTGATTGTGCATGGTTATGTGTTAATTGTGATAAACCTGTCAAATATATAAACTTAGTGGTGAAACTATGAAATGGTTATGAGATGGTGTACATGTGTAAAATATGATACTTAGGGAGGAAAAGAGTAATTAGTGAAATCCTAGAGATTTATAACCCTAATCCCTTTTCACTAATCATTTGACAAAACCAAAGCACGTACTTCACATTCTCTGGCAATCATCACCAAATCATTGGCAAGATATTCATCACTCTTGATTCCACATTTCTCTAGAATCAGTACAAGGTAATTGTTAATGATTGTTTGTTGATTATTTGATTGATACCAATTCTTAATTCTTGAAATCCTTGCAAACCCTAGTTCTTCATATAATTATCCTGTGATTTTTGATTGATTCTGAAATATTGTGATAATGATGACGATGATAGGTTGCATGCTTGATAGATTGTTCTTGTGATGATTATTGTTGTTAAGCATTGATCGATTGTTTATGATTCTGCCGTTAAGCAAATGAAATTAGGGTTTTTAGAAGGATGAATGAAATTGTTGATCGAAAGAAAACGTAACTGATACAATTTCTTGAAACAGGAACATTTCTATGTTTAATTAGTTGCCTGAGGTTTGTGAATGAAAGAAATTGTCTGAGTTTCATGAGTTGAGGTTGATCCGAGTTTCTTATGATATGTTTGCCTGAGTTTTTGAATGATACGCAAGGTCCGAAGATTGTTTTAAACGTTTGTCTGAGTTTTATAATGAAAACATTAAGTCCGAGCTAAACATGAAACATATAAGTCCGACTTTTAAACAAGGGATATGGTCCGAATTTCTTTAATGTGAAACCCTAGTCCGACTTATATGCATACAACACTTTGTCCGAGTTTCCTTAAAACATTGCTGGTCCGAGTTTGTTTAAGGGGGTGTTGTCCGAGTTTTCTGGCCCCCAAAACCTTGCCCGAGTTTTTTTAACTTCCCTCACAAGGTCCGAGTTTTGATAGGCTTTCCTCAGGTCCGACTTTATGACCCCATTTCCTCTTGGTCCGAGCTTTGTGACACCTTATCTTGTCCGACCTTTAATGGGTGTCCGAGTTCTTATATGATGAACTTGGTCCGAGTTTTTAAAGGAGACCATTGATCCGACTTTTAGATGGTTGATGATGTCCGAACTTCTTTTGTGTATATCATTGAGTCCGAGTTTTAACCTCCCCCACACTTTATACCCGACTTTAATGGCACATAAGGGTCCAAGTTCATGCTAGGGACCTTTGGTCCGACTTTTGAACAGGGGAAACCCCCCCCCCCCCACGCACACTTGTCCGAGTTTTGCAAAGGGCAAGGCCCAGTCCGAGGATGTGTAATGAATTCTGTGGATCAATGAACTGTATGATTAGTGAACTGTACGATTAGTGATGTAAATCTGTTAAGGTGTATGATTTAATTGAAGCCGCGACTCTGTTAAACCTGTTAAGCTTATTAGCGATGTAACATGTTAAGTATGTTATCAGTGGCAATTGGATTAACATCCACGTCAGATTAAACCGTGAAATCAGAGACGCGACGCATGAATTATGAGAATATGATTGACTGCTTACGTGACATATGATTCTATGTATATGATAGTATGATATTGAATGCAATTGTATGATTTCGCATGTGTGAACATTCTATGTGATATTACCATGTACACAATAAACACACAAAACATAGTTGCGTGGTTACCAATCATTCGCAAACCATAATTTGATGCAAACACTCACATCGTATTATGTGCAACATATCCTAGGTCGTGTGTAACGGACTTAGACGTTTGATAAACCCTAGAGGCAATAACATACCGAGCAAACCAAGGTGAGTTCACACAGCCAAGGCATGGGGTTCCCAGGGTGGGAATGGGATTGGATTACTTTATTGTACATACTCAGTTGATAGAACCTAACGATAAGGATACGACTAGACTAGTAACACTTATTGAACTGATCTTCGCACACCTGCCAAGGGTTGGCCGCGATATTATGACTGACTTCGCACACCTGCCTTTGGAAGGCCGCGAACTGGAATTTGCTAATCTTCGCACACCTGCCTGGTAGGCCGCGATACAGGTAAACCTAGTCTAGAATACACGGGATGAACATCCCCTAATATCTTCGCATACCTGCCTGGGAGGCCGCGATGGAAACTAATAGGATACATGACATAACGAACGAACATACTACCACTCATACTATACTATTACTGAACTGTTAACTGTGAACTCGCTCAACTAGTTGTTGACTCTCTGCTGCATGCCTTGCAGGACATTAGGTGCATATGGAGCTTGCACAGGGAGGAGCAGGTCGTTGTGGAGCTTGGATCGTGGATGTTATGTTACACTTACAACACTTGATATATTTACATACATTGGATTCTCATTATTACGCTTCCGCTACTTAAACTATGTTTGGTTTGAACATCAATTGTATTGAATTGGGTTTTACAAACTACTTTGATTATTATATACTATGTTCAATATGATTGGTGGCTTAATCCTGGTCAGTCACGCTCCCAAGCGGTGATACTCCGCGTGTGGATTTTGGGGGTGTGACAACACAATCGTCAGGTAAATGAAAATTCTTAACATTCACACCTTCTACCAAATCGTTGTGCACAAGAAAATTCATTTTACGAACGTGTATATGACCCATTTTTCTGTGCCACATAATTGACTCTTTCTCAGTTGCTTTAGACTTTGTCACAAAACATTGTTTTTGAGGAGTTGTTGGTGTTGCAGCGCTCATGTCTAAAATGTAAAGATCATTAACCCTAGGTGCGCGCAACAGCACCAACTCATCAGGGACTTTAAACCCTGGCTTTAAAACCAAACATTCTGTTTTTGTAAAATGTACGCTAAAGTCTTTGTCGCAAATTTGTGAAATACTTAACAAATTGTTCGTCAATTCAACAATATAATTCACTTTGTCAAAAGATATGATGCCGTTTGTGAGCTTTCCTTGACCAACAATCCTGCCACCTTGGTTACCAGCAAATCCAACGTAGCTTCCATTAATTGCTTTGACATCATATAATAGTGCTAAGGATCCCGTCATATGTCGTGACGCTCCGCTGTCCATAATCCACCTTGATAGCACAGACTTGGGCAGCTCCTGCAATCAGCACACAAACACATCAGTTAAACAATGATGCCCACGACTTTTTAACTTCCGACACTGAACCAAAAACTACATTGCATTTCTCAGTTGTTTTCGGAAAGTTAAATGTGACATTTGACTCAATTTCCTTTTTATCTTGTTTCACTTTGTTATGAAGTTTGGGAAATTCCGACAAAAACTGATCGAGTTCAGACTCAAACACAGCAACATCATCTTTCACAGACTGTGACTCATTTTTCAACACACTTTCCATCTTTTTGATCTCACCAGATTTTTTAGATTTCGCGACCCATGACTGATTTTTCAAAAGTTTTTGCTTTAGGGTAAAATTTCGAAGTCTTGGGAGACTTAGAAGACTCGCCAATCTTGAAAGTCGATTTTGGCTTATCATCCGACTTCAACTTTTCACCCCGTTTAAGAATTCAGATCGGCGAAACCACCACTTGTTTATCTTTTGCAACGACCGGTGATTTTGGTCGAGGTTTTTGAACAATTTATTTTGAAACATTTTTATTTTGAACCTTAGGGTTTTCAACCTTTGACTTCTCAACCACTTGATTTTGAACAGATCTTTCAACAACCGGTTTCTTAAAAACTTTCTGACATTGTTTAGCCATATGTCCGATTTCATTGCAGCGGTAGCACACACGTTTATCATACTCTACAAAAGTGGTAGTAACAGTTTCCACTTTCAGCTTTTGTGCTGCATTGAAATCGTCAACAACTCTTTGACTAAAGATATATTCTTTTTCATTTTCAGTGCTAGGACCAGCGACAAACACATCATCAATCCTATCTTTCGGCTTGACTACCTGCTTAGCCATATTCTTCTCAAAACCGATACCTTTTTTCTTTAACTGATTTTTCTTGTTTTGGCCTTTACCCACCCCCTCTACCTTTTCTGGACTAGTAGGACGTGACGAACCAACTAACTTATTCAGTTTTGAAAAGAAATCATTTTTCTTTATCTCATTTACGCTCAGCTCAACCAGCTTAAACACTTTCTGAACATTCTCAAATTTAACATTCTGAAGCGGAAACTCGGTGTTGGAATAAAGTTTGTCAGACCCAACCATAGTGTAAGCCACCATAATCGAATCATCATCCGCACTTTTATCCGTTTTTGACAAATAACGATCTAAAAAGTTTCCGTCCTCCTTAGAATCAGTACCGAACTCCACTGATTTTGCCTTCTCAGATTTCTCACTCTCATCATCCAACACCTGATCAATAACATTTTTGATAACCTGGGATTCGTTATCAGTGTCAGACGCAGTGAAAGTGATATCAATGTTATCAGGTAAATCATTCTCAAGTGTTTTCAGTTTGATGTTTAAAGCAGCTTCCACCCCATCTGGATATTTCTGTGTATAATGATTCCACATTGGGGGTGGAACGCTGTTGAAGGCAGGTGAAGCATGTGGCTGTTGTGGTACTATTTGCTCTAACACGTACGATGACGCCACATAACTCATCAATTTCTGATCAATTCTATCATTTTCAATTTTAGTCAACTCAAGCTCTTTTCTCAAAGATGCGATCGTATCTAAATGAAGGTTGACTTCTCTCTGTTTATCAAATAAAGTTGATTGTGCCAGCTTGGTTGCTTTATCGTTTTCAAGACTCTCTTTTTGGATCATTTTTATTGACCTAGACAATGTGTCGTATGCCTCTTTTACTTGCTCTAAGTCAAACTTCACCAAATCTGCATGTTGTTTCAATTCCTGATACTTGGTGTCTTTTTCAAGACACCCCGTGCATGGTTGTGAACAACTTAGACACAGTGTATCGGGGATTGAAACTTTTTCAACTATAATCTCATCCTTACAAACAACTTTACCAACAGGATTTGACTCCGACTCAAACGACTTGACCACGTTGACCTCTATGACTCCAGTTTCCTCTCCTAGAACTGACACTTTATCAACCGACTCCTGGATATCTGAGTCTACCTCTTTTAACTTGCTCATCAGTGCTTTATCTGCAATCTCCTTTAGAGCTTCTTCAGTCATTTCCTTCGACACGTCGATCATCTCCTCGACTTCTTCTTTCTCTGCTTCAAATCTCGGACATGTTCTGGTTCTTGGCTTTTCAAAATAATCTGCAAAAGAATTAAAAACGTTAGAAGGTAGAATTGATTTCATAGTATAGACAAATTCCTCCTGTCGTGATTGAAAATTGAGAACTTCTGTCACAGATTCCTCAGCTTTTGCAGAACTATCTGTAGAAACCTTTTCTACAACCTCCGGAATCACTTGATCAACAACCTCAACAACTTTTTCAACCACCACTTCAGAAACTTCATCTACCATCTTAGTAACTACTTCCTCAACTATTTCAGAACCAGACTCAACAACGCTCTCAGAAACTACTTCACCGACATTCTCAGTAACTACCTCATCGATAACCTTCGACTCTGCAATTGTCTCAGTAATCTCAACTACCTCAGCCATCATTGCTTGATCATCCTTTCCTGGAATGTACTTGTCCCAACTAAACCCAGACATAACCTTCTCATCATCTTGGTTTACGATAAGTGCCTTCTCTGGTTTGTTCTCAATCTGAGGTCTCTGAACAGCAGATTGTTGATTTGGTCGATGATATATAGCTTGTCTGTAATAATCGTTTGTAAACGGGTTCTGATGATTCTGCACTTCACGATTCGGACACTCGCGCTTGAAATGACCTCTTTCTTTGCACTTAAAACATGTAACTTTTGTCTTATCGAACGCTAATTTCTGATCAGGTCCTGACAGACTGCTTCTACCCATGATCTCCATAAAGCGTTGAGCTCTCCTAACCAGAGTCGCCATGCACCACTTTATATCTATCAGTTCAAGTTCTTCCGGATCGATCTGATCGTAATCCTCTTTAGTCATATCGGGACTACCGATCCTTCCAGCTACCAACCCTTCATAAGCTTCCAGAACTAATGCCAGTAAAGCAATGTGCTGCTTGGCTGCATTCTCGGTGATCTCATTCCCATTCTTGATGTTGACTGCTATGTTGCATTGAACCTCGGACACAAACGTCTGTTGATTTGAACCTGTAGAACTTTGAGGAGAATTCTGCTCTGAAAATTTGACATTTGGCTCGTAGTTGGCAAACGGAGTCGACTGACTCGACTAATAGGCATTTGGAGCAGCAGATGAAGTGTTGTCTGCACTAAACCCGGTTTGAATCTTTGGACTCTGAACATTAGTAGCTGCCGGACTATTCTTGTAATACAAAGACACATCCTGTGGCATATTCGCTGAATTCATCTTCTTGATTTTCACCAACTCCAACTCATGAGCTTCAAGTTTCTCTATAAACACGCTCAAACTATAGTTCACGAAATCTAAACTATTTTTCAACATCATCAAGTACGTTCCCCATTCCTCATAGGGAAGTGCATCACATAACTTGTCTATCCACTCCTCATTCGTCTTTTCGATATTCAACCTTCTCATCTCTACCACCAGATGACAATACCTCTCGATAAGCTGCTTTGTCGATTCACCTTTAATTCCCGTGAATATATCAAATTCTTTCTTTATCAGTGCTTTCTTACTCTTGATCATCGACGCACTGCCTTTGAATTTCTGTTCCAAAGCTTGGCATATCGACTGTGCACTATCATCGTGCTGTAGCAGAACTAGAATATCCTCTTTTATCGCTTGCTGCAGGATGCTAACCATCTTCTTTTCTGCTTTGAACTCGACCTGTTCTGCATCTGTAAGACTGGCAATGGTCTTCAACATATTCAACCCGTCTACCGGAGGAACATACTTCCTTTCGATTTTTATCCAGCACTCTAGATGGTTGGCCTGCACCCAGTTTTTGAATCTCCCGGACCACCCTGAATATTCATCCAAACTCATCAATTTAGGAGGTTTCTGCATCGTTCCAAGCTCGTTTTCCAGATTTACATTCTGCATGATGCTAGCAGGACTCTGAGTAACTCCACCACTACCCGCAAACATGTTGTAAAAATCTTGGCTTTCCATTTTCAGTCGTAACGAAGGAATTTTTCAAACAGTCTGAATAAGCGAACCACACTGGCTGAATAAGCGAACCACAGTGACCTTGGAGCGAACCACAACTGTAACAATGAGCGAACCCACCACTGAACTCTGGAGCGGACTAGAATGTTGCACTTGGAGCGGACCAGGCAACTGACTTTCGAGCGAACCACAAATGAATTCTGGAGCGGACCAGAAATTGTACTTCGAGCGGACCAGAAAAATTGTCGTTCAAGCGGACCAGAAGAGCGAACCAGCAACCAAAATAGACATTTCGAGCGGACCAGAACAAGAATCAGGAGCGAACTAGCAAAACTTGTACTTTGGAGCGGACCTCAAAAGCGAACCAGGAACATGACGTATACGCGAACCTACTTCACGAGGGTTTTTATGTCACTTTTAGGCTGTATTTTGATCTGAATCTTTCAAGGGTTTTTTATTAGTGTATTTTACACCTGTTGTCCAATTTTCAGTCCATTTCCACCGTTCAAACAGTCCAAATCAACAAAAGTCCGTGTAAAAAGCTTCGTATCTAGCAAACTAACTCGCAAATGGCTCTGATACCTATTGTAGGATCAGTTTTGACCTCTCGAGTGAGTCAATCAGAGCTAGTGCTTACTGAAAATGTGGCGGAAACACATTTTCAGCATGATACAAAGAAAAAGTGTAACAGAATGGAGTAGAAACAGAGAGTTCACACTTAAAATACTTTTTCTTCACTTTATAACGCTTGCCGTACGGACAGCAGTTCGACGTGGGATCTCAAACAACGTTACAAATGAAGACTGCACAGGGGGTATATATAGGCTACACGGTCCGCTCATGTGACATGTCCACAAGAGCGGACCAGACAACAAAGCTGGTTCGCTTTTGTGGACACATGCCACAAAAGCGGACCTACAACATCACAATCATAAAATTACATTTTAACCCCCTGGACTTATACAAAATGACCTATCTGGACCCTATACATTAAACTAGCATTACAAAGACGCAGGCTTTAGACATTGTGCATCAACAGATTTACCACTTGCATATAAGTCCAATCAATTTCTGTACCAATTGTAATAACACAAACAATACCAATTGTAAGTAAAACATTAAACATCTGTACCAGGTGTAGGAATAAAACATCTACACACGTCATTTTACCAATCTAAATGCCGATTCCTGCTTCGCAATTACCAACCTGGAAGCTCCGGCGTAGTCCTTCAACCTGTAAAAATTCAACTTTTTAAACTTCATTTTTAAACAATCTATTTAAAGACTAGAATGATGCCGATTCCTGATCCGCGATTACAAACTTGGGATCTCTGGCATAGTCCTGATGTTCAGGGAAAGAGAATTTCCACCCAAGTCTTTTCAGACTTAAGTGTTTTCAATTCTTGCTCAGTAGGGTTATATGTTGCCTTTTTAGTTGCGTAAAAATATTTAACCCCTTTTGCTTTCCCATTAAGCATTTTCCTAAAAATTTTCTTAACATTTCCATTAAAAACTTTCTCGACATCAAACTCAATCTTCTCGGAGTAAAACTGATCCGAGATCTTAACTTTACCAACTTTCTGTTTAATTTCTGCAAACTTCAGTGATGGAAATTCATCATCATTCACTGAATCTTTTACCTCAACTTGTGGCTCTTCTGGCTTTGTGGAACCAGATTCATCGCCGATTTTCTCATCAACATTCTTAACAACCCACACTTGGTTGTTCTCTGCTTTCTTTTTGTAAGAATTCTTTTTAGAACATTCACCAACTTCATGAATCGAATTTTCAAAAATTTTAAAATTCTCAGTTGGTGGGTTCAACATCAACCACTTTTTCTTTGAGGTTTTCAGAAACCCCCTGTTTTGTCTTGATATTCTTTGGACAGTTCCATGCAATATGATCAACTTCACTGCATTTGAAATAGGTACGAGTTTCTTTTGGATGAAACACTCCAGTTCCATTCCTCTTCTTTTCAGCAAGAAACTCCTGGTTTGATTGTCTCCAGAACGGTTCCTTTTGTTCATCCTCAGCACTTCCACCTGAAACAAATTCTGTTTTTGTTTTAGAATTTTTCTCATTTTTATAATTTTCTGGTGAAATAAAGCCTAAACCTTTCTTTTTGTAGCTACCATTTTGGTTTGGTTTCTTTTGAAAACCAGAACCAGAACTGTAACCCTTTTTCTTGTTTAAACGTTGTTGAACTCGTGAATAGTACCTTTTAGGTTTTCCAGTAAGATTTAAATCTTTTATTTCAGAAATATTAATTTCTATCATTTTGAAAACCTTTTTGATCATTTCAAAACGAACACTTCTTATTAGAAACTCTTTGTCAGAGTATAATTTGTCAGAATCATTTAAAGTGTATGCTACTTCAAATGTTTCATCATCCAATTTTGCTTTTGATAACAAAAATTCTTTACTATAAGACTGTTTAACCGACGATTTTGGACTATTGACTGACGAACTTGAACCTCCAGACTTTGACTTTGACTCAGACTCCTCATCAGTATCTAACACCTGATCGACCACCTTTTTGATTAACTCAGACTCATGATCACTGTCAGACGATGTGAAAGTAACGTCAATGTTTTCTGGTAATTCATCAGTTGTGTCGGTTTTTAACTTTATATTGACTGCTTTTTCCAGTTGCTCCTCGTTTGGTTTTCTAGGGGAATACCCTTCCCAGATTGGAGGCGGACACTTGTTATAGCTAATAGTCGGTTTCTTACCACTATCTTTCTTCTTTGGCTTGTCCTCTTGGAAAGCTTCCATACCTACAACAGTCGGATAAATTCTATCAATAAGATAATCATAACTAGAATAACTCTGCAATAATCGTCTGATTCTCTCATTTTCAATCTTTCCAACTCTTGCTTCCACTTAGCACTTTCTTCGATGTAGAAGTTGATAGCTTCCTGCTTCGACATCATCATAGCATTCATCATTGTCAAAGCATCTTCTCTTTCAGAGTTTTTCTTTTGAAATCATACGATTCTTTCACATAGTTGAGATTACAGTAACTGCTCCTTCTTCTTCTCTTACTCAGCTAGCTTCTCATCTTTGGCTGTACACTCTTTGCAAGGTTCAAGACACTTCAAGCACGGCTTGACAACGTCTACAATCTTTTCAACTTCAACAACTTTCTCAACTTCAGTCACCTTTTCTTCTTCACTCACTTGCTCCGTCTTTTCAGCAGCAACTTTAACTTCTTCATGTTTAATAATTTCATCCTTCTCAGCATCACTTTCAGTCTTCATTTCCTATTGTTCTTTTGCAGCTCGTTTCTCTTTTAGCTTCTCCAAGCGATCTGCAAAATAGAAATGAAAACTTTCAGGAGACAGATGAGATTTTGCAATGTTAATATGTTTTTCTTCCTCATCATCATTGCTGTCATCAGTTGGTGACTGATCAAACTCTACAAATTTTTCAGAACTATCATCCGATGAACCAGTATCAGATGGAGTTTTATAAAAAACAACTTCTTTTTCAGAACTGTCATCACTTTGTAAACTTTCATCTGCACTTTGTGAGCTTTCATCGGATGCAACAGACTCTTCCTCCACATTCTTCACAGTCTCACCAATAGACTTCATCCATGTGGCAAACATATCTGGTTCTTTAACGATCTTAGCAATGAAAGCTTTAAATTCTCCCTTTTCATCAGCAAACATATCCCAGCTAAAGCCTTCAGGTAGCCTTTCATCATCTTGATCGACTTAGCATGCTTTGTTTTCGGTTGATATGTAATTGTTCCAGTTAAAATCCACCAAACATGCTCTCTTTGAATCCTCAATCGCTTTTCTACCATGAGCTACTTGCGGTTCTTGCTGTTGACCAACTTGCTGGTATATAGCTTTCCGGTAGTAATCATCTTTTCTGAACGGATTCTGAGCTCCACTAGCTTCCTTGTTCTTGCATTCTCCCTTGAAATGCCTTTTCTCCCTGCATCGGAAACAAGTAACTTTAGATTTATCAAAACCTAAAGTAGAAACATGTGCATCAAGAAAGTCATTTCTCCCAGTAATCAGCTTGAACTTTTTAGCTCGTCTAAGAACGCTAGCTAGACACCATTTAATGTCCATCAGTTCCATTTCTTCGGCGTCTATCTGATCGTAATCCTCCTTTGTTAGCATAGGATTCCCGATCCTCCCAGCCACTAAACCCTCATAAGATAGCAACACTGAACCAAGTAGAGCCATATGATCTTTCGCAACCTCTTCAGAAAAACTTTGACCCTCTGGAAGATTCAATGCGATGTTACACTGGATCACATAACCATTTCCATTTTTTGTACTCTGAGAATGAAAGCTTGTAGTTGAATCTTTTGGATTAACACTCGGAAATGAAGAGAATCCACTACTTTTGGTTGAATTTTGATCAACTTTTTCTGTAGAATCCCCAGCACTAAATGCAGTTTGGATTTTCGGACTTCTCTCAGCTTCCAGAACACTGCCTTTGTGTGACACCTGTGTCACCACGAACACCAAACAAATGCCAAACCTATGAAACATTGTGTTTCATACCTGGGATTTGTATAAATATGTGTATCCTTTGCACATATCAATTCTTGTTCAATTCCGAGCTTTAAATCGCTTTCTGGAAAGTTATATGCGCACTGGTGCGTAAACGTAATCAGTTTAGCGCGACAAACACACCGGAATAGTGAAATAGGCTTAACATACCTTAAATGACCTTTACATAACTTAGAAATAAGTTTTGGAAGGTTTGGTATGGCAAAAACAAGTTTATTCGGTCGCAGGGACCATTTGCGTCAAACTGCGAAACTATACCGATTCGTAAGGTAACGAACAGTCCGGAATTTGATCATAAGTTAAACATACCATATATAACCTAAACATGGCTTAGAAATAAGCTTTGATAGGTTCGGTGTGCGAAAACATGCTTATATGATCTTACAAGGACTAAAAGTGTCAAAAACGGCGTAAGTTTGCATTTTCGCGCATATCTTACGTTCTGACCACATCTGGACATCCAAATTTTTTGTACACACTAAAATATTTTTATTTTAGTGATCGGCATGCAAAAAAAATTCCATTCGTCGCTTAATTTGGTTCGTTTTCGCATCCGTTTGAGTTCCGTCGTAATTAACCGAACAACGCGATCGTACGACCAAACGAACCGACATCCGAGATGTTTTCGAGCATGTTTTGAGTCCCTTATACTTTAACTTCATTTTAGAGCCTTAAAATGAGGTTAACGGGGTTTAAACGCATCGAAAAAGGCTTTAAAAACGTGCAGGGACCATTTCTTCCAAACTTTGAAAGTTCAGCCTACACCGTCGCGTAGCGCGACGACCATATGGCTTTATGGTCGCGCTACGCGACCATCACATCTGGGCAGAAACATTGTTTTCAGCATCAGTTTGATAATTCAGGGACCTTTCTTGCAATTCCTTTGTGTGGTGACCAAGTTAACACTTCTCTAAGGCATGCTAGCTGTCCCTAAACACATGTATGGCTAGGATTTAATGCTTAATGACCAAGCAAAACAAGTGTCATGATCTTGTGAATTCATGAACACTATAAATAGCCATCCAAGTTCACTTCATTCCTTGCTCATTCCTTCCTTTCTCTCCTTCAAATCTGATTTGGAGAGCTCCCAAGAGTTTGGAGCTTTCTAATCTCTTTTGGGAACTTGGTTTTTCTTGTAGGAAAGATAGCAAGGACCCTTTGTAAGCATTCTTTCATTCTTTTATTGCTTACTAGTTTAAAAAGTCAAACAGTGTTTGACTTTCGGTTTTGACCATCAATTGGTCAAGTCAAAGTTCAATTGAACTTTGACACGTGATTGTAATCACGATAGTTATAATCCTTCGTGATTATAACCGCTGATTACCACGTTAATTAGGCGTAGTGTCGAGTCAAAGTTTCGGTCAAAATGCGTTTTAGCACGCATTTTGCAACGGAACTACTTTAGGGTATCAAAACGCTTTGTTTTGATACCAAATCAGTAGGTTAGACATGTTTTGACATGTTTAACTCGACACTATTAGTTTAGTGCTTGTTTAGGGTCGCAAGGTAAGCGGTCTAAACAACCGCTTAGCCTTTCGAACCCGACCCATTTGGTCGATCTTTAAGATCCGACCAAGCTTAGTTAGTGATCATAGTTGCATAGGGAATAACCACTGAGGTTATACCTTATGATCACATAGGATTGGTTAGTCGTATGCTAGTTAGCTTGTATGCCCATAGGAAATGACCAAAATGCCCTTTTGAAGCTAAAATCCATATTTTGATTATGTGAACATATTTTTGACATATAATCTGAATTAGTAACATGTTTACGGATAATTGGGCATGTAAGACTTGACATAGCACATAGTTAACCATCCGAACCTAGTTTTACGCAAACGACGCATTATAGTGGCTTATACTACCGTAATGGGTCGAAACGGGTCAAAAGCACTTAGGTAGACTTCCAAATCAGAATGTTAGCTCTATTAAATCATGCCATATGAGTTGCAATACTCATTTGATTTATAGAACTTCATTCTATCCTACCTCCCGACTTAGGATCCGATTGTTTAACATAGTGATCCATTCTAGGTGCCACTTGATTCCTTGATTTCCCGAGCTTTGTTAGGACACTTAATCAAGGATACTCGCAATCTCAAGTGAGTACATAGTCCCCTCTTTTACTGTTTTCAATTGTTTTGGGGTGAAACATATATGCCTATCTGTTATTTTCCTGATTTTAAACTATATGATTACACATGCTTAATACATATTCTTTTGACAAATTAAACAATTACCCATGGTTTAAACACTGATTTTCCAAACTTATAAAACTATTTGTTGGATTGTACCCATTTTTATACATTCACCCAGCCGATTGGTAGTATGATATAGCGCTATAGGACTAGACACCCCATTCCTGTTGTATGGAATGTCAGAAACCAAATTTAAACCAAATAGAAATTGCCTTCGTGGTATTTCTATAGTCTCCAAAGTGTAGTTTGATACACTAAGGCTTGAATGAATACCAAATCACTCTCTCTTTGTATATGTTGATATACTACAAAAGTACAGTTTGATGTGCTCTCAAATGTGATCTACCAAAGTATATTTTGATATACTAAGTACAAAATCCAACATATGTTTTAACATACTACTTTGTTATTTACCAAAGCATAGTTTGATATGCTACTGTTTACCAAAGTATAGTTTGATATACTACCAACTTTGTTATTTTAAACTAAAGTATATTTTGATATACTATCTAAAGCATAGTTGATATGCTACTTTTAACCAAAGCATAGTTGATATGCTATTTACAAACCAAAGTATAATTTGATATACTACCAATACTTTTATTCTTAAACCAAAGTATACTTGAGATATACTACCGAAACTATTATTTTAATTACTAAAGTATATTTTGATATACTATCCATTTAACTATTTCAAAACTAAAGTATACTATGATATACTATTTGTACAAACTTTTCAAAACCAAAGTATATTTTTGTCTATACTATAAACCCGTTTTCCAAAACGACACATTTTCAGAAACAAAACTTTTACATTAGATTCATGGCTATTTTGAAAAACATAAAACCTTTTCTCATATTATCTAAAGCCATGAATCTAATACACAAAATCCTATGTTACTCACAGGCATTTTTATGCTGACGTACCATATTTTCATATATGTTTCAGGTACTGCTATGTGATGATTGTTGATGCACGCTACATATAGGATGGACTTGTGCCTTAGCGACTTAAAACTGAGAAACAATTATTTGTTTTATTATAAATTGTACCAAAACATTGAATTCAATAATTCAATAAAACAAAACTATTTAATCCATGGTTGTGAAACAATGATTCTGTTACAACACTCCCCGACGTTTCCGCCACGTTTTGTTGTTTTACGTGGTCGGGGTGTGACAGAAAAGTTGGTATCAGAGCCAAAGGTTATAGGGAATTAGGTTATTAGTAATGCTTTGACCTAGACTATAACCTTCCTAGGACCCTAACACAAGTATCTTGTGTTTAGTCTTAAAACAATACACTTCACCTATCCTTAGGTGATTGAAAAAAACAAAACACAATTCGTTCTCTCGAGTCAAAATTTTTCAAAACATCACAAGAAGTCATCTATCCTTAGATGATTTGTTTTTAGGCTTTTAAGCCTTTGGTGTTTTTTAAAATCTCGTCAAAGTTTGGGTCTAAATAATGTGAACACGTGCAAACTGGAAGGGTGAATGCCTGTACCCTGAGTTTTCTGTCTAAGGCTAGAGTGTTCGTACAAATCCGCAGTATCGGACCAGTCACTCTTACCTGGGAACTCTTGGGGTGAGTATTCACTTATAGGAGAGCATGTCTTCAGTGATACATTATATTGATCCATTTACTTTGATTTGTCACGGTGTCGTTTGTTTGTTTTAAGTAACGAACAAATGGTCACAATCCTTATGCTTTGTCGATATTCTTAACATCTAGTTTTGAATATCCAATGACATCTCACTCATTTTTCCCTCATGTTTCTTTGCCCTTTTATATGCCTCCTCGACGTGATCAAGCTCAGGATGCCGCCTTGGCAGCCTTAATCGCTCAGCAATTCGCTGTTGTACTCCCGAACCTTATCACCCAGATAAATCAGGCAAACAATAACAATGTTCAGTGCACCTTTAAGACATTCAACTCAGCTAAGCCACTTACATTTACTGGGTCTGAAGGGGCCACGGGACTCCTACAGTGGTTTGAGAGTCTTGAAAGCACATTTCGTCATGTGCAATGCCCAAACGAGCGAAAAGTTGAGTTTGCGTCGAGTGTATTCCAGAAAAGAGCACTCACATGGTGGAATGGCATGATGAGGGATCGAGGTGCCGATGTAGCAATGGCACAAACCTGGGAAGAGCTTCAGGCTCTAATGATGAAGGAATTCTGTCCTCGTCATGAGCTTAGGGCTTTGGAACGGGAATTTGATGATCTCAAACAAGACAGCGGTGAACATCGAGCATACACTGATCGTTACGAGGAATTGAGTCTGTTATGTCCTACCATGGTTACGCCTTTGGATAAGGCAATTGAAAGATACATCGATGGCCTTCCTGATCCAGTTCAGGATATTGTTACTGGTAGCAACCCTACTACCGTCAGACAAGCCATTGAACTATCTGCCACCCTGACTGAATCTTAAATCAGGAAGGGTAAGCTTTTCCGAAAAGGCGATCCGAGACCATCTGACAAGACAGCACAAGATAAACCAAAGGATAAACAGACCGAGTCCTCTAAGAAGTCGACGAAGCGTAAGGCTTCACAAAACTTCGCAGTGGTCGCTCAGAATGATCAGGTTGCACTAAATCAGCCAGCACAGCCTCGTGCTAGGAAGAACTATATTGGTACTGCACCCTTGTGCAACAAATGCAACCGTCATCATGTGAATCAAACACCGTGTCTCAAGTGTACCCACTGTGGGCGATTGGCACATTTGGTCGAAACCTGCCGTCATGTTATCCAAAACCAAAATACTGCAAATCCTGCTGTTGTTCGAGCACAGTTTCCACCTGGATCGTGCTATAACTGTGGTGATCTTACTCACTACCGTAACAATTGCCCAAGACTTGCTAATGCAAATCCAGCACGTGGACAAGTATTTAACATAAACGAGGCAAACGTGAACGACAATGCAGCAGTGAACAATTAGTCTTTTGTATTTCCTTTGTTTGTTATCTTTTGACATTTGAGACAATTCAGTTATTATAAATAAAATGGTTGTTCCAATTTTATTTCCAAAACTGATACGATTGTGTGTATGTGTCGACATACCCCTACAATATCGACACCAAAGAACCATGTTCTTTTCAGAACAAACTTCTCGTGTGATTCCTTTATTCTATGATCATTTGTGATCTCCCCAAAAATCCTAAGTACTAGTTTCTTTAAAGAAAGAAAGTACAGGTGCAATTCTTAATCAGATACTTGAAGTACCATTTCAAATCTTTGATTTGATAAAGGTACTGTCGTAAGTCCTTAATTGGATTCTTTATTTATCCTAATACGAATGTTATAACACGACAGAAATAAATTCCAAATCCTTATAAGATCTTCCTATCTTCATAGTTAGATTCTTGAGGATATTTTAAAGTACTAATTGAAGTCCGTGATTGGATTTCTAGTGTACTTCAAATTCACAAACGAGCTAATAACTAAATTTAACGAATACACAATTTTTGGTGATTTTGTGTTTATGTGTAACTCCAAAGCTTGTTATCTAAGTCCTGGTGGAATCTTCCGTATTTTCATATGTTAGATTCTCAGAAGGATACTCAAAGTACTGTCTTAAATCCTTAAGGGGCTTCTATGCAAATAGTAAGAACCTTGGATTCCAAAGTGCTGATTCAAAACGATTATTTGGTTCCGAGTTATAAAGATCCCTTAGATGGTCTATTTAAAGAGATCATACGACGATCTAGATAAGGAGATCATGTGTTGATCTAGTTAAAAAGATCGTTCGTTGATTTAATTAAAAAGATCTTTTGGTGATCTAGTCAAGTCATTTCATGTTTGTTCGATTGATTTTACCCCACACATTATGAAATGAACTGTGCGGACTGTTCAAGGAATTACGTAATTATGGATGCATACGTAATTATAGAATTCAGTGCACAGAAACCACAACAAGTTTTGTCATGTGTTAAGACCTATAGTGATGAGAATAATGAGATGGGAGCAATGTAAAAGGGCATGGTGGATACGCCGCTGGTACTTCCTATATATAAGTGTTCCTTATTACATTGCGAAAGTAGCGTTATTTAAATTGCTAGAAGTCCTGGACCTTGACCAATGTCAATCTTATTTTGCATTCTCCGACTCTGATTTCGAGCACACACAAGTTTCCTATAATAGTCTTCATAGGAACCATTCTCCTATCCGTTGTTCAAAACCCCATGTTTTTGGTACTACAACAACGACATTTTGGCAGTTAACAGATTCGCTAAGAATCCAAACGTGACCTAGAGTTCTACTTGGGAAACGAAGGATTCATTTGAAAGTGAAACGATCACAGTTGTCTTCACAAGTTTCCTCTAGAATTAAATTTCGGGACGAAATTTCCTAAAGTAGGGGAGACTGTGACACCTGTGTCACCACGATCACCAAACAAATGCCAAACCTATGAAACATTGTGTTTCATACCTGGGATTTGTATAAATATGTGTATCCTTTGAACATATCAATTCTTGTTCAATTCCGAGCTTTAAATCGCTTTCTGGAAAGTTATATGCGCACTGGTGTGTAAACGTAATCAGTTTAGCGCGACAAACACACCGGAATAGTGAAATAGGCTTAACATACCTTAAATGACCTTTACATAACTTAGAAATAAGTTTTGGAAGGTTTGGTATGGCAAAAACAAGTTTATTCGATCGCAGGGACTATTTGCGTCAAACTGCGAAACTATACCGATTCGTAAGGTAACGAACAGTCCGGAATTTGATCATAAGTTAAACATACCATATATAACCTAAACATGGCTTAGAAATAAGCTTTGATAGGTTCGGTGTGCGAAAACATGCTTATATGATCTTACAAGGACTAAAAGTGTCAAAAACGGCGTAAGTTTGCATTTTCGCGCATATCTTACGTTCTGACCACATCTGGACATCCAAAATTTTTGTACACACTAAAATATTTTTATTTTAGTGATCGGCATGCAAAAAAATTCCATTCGTCGCTTAATTTGGTTCGTTTTCGCATCCGTTTGAGTTCCGTCGTAATTAACCGAACAACGCGATCGTACGACCAAACGAACCGACATCCGAGATGTTTTCGAGCATGTTTTGAGTCTCCTATACTTTAACTTCATTTTAGAGCCTTAAAATGAGGTTAACGGGGTTTAAACGCATCGAAAAAGGCTTTAAAAACGTGCAGGGACCATTTCTGCCAAACTTTGAAAGTTCAGCCTACACCGTCGCGTAGCGCGACGACCATATGGCTTTATGGTCGCGCTACGCGACCATCACATCTGGGCAGAAACATTGTTTTCAGCATCAGTTTGATAATTCAGGGACCTTTCTTGCAATTCCTTTGTGTGGTGACCAAGTTAACACTTCTCCAAGGCATGCTAGCTGTCCCTAAACACATGTATGGCTAGGATTTAATGCTTAATGACCAAGCAAAACAAGTGTCATGATCTTGTGAATTCATGAACACTATAAATAGCCATCCAAGTTCACTTCATTCCTTGCTCATTCCTTCCTTTCTCTCCTTCAAATCTGATTTGGAGAGCTCCCAAGAGTTTGGAGCTTTCTAATCTCTTTTGGGAACTTGGTTTTTCTTGTAGAAAAGATAGCAAGGACCCTTTGTAAGCATTCTTTCATTCTTTTATTGCTTACTAGTTTAAAAAGTCAAACAGTGTTTGACTTTCGGTTTTGACCATCAATTGGTCAAGTCAAAGTTCAATTGAACTTTGACACGTGATTGTAATCACGATAGTTATAATCCTTCGTGATTATAACCGCTGATTACCACGTTAATTAGGCGTAGTGTCGAGTCAAAGTTTCGGTCAAAATGCGTTTTAGCATGCATTTTGCAACGGAACTACTTTAGGGTATCAAAACGCTTTGTTTTGATACCAAATCAGTAGGTTAGACATGTTTTGACATGTTTAACTCGACACTATTAGTTTAGTGCTTGTTTAGGGTCGCAAGGTAAGCGGTCTAAACAACCGCTTAGCCTTTCGAACCCGACCCATTTGGTCGATCTTTAAGATCCGACCAAGCTTAGTTAGTGATCATAGTTGCATAGGGAATAACCACTGAGGTTATACCTTATGATCACATAGGATTGGTTAGTCGTATGCTAGTTAGCTTGTATGCCCATAGGAAATGACCAAAATGCCCTTTTGAAGCTAAAATCCATATTTTGATTATGTGAACATATTTTTGACATATAATCTGAATTAGTAACATGTTTAGGGATAATTGGGCATGTAAGACTTGACATAGCACATAGTTAACCATCCGAACCTAGTTTTACGCAAACGACGCATTATAGTGGCTTATACTACCGTAATGGGTCGAAACGGGTCAAAAGCACTTAGGTAGACTTCCAAATCAGAATGTTAGCTCTATTAAATCATGCCATATGAGTTGCAATACTCATTTGATTTATAGAACTTCATTCTATCCTACCTCCCGACTTAGGATCCGATTGTTTAACATAGTGATCCATTCTAGGTGCCACTTGATTCCTTGATTTCCCGAGCTTTGTTAGGACACTTAATCAAGGATACTCGCAATCTCAAGTGAGTACATAGTCCCCTCTTTTACTGTTTTCAATTGTTTTGGGGTGAAACATATATGCCTATCTGTTATTTTCCTGATTTTAAACTATATGATTACACATGCTTAATACATATTCTTTTGACAAATTAAACAATTACCCATGGTTTAAACACTGATTTTCCAAACTTATAAAACTATTTGTTGGATTGTACCCATTTTTATACATTCACCCAGCCGATTGGTAGTATGATATAGCGCTATAGGACTAGACACCCTATTCCTGTTGTATGGAATGTCAGAAACCAAATTTAAACCAAATAGAAATTGCCTTCGTGGTATTTCTATAGTCTCCAAAGTGTAGTTTGATACACTAAGGCTTGAATGAATACCAAATCACACTCTCTTTGTATATGTTGATATACTACAAAAGTACAGTTTGATGTGCTCTGAAATGTGATCTACCAAAGTATATTTTGATATACTAAGTACAAAATCCAACATATGTTTTAACATACTACTTTGTTATTTACCAAAGCATAGTTTGATATGCTACTGTTTACCAAAGTATAGTTTGATATACTACCAACTTTGTTATTTTAAACTAAAGTATATTTTGATATACTATCTAAAGCATAGTTGATATGCTACTTTTAACCAAAGCATAGTTGATATGCTATTTACAAACCAAAGTATAATTTGATATACTACCAATACTTTTATTCTTAAACCAAAGTATACTTGAGATATACTACTGAAACTATTATTTTAATTACTAAAGTATATTTTGATATACTATCCATTTAACTATTTCAAAACTAAAGTATACTATGATATACTATTTGTACAAACTTTTCAAAACCAAAGTATATTTTTGTCTATACTATAAACCCGTTTTCCCAAACGACACATTTTCAGAAACAAAACTTTTACATTAGATTCATGGCTATTTTGAAAAACATAAAACCTTTTCTCATATTATCTAAAGCCATGAATCTAATACACAAAATCCTATGTTACTCACAGGCATTTTTATGCTGACGTACCATATTTTCATATATGTTTCAGGTACTGCTATGTGATGATTGTTGATGCACGCTACATATAGGATGGACTTGTGCCTTAGCGACTTAAAACTGAGAAACAATTATTTGTTTTATTATAAATTGTACCAAAACATTGAATTCAATAATTCAATAAAACAAAACTATTTAATCCATGGTTGTGAAACAATGATTCTGTTACAACACTCCCCGACGTTTCCGCCACGTTTTGTTGTTTTACGTGGTCGGGGTGTGACACTTTGTAATACATTTTTACATCTTGTTGACCACTTGGACTGTTCATCCTCGTGATCTTTTGCTGTTCCAGATCCTGACTTTCAATCTTTTCAATAAACTGTGAAATCGTTAACCCATCATACACCCCAGTGTTTTTCAAAATCATCAAGTTAGTTCCCCACTCTTTCTGTGGTAACGCATCAGCTAACTTGTCTACCCACTCTTCACGATCTTTTGTTATACTCAGCATTGACATGGATCTAACCAAGTGGCAAGATCATTCAATCAGCTTTTTCGTATCCTCTCCCGGTAAACTACTGAATAGATCAAACTCTTTCTTGAGCAATGCCTTCTTGCTCTTAATCATGTTCTCACTACCTTCAAACTTGACACGTAGAGCATCCCAGATTGACTTTAAAGTTTTATCATGTTGTAGCAACACAAAAATGTCTTCTTTGATGGCTTGTTGAAGCAAACTTATCATTATCTTTTCAGCACGATACATATCTCGTTCTTGATCACTAAACTCAGAAATTGTTTTCACAACTTGCAAATCAGTACGTGGCAAAGCATACTTCTTCAGAATACACTCCCATGATCTCAAATGGTTTGCCTGAACCCAGTTTTCGAATATGTCATTCCATCAGTAATATTCTTCGATACTCATCAATTTCGGGGGCTTTTGTAACGTTCCGGTCTCGTTTTCCAAGTTCATATTCTGAGCAATGGATGCCGGAGTAGTCGGGGATGAAGCGAACGCATTGTAGAACTCTTCACTCATGATTATGTATCACTTTTTTTCAAAAACAGTAACTTTCGAGCGGAATAGCAAATAAACTTTTCAAGCGAAATAACCAACAACACTTCTAGAGCGAAATCACCAATTTATACACTTGGAGCGAAATCACAATGTACACTGGAGCGAAATCAGAAGTTTTGGTTGTCTGGAGTGGAATTAGCAATCAGTTTGGAGCGGAATCTCAAATTTGGCAGTCTGGAGCGAAATCAGAAAACTCTGGAGCGAAATCTAAACTTTGAAGCGGAATCAACACCAGATTTGAAGCGAAATTACATGAATGGTATCCTGGACGGAATCAAACACTTATTTCGAGCGAAATCAGAAATAGTCCATTCGAGCGAAATCAGTTCGGAGGTCAATTTTGTCCATTTTTAATGTGAATTTTAGTCTCAAACTTTCAGGGATTTGTTAATGTTCACTTTTACACAGTCTGTGAAAAATTGATCTGGTTTTGACCGTTAAAACTCGTTATGATGAAGAAATAAGGTGTAGAAGTAAGAAATCTTGATGAAATCCAGCTAATCTCTGCAGAACTCCTCCTCCTGAGCTCTGATACCAATTGTAGGATCGTGCGATTGACCCGAATGAGTCCTTCAGAGGAGTTTTACTTTGTTTCAGGTGCGGAAAACAAGAAACAAAGGTAGAAACAACTTAATCTTCACTTTAACCACTGATTAGATTGAAAAATCTCAAATACAATCAGTCTTCACACCGACAGCACTTCGGTATGGAAAACAAGAACTGTTCTTACTGATTTCACTCAGAACACCTATTTATAGGGTTCTTGATTTCGCTCGGAATGACACAACACAGTTGGAGCGAAATTAAAACATTGTGATTCCGCTCGAAAGTGTCCACATGACATTTGGAGCGGAATCAGCTGTAGGAGCGAAATCAGCTACAAAATCACATAAACTTTCCTATTTTCTCGATCTATGTGCCTTGATCTATCTTATCTAATCTAAGACTCGATACAAGACGAAGTCGACAGATGTATTGTTCCGGGAACGGCATATCAAACGCAATACGGCCAATGCGACCTAGTACACCATAACCATTGGGTTAATCAACACACCAACAGTTTTATGGACCACATGAATCGACCATGTTTATCGATGACGTTTTAGATTATTCCCAGGAGAAAGGAATATCATGGACGACATTTGAATCTTATTTTAGAGCTCCTGAGGGAAGAGCCACTCCGCGCGAACTCTTGTTAAATGTGACTTCTGGATTCGAGAAGTGCATTTTTGGTCATGTAATCAATGAAGTGGGAATACACGTAGATCTCGCTAGGATCCATTCTGTTAGAAACTCATCGACACTAGAGATCCCTTCAAGGATGCAGCAAATTCTTGGCCTCACTAGACACTATCACGGATTCGTCACAGGATTTTCGAAGATCACGCAACATAAATCTCTTTAGCACAGCAGGGTGCTCTGTTCGTGGAAGGCAAAACAGGAAGACGTCTTTTCATCTTTCGAATCCTAACTCTACAACGCGCTGCACATCGTCTTTACCTAAGGGTACATATGATCTAGTGGTATACCACGATGCTTCAAATCAGAGTCCTAGTTACACACAGATGCAACACGAGAGAGTGATGACTTACATAATGGAGTTACAAAGAGGAACTGCACGACACATAACCTACGGTGGAAACCGTAGTCTTTGGATTTAAGTTGGAGGCATTACTTGGACGGTACCGGATGCACTACCTAGACCGATCACAAGGGCCTCCTGGTGTACCTTGGTTTCGAAAGAGCTAAAACAGATGATGGCATCGCTGGATGGAACTTTTGGATGATTACGACTGTGAAACCTGAATGTGCACGAGCTTTGCAACTCACTATCGACTCTAGCCCACCCGATCAGATTCGCCATGTTCTAACCGAAGCACTAATGGAAGAGGAATTTCATGTAGGGTTCATGCGGGGCATGGAAGAGCAACTTCTGGCAAGTCGGACGATATTCGCTACCTCGTGGAACGAATGTGGATCTCATTATACAGTAACGGTAGGGGATTTGTGTTGAGCAAAGCACCCCGGCCTCGATATTCTAGTCGTCTGGGTTTTGATGAGAGTCATTAGGAGTTATGAACCTGGTACTGGTGATCGAGCATGAAGGCCCACCTAGCTAGGTATGTGAATGATGGTTGACTCGTGAGAAAGTCAAGGTGAAGTATCAGCAACCAGAAACACCCATAGGGAAATGGGGACAGACTGCCTTGGATTCTGTCACTAGTTACTTACAACTCGAAACGGAAACAATATCACCTAGGTGATCATTGATGGACTCCCGTTACCAGCACACTTTCTTGCAATCAAGAGAACTGTTTGGTATTGCATGGATGATAATATCGATCTCCTTGTTGGACTAAGGTGGGTGACAATCTAATCATAAGTCCAGAACTCGTACTCGAAACTCTTGGGAAGATTGCTTAGATCGGGAATTGTTTGGCGGCAACGCGCGACCGACAGGAAAGCTGATAAGTTTAGGAAACACTGGGAGTTCGCTACAGGCGAGTGGGTCTTGCTGAAGTTTTCACCCTGGGAGGGTGTGGTGCACTTTGGAAAGCGCGGTAAACTTAACCTGCATTACGTTAGGCCATTTAAAATCCTAGAGCGGATCGGTAAAGTGGCTTATAAGCTCGAGTTACCTACTGAGTTAGGGAATGTTCGCGATGTCTTTCAATTTTCGCAATTGAGGGAGTGTTTGTCTGATGAAACATTGATTGTGTCGTTCCAAGAGCTGAAGATTAACGACAAGTTGCAGTTTGTCGAAGAACCTATCGAAATCATGGATCGGGAAGTCAAGGTTTGTAAGCATAGTCGAATCCTAATCGTGCGAGTTCGTTGGAACTCAAGATGTGGACCGGAGTTGACGTGGGAGCGTGAGGATTAGATGAAACTCAGGCATCCTCAACTGTTCAAAACAACTGAAACAAATCCAATGGAAACTAGTGAATTTCGGGACGAAATTCCTTTCAAGTTGGGGGTGACGTGGCACCTAAGCAAAATCCGCAACAATCTTGATTTATCACTTCACTCCTCTGTGCTTACTTATCAAATTTCGGGACGAAATTTCTTTCAAGTTGGGGATGATGTGACAACTCGAACTCCTAAGGTTAGTTTTGTAATTTTGATCTTCATTATTCATCGTCCATATTGATAATCGTGTTAAACTTGTTTTACGTAAACCGTGCTAGAACCGGCTCACCTTAGAGTTGTTATACTCCGGCCTAGTTCCAAAAAAAAAGCCCAAACAAGTGATGTAAACATAAGTGGGGTCGGCAGCCCACTTAATTCTATTTGATATCTATGTAAGTGTTTACCATGGCAGCCCACTTAATCAAATTCAATATATGTATTTGTTCATTATATATTTGTCACTTGGGCTTGAGCCCATGATCGGCTAAATGAGCAACCGCCCCCAAACTAATACCCTTTATGTATACGTATCACATCCTTATTATCATAAAACTCTAAACAAAACTCTATATCTCTAAAGATTCCATACGTGCGACCGTAGCAGACCCCCCCATTCGAATACATCAGCTTGTTGATCAAATCTTGTGGGTTAGTATGTTTACTTGATGCTTGTGATTATGTGTATTGTATGTTGGATCTTAAACGCGTGAAAGATTATGATATGTTCTTGCATGTTAAATATGTTTAGGGTTTATGATATTGATTAGGTATGTTGTAATGGAGTAGAATATATATGTGTAGATCTATGCTGTTATTTATGATTGATGAACATAGTTTTGAAGATATAAATAATAGGGTTCGAAATTGTGAGTAAATAAGATATGACCGGCGATATTATGTCAACTCTTGTACTATTTAGCATGTAATTAAAATTGATAATTATCTTGGATATGTGTTTGTTGTGATCGTTAAATGTGGTTACAAATGTATATGGTGATTGTATGAGGTTTAAGGTTCTTTTATAAATGTTTCCATAAGTATGACAAGGGATAATGAATCAGTAGATAATGATTAGGGTGATACGAAGTCATGATGAATGATTCGATCTAGTGTGATTCAAGAATTAGTAATAATTGACCCTATTTGATTTGTAATGATAATAACCTAAACTGTTACTTTGGTTCCTAAAAAGAAATCACATGGATTGATCTTGATCTAAGTTAAAGTAAGTATTAATGATAGTTGTCAGTTGTGGAAATTGTGAGTAAATAAGATATGACAGGCGATATTATGTCAACTCTTGTAATATTTGGCATGTAATTAAAATTGATAATTACCTTGGATATGTGTTTGTTGTGATCGTTAAATGTGGTTACAAATGTATATGGTGATTGTACGAGGTTTAAGGTTCTTTTATAAATGTTTCCATAAGTATGACAAGGGATAATGAATCAGTAGGTAATGATTAGGGTGATACGAAGTCATGATGAATGATTCGATCTAGTGTGATTCAAGAACTAGTAATAATTGGCCCTATTTGATTTGTAATGATAATAACCTAAACTGTTACTTTGGTTCCTAAAAAGAAATCACATGGATTGATCTCGATCTAAGTTAAAGTAAGTATTAATGATAGTTGTCAGTTGTGGAAATTGTGGGGAAGTAACTGAGCAAATCATGTGGATTGATGGGCCATGAATCAAGGTGGAATAATTGTGATTACGGGAAACAGGGATGTAATGGGTTTGGGATTTGTTGCACAAAAATGCCCTAAGGTTGGCATGCGCATCGGGCCGAACAAGTTGACATAATGTACACTCGGGATGGGTCGTTTCTTACTGGGCAACGTATGTCTTTGGGCTGCATCAATGATGTTGGGCCGCAAACCCTACTGGTCGCACAGGCGGGATCCAGCCACTAGCATTAATGGGCTGGGATATGCTAGTGGGCCATACGCCGAAACGGACCGACACACACACACACACACTCACTTTTGGGTCACACCTTATGTTGGGCCGTATGTTTAATATGGGTCGAGACAACTTAGAGACCGCACGGACCAGGATTTATCACACTCTTTTGAACAACGAATTAACTGCTCAGTGTCTTGTGAGACATGAACTTGTGATGAGACATGTTATGACTCGAATACATGTTAAATGACATTATGGGTTGTTGTACTATACGATGTCTTGAATGACTTGCATAATGATGAATGTTTACTTGCACGCTACTTGAGTAATGTGTACGAATGAGACGTGATTTATGTGCATACAAAACTTATTGGCTTTGATAAACACGGTAGGGATTGGTTGACTAATTTGGAACAAAATATATCATACCGAGCAATCTCAGGTGAGTTCACTGCTCTTTTTCCAAGCATGCATCCCGGGGAGGGATAACGGGTAACGTTCCGGGGAGGAATGCTAGTTTATTGGGATGTTTGTTATTATTACTCAGTTTCTATCATACAAGACCCCTTACATCTACCGACAGTTGCCGGGGAGGCAACGAGGTTATTAGTTGATAGCGCTATTAGGTTTGGCACCCTCATACCGTACCGGGGAGGATGGGCGTGAACTAATTTCCTTAAAGCATGACCAATGTTTTGATAGAGACATTGGGGTTGGGCAAACACATCTTGTAGCCATTTCGGTAATCGAGTTAATAACAACATCAAATCAAATTGTTAAACTGTTTTATACATGTAACTGGTAACTCAACTCGTTAACAAAACTTTGAACTCACTAGCGTCGTCTGACGCACTTGTTTGCATGCTTGTAGGTCGTTAGATGTTTTGCATTGGAACTTGCTGTCTGGAGTAGCTGGAGCGGTCATGGGTCGACTGGATGGATTTATGTTAATGATTTCTTGATACAATACTTTGGTGTTGAAATTGTTTAATTTTGCTTCCGTTAAATACTTTGGTTTTCACTTAAACTTGTTGATGGTATTTTATTAATAATTAAGGATTTTATTTTGAAACTTGTACGCGTTCAATGTAATTAGTGGCTCGTTATTGGTATGTCGCACGCCTAACAGGGACATTCCCTAGGTGGTATTTTGGGGGTGTGACAATTTATATCTATATATCTATACGTCCTAATAAAGAACATACCTAGGGTGCCACATGACACTTTTCTAGCCTCCATTTCACACATGGCATTTTTTAGGCTACACTTTGACATATGGCACTATTGTTGGTGTTTTCCCATTCAAATGAAAAGTTATACAAATCTCGGGTATCGCGGACCCGTTTTACATATACAGGTCAAAATACGATGTCGGTATAAAAGCCATATAACTCGGACTATCTTCACTTTTCATATCGCATCTAGGGTTTCACATTATTCTCTCTCGCTTTCTTCTCAGCCGATCATCAAGAATCTTCAAATTAATCTTCAAATCAATCTTCAAATCAAGGTTAGATCACAGATACTTTCAATTAATCATGTTGATCTCTGAGTAAAAAAACATTCAATGTTGATTTTGATTGTTCATCTATTTGCATTTGTTCATATTTAGGGTTCTTCATCTTCAATCGATTTTCTTTTCTGATTCTAATAATCAAAAGTCATCATCACAAAGGTACGAATCCCTTCTTTATGTATTATGAAGATTTATTGTTGATATTATATGACTGTTTTTCGGATTCTGTGAATTTCAAAAGATCAAAACATATCCTATAATTTATAACCTATAGAATTCTATCGGACCTTCAAAATCTCCCATCTAGAGGCCTTCAAAATCTCCCCTCTAGAAAAAGAAAAATCATCACTAATCAACTTAATTAATTAATTGTGACAACCGGTAATTAGCAGTTTTTAATTACGCGTAACAAGTGTTTAAGGCGAATTTAATTTAATTAGTCTCTTGGTATGCCTAGAACGCTTATCGGACGTTACAGTGCGCGTATGAGGATTTTCGGGAAACCTGCTGAGCGTTAAACGAATACGAACTGACACCGTACAAAATACTGACAACGGCGACAAATACAAATTTTGCACATATATTTTATATATAAGGATTTTATTTTGAGAAATTTTCATGCTTTTGAACGACACAAAACGCAAACGTGAACGAAAAACACGGAAACAGTAACGCACCGACAGTCAACGACGAAACAAAGCACCAGACTCGAATTTCATCTCGATATTAATATATTACGATATATTTAGCTTCGTTTTTGAATTTTAATGATCGTAGTTGAAAACGGATTGAAAAATGGATTTAAAAATGACATACGGAACATTTCACGCGTTTTAATGTAACCGACAAAATACGTGTCAAACCTGAATTTCCGACGTATTTTTTTAGCATTCTGGACTAACGTTATATTTTACGACATATTATGGCAATCGGGTTCGAAAACGTGCTTCGGGAATGTGATTGTGTCGCTTAAAAAACGCTAACGGGCCTGGGCCCAACCCACTAAACCATTATAACCTACATATAAACCATGATTTTTAACAAGTTAAGTTGAACTTTTAAGAGTGTTCGCCGGTTCTCCCTTTTTAGTGTCCCCCAATAAACTTCACACACTGTGTGTGTATAGGGGTGGGATTTAGGGAAAACGCCTAAAAGTGTGAAAACGGTGAAAACGATTTTGGTGTTGACATGTGGCTTTGGTGCTAACGTACAGTAAGAATAATATTGTCAAAAAGTTGATGCAGATGCCACTCAAATTCAAAAAACCATCCACATACATGTCACATGCATATTCCACCGTCCTTTTTAACTCCCGTAACTTTTTTATACGTGATTATTTAAAAAAAATACACCATAAAATCGAGTGTTTTATTATCTTTCCAACGAGTATACTATTGCTATACTTTTAAAATAAAAAATGACATGAACTGGGTGTTCAAATAAAAACGCCATAGAACACCCAGTTCAGAAAAACGTCATGAAAATACCCACTTGAAAATGCCATAAAACACATAGTTCAGAAAAAAACCCAGTTGAAAACGCCATAAAAACACTCAGTACGGAAAACGTCATAAAAAAAACTAGTTGAAAACGTCATAAAAACACCCACTTCAGAAAAAACGTCATAAAAACCCAGTTGAAAACTCCATAAAGAAACAAAGTTCAAAACGCCATAAAAAACCAGTTCATATTTTCGAAAAATATATCAATAGTATACTCGATGGAAAGATAAAAAAAACGTTGAGTCTTATGGTGTAATTTTTTTAGAAAAATAATCACGTATAAAAAAAATTATTGTCGTTTAAATATGATGGGGAGAAAATGGCATGTGGTTAGCATGTGCACCCTTGTTTGGATTTTCCAATCTTACCACTCCTGCTGTTCTAAGGTTCTCATTATTTACAAAAATGTCACCGCATCATCTTAGCCACAAATCATAAAGATCTTATGGCTAAAAATCTTTCTCACCATTTTCACACTTTTAGGCGTTTTCTCCTAATCCTGTTTCTATATATATATATATATATATATATATAGGGAAGGAGTTGGCTACAAAGTCATATTTTTCTACAAAGTGTAGGAAGTGATATGGTTATGACATGTGTCATGTAGAGAATTTTAACAAAAGGGTATAATAGTAATTCTTAAATAAGTTATTTTTGGAAAAGATAAATCTAAAACAATAAAA
Source organism: Helianthus annuus (assembly GCF_002127325.2). Lineage (NCBI taxonomy): Eukaryota > Viridiplantae > Streptophyta > Magnoliopsida > Asterales > Asteraceae > Helianthus > Helianthus annuus. Next base: position 32,678,941 of record NC_035434.2, on the reverse strand, counting down.
TGAGACTTTTAAGGAAACCATATATCTTATTCATGGATTTGTATCAGTTACGATTTACGTAGAATTCAAAACGCATCATTCTCTTATCCTTGAGATGATTTTTTTTTTCTATTACAAATAAAAAATGTCGATGTCTAATGTAATGATTGATTGTGGTAATGGAAAAATGCATCCGGTTTTAGTTGTTCGGCGTCCAAGTAGTTGATTAAGCTATCATTTTGCATGTACATGTATTTTTGACGCTGTGTTTTATGGTTTCTTCACATGTAACACATAAGTTTATCGATCTTGAACAATTTCTTGACGTTGTGTTTTATGAGTTATAGGTTTACTCAAAATATGTTATAGTAGTTTATGTTTCATGAAGGACATGTCTTTGTATTTACTGACCATGTGTTTTTATCAATATGTATTTATTCACTGTTTCTTCATAATGTGTTTTATCATTGTGTTTTTCTTCACAGTTTCGTCACAAATGTGTTTTATCTATGTGTTTTTCTTCACAGTGTGTTTTTCTTCCGGTGTATTTTATCAATTTCTGGTTTTCTAGTTCCATAAAATTTTAATTCACAGTTTCTTCACAGTGTGTTTTATCACTAATATAAAACACAATACTTTTTAAAAAAGTTTGAACTCTGATTCTCGTCGATAAAAAAGCAAATCACACTCCAATTTAGTATATTTTAGTTTTTAAACACAATTAAATCTTTTATTTTCAACTCCATCCATGATTTTAGGGGATTTTGTTTAATGAGGAGAGAGAATGTGTGGAGAGTTATCAAAGAAAGAATTAATGATGGTTGTTTCTTTATTTAAAACATGCTTAATTACCAAAATGCCATTCATCAATTAAATCAATCATTAATTAAAATACATATATTACAAAAATGCCACTCATCTAATCTCAACCATTAAAACCACTCATCTAATGGCACAGAACACTTCCTACACTTTGTAGGAAAAACATACTTTGTAGAGGAACCCCACCCTATATATATATAAAGTGAGAGTTGGCTAGAAAGCCTAAGTTTCCTAGAAAGTCTAGGAAGCAATAGGAAGGTGACATGTGACATGGAGGGTTTTTAATAAAAAGAGCATTTGTGTAAATTGAATATTATTTTAATTATGGATTATATTATTAAGATAACTAACTTACCAGGTAATTATGGAAACTAAATATCCATTTAATTCAAATTGACAGTTTTAATATAAATCATACAATCCATACAACATATTCACAGGGAATTCATAAATCTGGTCTTTCACAACATCTTTACCAACAATGATTTTTGCTGGAGGATTTCTTGATTTCTTGACATTATGTTTTACCAGTAAACAGGCTAATACCATTAAGTATTAAACTTGATTTTTTGTTTGATTTGCTGGAGGAATTCTTGACATTGTGTTTTACCAGCAAACAGGCTAATACCATTAAGTATTAAACTTGATTTTTTTTTGATTTTGCTGGAGGATTTCTTGACATTGTGTCTTACCAGAAACAGACTATTACTATTGAGTATTAACTTAGTTTTTTGTTTGATTTGCTGGAGGATTTCTTGGCATTGTGTTTTACCAGCAAACAGACTAATACCATTATGTTTTAATAGTTTTAATTTAAATCATACAATCCATTTAATGATTTTTGCTGGAGGATTTCTTGATTTCTTGACATTGTGTTTTACCAGAAAACAAACTATTACCATTGAGTATTAACTTGATTTTTGGTTTGACTTGCTAGAGGATTTCTTGACATTGTGTTTTATCAGCAAACGGACTAATACCATTGTGTTTTAATAGTTTATGATTGGATTAATTAGAGGATTTTTTTCGTTGTGTTTTATCAGTTACTGGTTTCATCATAATGTGTTTTATTAGTTAATGGTTTCAGTTACTGTTTCATCTCAATGTGTTTTATCAGTTACTGGTTGATATGATTTTGGCATTTTTGATGTTGTGTTTTAGCAGTCAGTCACTAGTTCGTCACATTGTGTTTTATCGCTAAAACACACTACTATGAACACATCTAGATCTGATTTATCGTTATTTTTTGTATGATTTGGTGTTTTCAAATGTGAGGGATTAGAGAGAGAGAAAAAAAAATTGCGGCATTTTTGGAGGTGGTTTTATGATTGGTAGTTATTTCCTTATTTAAAACAACTTAAATGACACATTTACCCCCAATCAATTAAATTAACCTATTTTAAAGACTCGTATATTACAAAAATGCCATCAAAATAATCTCAACCATTAAACACACTCATCTGATGGCACATATTGCTTCCTACACTTTCAAGGAAAACACACTTTCCGCATGATCCCTACTATATATATATATATATATAGAAAAAGTGTATCGTACAATATGTTTAACGTACTAAGCATACGCAATGGCAAAATCGCACCTTATGTTACAAAAAAAAAATTAAAATCGCACGTTGTAACATCTGACAAAATGGGCTTCCAAAACCCGACCCGTTTTGAATTTTATTGGGTTTTATTTTTGAATCCAAATATCCATTTCAATCGAAATTGTAGTAGACACACTCATATGCATAGGTATATATGAATATAATGACATTCTTATATATATATATGTCGATATAAAATAATTGAATATCAAAATAACCATCTATCTATATCTATACTTTCTATAAAAGAAGAAACTTCAATGAAGTAAGAAAAGTTGATGTGTCAGCTGGAGAGGCTGTCCAACAAGGCTTTTCTTATGTCATATTTAAATCATAAACCTTAATATTAAAAGACTTTAAAAATCAAAGGTGGCCCACATTCACCTTTTCAAAGGTCTGCCCACATACAAATGGGCAAACCTCTGCCCTCATTCATAATTTAAAGCACAGATGTTCATTCAAAATTCAAAAAACGCCTGCTCACATTCAAAATTCAAAATTTTGGCTCCAGATTCAAAATTCAAACCTACGTATAAGACGTTCTTTTTTATTCCTCTGAGCTTATCAACTCTCAACTCTCTCTCTCTCTCTCTCTCTCTCTCTAAAACTCAGAGCTTCAATTTTCTCTCATCTCATATCACCACTAAAAATGTCTCATCTTCAAGGTTTAGGGTTTTGAACAACAGGAGTCTGATCGATCTCATATCACCACTAAAAATGTCTCAATCTGGAAAACTAATGCCCAATCTCGACCAAAACAGCACAATAAACATCATAAAGCCTAATATAAAATATCATTTAAAATTTTGTCTAAACATCTGCCCTCAACATTTTATAATCAAACATCTGTCCAAATTCAAAATTTTGGCTCCACATTCAAAATTCAAAATTCAAACCATATATTCTAATCCTATAAATAATATATAATTATCTTGCTCCACATTCAAATCTCTCTCGCTCATATCTGCGAGCGTATCTCTCACTCTCAAATGCATCTTTCTCGTGATTCAGCCGCTAATCTCCGATTACACTTCTTTGCATTGGCGAAGCTTTGAAGGGGCCGGGAGGGGCGCCCGACCCCCCCGAACTTTTCACTCAGTAGTGTTATATATGTAGTTTTCATATAGAAATTTTTAGGTATATACGTTTTCGACCCCCCGATTCTATAGAAATTTTAGGTATATACGTTTTCCGACCCCCCAGTCGAAAACGCCAAGCTTCGCCACTGCTTCTTTGTTCGAATGTTTGATGATTCTGTTTACATGTTATCGTTCCAGTATCATTGTTCCAACATCGTCGTTTCAATGAAGCTTCCCATCACACATCAACCTTTCAATATCGATGTTGCAGTATCATTGTTGCAACATCGTGAAAAGTTGCATGTGCTACCTTCTTTGATGGGAGAGTTGCATTACTCGATTTTCGTTAAATCGAAAGTCAGTTTTTCTGTAGGACCGGTTTTAGACTCCGAAACGATTGCGAACCAACCGTGTGACGTGCAGAATCCGTACACGAACGTGACCGAACACAATACCGTACTATAAACATGATTCTATTGATCGTACGACAATTACAAAGCACCGTGAATCACCTTGGAGCACTTTCTTTATCTAGACTTTCTCTCTCTAGCCTCTAGCTCTCCAAGTCTCCAAATGGCAAAAAGTTTCAAGTCTAAGGCATAAGCCTCCTATTTATAGGCCTTGGAATTAATGATACTTCTCGTTAATTACCAAAATGTCACCTTGCTAATTCTATCTAATTATAACAATAACAACACTAGAATTAATCTATTTCAACTACGAATTGGATTGACGGAGGCGATAGACATTAATGCACAAACAGATTTTTTTACTATAAACGTGATTCCATTGATCGTACGACAATTACAAAGCACTGTGAGTCACCTTGGAGCACTTTCTCTCTCTAGACTTTCTCTCTCTAGCCTCTAGCTCTCCAAGTCTCCAAATGTGCAAAAGTCTTAAATCTAACACATTAGATTCCTATTTATAGGCCAAGGGGCTTAATGAGAGATCTCATTAATTACATAAATGCCACCTTGCCTTTTCCTACATATTACAATATAAAGACTTGAATTAAACTGTTTCTGCTACGACTCGTATTGACGAAGGCGATAGACATTACTGCACCAACATTTTCTTGCGTCAGTAAGATTTTCTCCTTTTATAGAAAGTAGAGATTCGTGCAATATTGTGAAAAGTCAGGTGTGCTACAATAGTTAAGAGGAGACCTTTGCATTTTAGGTTTGTTTCTTATTTTGATTAACTGTTGATGATGTTGAGAGTTTTTATTGACACTGACATTTTAGAATATGTTAAGATGCATGTTGATATTATTAAAATGAACTACTATATAGAAAAATAGAAATTTAATGAAATATTTATAAAGTATTACACGCTAGAGTTAACACTTGCTAGGATTTCGTAGACTCTGGCCTTTCTCCATGTGATTTCTTGCTCTCTTTTGAATTTCAGGTCAGTTAGCATGTTGCAGATTTTCTGATCCTGTTTTAGAAGTTGTGTCAGAAACTCTTCTGCATTCTTCTGGAAATCTAATGGAGGAGAGTGGAGGACTTCATCGAGCAATGCTATGTTATTCCAGGTTTTGTTGTAATTAGTGTTATTGATTATGTCTACTTTCCTGTTTAGTTCTTCGTCTGGTCTTTGTTCTTTGAGTGGCCACATCGAGAATTGTGTTTTAACATCGCTGGTGTCTGACCAGTGGTAGAAGCTGAAGTTTGCCAGTAGATTTTTGTTGGTTTTTCTGACTTGGAACAATTTTTGACAGAAAGTGATTTGTAGGACAATTTGTTAATGTTTTGAATCAAAAGTAATCATCAGTCTTTTATAGAGTTTAAAAACGCGTCTACATGGTAAATGAAGAGGTTAATTGTAATTGTGATAATCTGCTTTTGTTCTTTGAACTTCGAAATTTTGTCCCTTGGGTTTTTTGGTATTTAATTTTACAGTTTTCCCATAAAAGTTGCGGTTTGAAAAGGTTTTTGCATTAAAAGACTGTTGTTTTGATTTATACATTAATATGTTTATATTAAATCTACACGTTTTCACTGTTAGATATTTCAGTATATAAACTCATAGTCACTTCACCTGTTTTTCGTCACGTTTTCCTATGAAGATATCATACTTTCAGGAAAGTCAAGTAATATAGTTTATTCAAATGGCGTCATTCACTTCTATAAAATCAGATGATTTAAATTTTGTCAGGCAAATCGAGGAACAGCTGTATGAAGATAGGGCTACTCTTCAAGAGCTGAAGAGATGTTTTGATGTATTGCAAGTTGGCCTGTTCACGAGAGAGCAGGTTTCCAGAAATCTTATGCGGATGCCTTCAACTTCCGTTCGTGAGCTTTGTGTTGTCAGTAATATAGAGTGCGGTGATAGAGACGTGGGGTTCATGGCGATGCTGAAGGACATACATCGAGTGGTTCAGCAATCGATGGAGTTGAAGCTAAAGTTTCTTAATTCTTGCTGTTATTGTTAGATTTGAACTTTAATGTTGTTCAGTATGTTATGTAATTATTAGACTTTTAATGTCATGAATAAATGAATAAATTTTAATCTTATGAATCTATTTTGCGTTTTAGTTTTACTTATTTAGTGCTTGAGTTTGATTTAGATTATGTTGATGTTGAATTGTGTCTGAACATCTATTTGGTAAGTCAACAGAAGTTTAATAGTATCAAGGGTTGGTTTGATGGTGAACAGATTATGTTGATGTTGAATTGTGTCTGAACATCTGTTTGGTAAGTCAACAGAGGTTTAATAGTATCAAGGGTTGGTTTGATGGTGAGCAAATTATGTTGATGTTGAATTGTGTCTAAACATCTGTTTGGTAAGTCAACAGAGGTTTAATAGTATCAAGGGTTGGTTTGATGGTGAACAGATGAGTGCAAAGATAAAACAATTGTTCAGAATTTGATCATTAATAGTAGTTTTTTGAAGAATCTGTGTCACACCCTGGCTTTGCGGAAGTGTGGGTTTATTTGGTGTGACTTCTTAATACCATAGCAACAATCATAACAATGCTATATGATAAAAACATGAGATATTCACCCGTTAATAGAGTTTAGAAAAATACCATATTATACTTGTCTTAAAACATCAATCCCAAAATAAGTTACAAACCTTGACTTGATTTAATGAGTTCGCAAAAACTTAGCAAAAGACTTTAAACAATACTAGGTTTAGAGTTATGTAACCCGTCCAGGAAGAGGTTACACCTTCTAAACCCTGGATGACTTCTTTATTCAAACGCAACTTGAAAATATGTGCATACCGTGCCAGATCCATTAGTTCCCTGAAACAACATAAAGTTGAGCGAGTTCATGTGTAAGTGAATATGTATAAACCTTTGAAAAAGTCTGTATATATGAAAATCCCTGGTATGTAGCAATTAAGGAAAAAGAGATCACCATTGGGTTGCAAAGCCAATGATATGTGTGAAGTGATGCAGGAAGACTCAAACCTAGCGGATTTGTGTGTTGGACACTTAGTCACCACCTGGTTCACTCAGTGGACTCAGGAGTGGGGCTCGCTACACCCAAATAGATCTATCACTAATATCCCTCGGTCCTACGACGAGGATTAATGGCCTCTAGTTTCCGCCTACCCACTCACATGATCTAAGTAGTAACCCTCCTTAAGATAACCATACCATGTATAAAAGTATCCGTAATCATTGTAACATGTATTTCACCCCCGAAGTATAAAAACTGAAAACAGTTAAGAGAAAAGGGGGACATGAACTCACTGTATTGCGTCTTCGTACTTGTAACCCAAATCTCCGCGGCAAACACGACTACCTACAATGGTCTAACGTCTATTAGACGAAAGGGTCATGCCTTGTCTTAGTATGTATGTTTTTGAGTTACGATTCCAGTATTATTCGAAGTTATAATAATTGTATTTAGTTTTGGAATAATTGTTTATACAATATTTCTGTATTAGTACTTCTCGAGTATTCGTATTTGTGTTCCCTTCCCAAGGATGGGGGTTTTTAATACATGTATGCTTTATAATTCCGAAAATATATTAAAAGTCCCACTTAGAAAATATACTTAACCTTTTTGTCCAAAATAACTTATTTCCAAAATATATGTATTTTTCCCAAATGTTATATATTTTTACTTCCTTGATTTCCAAAATAATATTCCACCAAAAACATATGTGTAAAGGGACTTTCTGAAAAATTACGTAAGTTACTTTCCAACGTTTCGTAATATAACATTATTTGTGTAACTTAAATAATCATTTTTGTGAGAGCGTTGGTATTATTTTGGAATCGTACTTTCATGGTATTTTCAAGTTATATTATTTTTACCCTAAAAATAATATATCTAGTACACAAAATAACAAACAATCACACAAGTGTCTCAGCATAAAATATATATTCTAAATATATGTTTACCCATTTTTATTTGGCGAAAACCAACCTCCGATACTTTGTATTTCGTAACAAAATTTATGGCGAAGTTTGTATTTGAAACACAAGTTATAAGATATATTGGTAACACTTGTTTAGAAAAATATTTTCTAATTGTTTAATGTTTGATGTTTGAGACACAGGTTTTGAACTTCATCATTCCCACGGCAACTAATTGTCAAAGCTTGAACCAGATCAAGACCTCAGATTCTAGCATATTGAGAGGGGGAGTCTGTGAAAGGGGGAGTCTGGATCAACAGTCAAAGGGGAGTTTGAAGATGGAGCTAGGACAAGAACCTGAACCTGTGAAGATAAAGTTTTTACGATGAAAAGACAGAGTTGGAGAAAAGACCAAGACTGAAGACTCGGAGCCGAAGACTTCGTCAACATCCAAGGGGGAGTCTGTTGGTGCACTGAATGTCTGTTAACTACGTCTATATCGAGTCTTGGGTCTAGATAGGTTGTACGAGTCGAAAAACAGGTTTTGTAAAGTTAGGAGTTAATTTCTCCCCAAATGACATCTGTGTCATTTCGGAAGTTGTAATTTCGCTCCTGTGCATGTTAGTTTGTGATTTCGCCCGAATGGTTCACATGGGGTTTTGCTCATAGTGTTTGGAGTGAAATCAGGTTTACTATAAATACCCTCATGTGTGATCTCATTTGGTATCCGTTGGAGCGAAATCTAAGCTGAGGTGGTGCCGTATTTTTGTCAGAATACATTGTAAAAGCTTGGATTTCAGTAATATAAGAGGAAATTAAGAGGAAAAGCTGTTGTTACTTTGTTTACACTGATTCCGCCTTTGTACACAAAGATGAACTGCCTTAACTGACTATTTAGGGTCATACAACGGTCCAACAATATTGCTACCATTCCGTAACATACCGAACAACATCAGTACCAGTATTTGTATTATTTTTTTATTGAATAAAAAAATATGTCACAATGTTGCATAAAAATAATACAAATACTGCTACTGATGTTGTTCGGTATGTTACGGAATGGTAGCAATATGATGAATCTTTATAAAAAAAAAACAACAAAAAATGTTTTTAATAAAAATTATATCACAATGCATTTATCCTTGTTGAATGTTATATCTTTCTACACTTTCTATAAAATAATATCATTTGCAACAACATGATTTTTCAAATAGCTATATGTTGATTAAGTATACATTATTTTCTTTATTACAGTATGATTATAGCATCAAAATATCAATATTATTTACTTTGGACAACAATTGTTTTTGGTTTTAGGACATATTTCTAAATACATTTTTACTTTTATGAAGCAACAAATTTCATTTTTCACCGATTGACAACAAAAGTTTTTACTAACAAGTCCATTTCCATCACATTGAAAATCACATTTTTGTTGTAGTAGACCCTCAAGGGTTTTGACGTCATTGAGATCCCTTTTCCCACCTTAAAATCCAAAAGCCAAGATGTTGATTTAGATGTTTATTTAAAACATGTGACATGCAAAAATATTACGATAACTAGAGCTTACCGGTGTAACAAATCAGTAGTAACAGGAGAACTACCATCGTATGTGATTTCACATGCTGCATCATTGTGCGGTATAACTTTATGTTTGTATTATTCTATGAATATTTAAGATAAGTAGTGTTTTAATGGACAAAATAAACGTATTTATAGGCACATCAATAGAATGGTGATGGTTTAATTTACCAGTTTAAACATGCATCTTGCATGATGTTTTAATTTACCCGTTGGATCATGCATATAACGTGCATCATGCATGATAGTTTAATTTACCCGTTTAAACATTGCACATCATTTATGTATTTATACCCCCATATATGTTATGCTTTTTTAGAATAAACAAACTTTTTATAAGTTACAAGAAAAATAATGTACAATAAAAATATATTTTTAATCATTGTGAATTATATTAGTTATGTAGTGTTGATGCATTTATTGTCTATCGCCTTCGTCAATCCGAGTCGTAGTGAGAAGCCGGAAGAAATCAAGCGCATAATGTCATATTTAGTTAGAAATGGCAAGGTGGCAAACTTGTAATTAATGAGAACTTTCATTAAGTTGCCTTGACCATATAAATAGGAGGTTATGTCATGATTTTAGTAAGATTTTGGAGAGACTTTTGGTGAAGTAGAAGACTTGGAGAAAGACTTTCTAGAGAGAGAAAGTCTAGAGAGAGAAAGTAGTTGTAATCGTGATTCTTGTACCGTTCAAGTCATATTTCTCAATGGAATCACGTTAGTAGTACGATATTGTGTGTTCGGTCACGTACGTTCACGGATTCCGCACGTGAAACGTTCGTTACGCAATCGAACGGCGTCGAAACCGGTCCTACAATTGGTATCAGAGCAACAGATGAAGTGTTGTCTGCACTAAACCCGGTTTGAATCTTCGGACTCTGAACATTAGTAGCTGCCGGACTGTTCTTGTAGTACAAAGACACATCCTGTGGCATATTCGCTGAATTCATCTTCTTGATTTTTACCAACTCCAACTCATGAGCTTCAATTTTCTCTATAAACACGCTCAAACTATAGTTCACGAAATCTGAACTATTTTTCAACATCATCAAGTACGTTCCCCATTCCTCATAGGGAAGTGCATCACACAACTTGTCTATCCACTCTTCATTCGTCTTTTCGATATTCAACCTTCTCATCTCTACCACCAGGTGACAATACCTCTCGATAAGCTGCTTTGTCGATTCACCTTTAATTCCCGTGAATATATCAAATTCTTTCTTTATCAGTGCTTTCTTACTCTTGATCATCGACGCACTGCCTTTGAATTTCTGTTCCAAAGCTTGCCATATCGACTGTGCACTATCATCGTGCTGTAGCAGAACTAGAATATCCTCTTTTATCGCTTGCTGTAGGATGCTAACCATCTTCTTTTCTGCTTTGAATTCAATCTGCTCTGCCTCTGTAAGACTTGCGATGGTCTTCAACATATTCAACCCGTCTACCGGAGGAACATACTTTCTTTCGATTTTTATCCAGCACTCTAGATGGTTGGCCTGCACCCAGTTTTTGAATCTCCCGGACCATCCTGAATATTCATCCAAACTCATCAACTTAGGAGGTTTCTGCATCGTTCCAAGCTCGTATTCCAGATTCACATTCTGAATGATGCTAGCAGGACTCTGAGTAACTCCACCACTACCCGCAAACATGTTGTAAAAATCTTGGCTTTCCATTTTCAGTCGTAACGAAAAATTTTTTCAAACAGTCTGAATGAGCGAACCACAGTGGCTGAATAAGCGAACCACAATGACTTTTGAGCGAACCACAACTGTAACCAAAAGCGAACCAGAAATCACCCTAAGAGCGAACCAGAAATAAGCACTTCGAGCGGACCAGGATGTTGCACTAAGAGCGGACCAGACAGCTGACTTTCGAGCGAACCACAAATTATCTTTGGAGCGGACCAGGAACTTTCGTTCAAGCGGACCAGACGAGCGAACCAGCAACTAAAATAGACATTTCGAGCGGACCAGAACTAAAAACATGAGCGAACCAGCATAACTTGTACGTTGGAGCGAACCAGAAAAGCGAACCACAAGACTGACAAATGCGCGGTCCTACTTCACGAGAGTTTTTGGGTCACTTTTAGACCGTATTTTGACCTGAGTCTTTCGAGGGTTTGTTATTAGTGTATTTCACACCTGTTGTCCAAGTTTCAGTCCATTTCCACCGTTCAAACAGTCCAAATCTACAAAAGTCCATGTAAAACGCTTCGTATCTAGCAAACTAACTCGCTACTGGCTCTGATACCAATTGTAGGATCAGTTTTGACCTCTCGAGTGAGTCAATCAGAGCTAGTGCTTACTGAAAATGTGGCGAAAACACATTTTCAGCATGATACAAAGAAAAACGTAATAGAATGGAGTAGAAACAGAAGATTCACACTTAAAATACTTTTTCTTCACTTGATAACGCTTCATATAATCCAAAATGCTGCTGAATTCTGACAATAAAGGACACTTCTCCACATCTAAATCAATACAACTGTTGTGTACTGGATCAAATAACACGTTTGGCGATGCCTGCACAACAACAACAGAAATCAAGACTTAGAAAAATTTCACATTTTTAACACTGACTAAAAAGCGAACCTGCATAGTACATTAAAAGCGAACCAAACACTTCACAACCCTATAGGCGAACCACTGTAGTGACTAAAAAGCGAACTTACTTAGAAAATGCACAAAAAGCGAACCATCCCTAGCCACATAAGCGAATCAATAGATTACTGCCTTAAAAGCGGACCTGACATGGTTCTATGAGCGGTCCAAAATGACTTATAAGCGGTCCTATAGATGACATATGAGCGGTGTGACACCTGTGTCACCACGAACACCAAACAAATGCCAAACCTATGAAACATTGTGTTTCATACTTGGGATTTGTATAAATATGTGTATCTTTTGCACATATCATTTCTCGTTCAATTCCGAGCTTTAAATCGCTTTCTGGAAAGTTATACGCGCACTGGTGCGTAAACGTAATCAGTTTAGCACGACAAACACACCGGAATAGTGAAATAGGCTTAACATACCTTAAATGACCTTTACATAACTTAGAAATAAGTTTTGGAAGGTTTGGTATGGCGAAAACAAGTTTATTCGATCGCAGGGACTATTTGCGTCAAACTACGAAACTATACCGATTCGTAAGGTAACGAATAGTCCAGAACTTGATCATAAGTTAAACATACCATAAATAACCTAAACATGGCTTAGAAATAAGCTTTGATAGGTTCGGTGTGCAAAAACATGCTTACATGATCTTACAGGGACTAAAAGTGTCAAAAACGACGTAAGTTTGCATTTTCGCGCATATCTTACGTTCTGGACACATCTGGACATCCAAAATTTTTGTACACACTAAAATATTTTTATTTTAGTGATCGGCATGCAAAAATTCCATTCGTCGCGTAATTTGGATCGTTTTCGCGTCCGTTCGAGTTTCATCGTAAATAACCGAACAACGTGACCGTAAGACCAAACGAACCGACATCCGAGATGTTTTCGAGCATATTTCAGGTCCCCTACACTTTAACGACCTTGTGGAGCCTTGAAAATGACTTTACGGAGGTTAAAAACGTCAAAAACAAGCTTAAACACGTGCAGGGACCATTTCTGTCATTTTTGAAACTTTGCTGAATCAGACACATGGTAGCGTAGCGCGACCATCCCCTGCCTATTTCGTCGCGCTACGCGACGATCACATCTGGGCAGAAAGTCTGTTTTCAGCAACAGTTTGCAAATTCAGGGGCTGTTTTGGTAAATTCTTGGTGTGTTAAGCAAGTTTAAGTGGTCACCAAGGCTTTGTACCTGCTTGTGACAATTGGAGGGTCAAGATTTCTTGCTTAATAGCTAAACAAACCACTTGGAATGATCCTAGAGCCTCACCACAACTATAAATAGCATGCCAAACCTCCTCAATTCCTTGCTCATTCATCATTTCTCTCCTTCTCATCTGCTTGGAAGCTCTCTAAGCTGAATTGGGACTTTGTCTTCTTTGTTGAAAAGATAGCAAGGACCCTAAGTGAGCTTCTTTCATTCTTTTTATTGCTTTTTCCTTATGTAGTGCAGAAAGTCAAACGTTTGGCCAACAGTTTGACTTTCGGTTTTGACCATCAATTGGTCAAGTCAAAGTTCAATTGAACTTTGAAACGTGATTGTAGTCACGATAGTTATAATTCTTCGTGATTATAGCTGCTGATTACCACGTTAGCTAGTTATAGTGTCGAGTCAAAGTTTCGGTCAAAATGCGTTTTAGCACGCATTTTGCCTCGGAACTACTTTAGGGTATCAAAACACTTTGTTTTGATACCAAATCAGTAGGTTAGACATGTTTTGACATGTTTAACTCGACACTATTAGATTAGTGCTTGTTTAGGGTCGTAAGGTAAGCGGTCTAAACAACCGCTTAGCCTTTCGAACCCGACCCATTTGGTCGATCTTTAAGATCCGACCAAGCTTAGTTAGTGATCATAGTTGCATAGGGAATAACCACTAAGGTTATACCTTATGATCACATAGGATTGGTTAGTCGTATGCTAGTTAGCTTGTATGCCCATGGGAAATGACCAAAATGCCCTTTTGAAGCTAAAATCCATATTTTGATTATGTGAACATATTTTTGACATATAATCTGAATTAGTAACATGTTTAGGGATAATTGGGCATGTAAGACTTGACATAGCACATAGTTAAGCATCCGAACATAAGTTTTACGCAAACGACGCATTATAGTGGCTTATACTACCATAATGGGTCGAAACGGGTCAAAAGCACTTAGGTAAACTTCCAAATCAGAATGTTAGGTCTATTAAATCATGCCATATGAGTTGCAATACTCATTTGATTTATAGAACTTCATTCTATCCTATCTTCCGATTTAGGATCCGATTGTTTAACATAGTGATCCATACTAGGTGCCACTTGATTCCTTGATTTCCCGAGCTTTGTTAGGACACTTAATCAAGGATACTTGCAATCTCAAGTGAGTACATAGTCCCCTCTTTTACTGTTTTCAATTGTTTTGGGGTGAAACATATATGCCTATCTGTTATTTTCCTGATTTTAAACTATATGATTACACATGCTTAATACATATTCTTTTGACAAATTAAACAATTACCTATGGTTTAAACACTGATTTTCCAAAACTTAATAAACAAATTGTTGGATTGTACCATTTTTATACATTCACCCAGCCGATTGGTAGTATGATATAGCGCTATAGGACTAGACACCCCATTCCTGTTGTATGGAATGTCAGAAACCAAATTTAAGCCAAATAGAAATTGCCTTCGTGGTATTTCTATAGTCTCCAAAGTGTAGTTTGATACACTAAGGCTTGGTTGAATACCAAATCACACTCTCTTTGTATATGTTGATATACTACAAAAGTACAGTTTGATGTGCTCTCAAATGTGATCTACCAAAGTATATTTTGATATACTATGTACAAAAATCCAACATATGTTTTAACACCCCTACTTTGTTATTTAAACTAAAGCATAGTTGATATGCTACTTTTAACCAAAGCATAGTTGATATGCTATTTACAAACCAAAGTATAATTTGATATACTACCAATACTTTTATTCTTAAACCAAAGTATACTTGGGATATACTACCGAAACTATTATTTTAATTACTAAAGTATATTTTGATATACTATCCATTTAACTATTTCAAAACTAAAGTATACTATGATATACTATTTGTACAAACTTTTCAAAACCAAAGTATATTTTTGTCTATACTATAAACCCGTTTTCCAAAACGACACATTTTCAGAAACAAAACTTTTACATTAGATTCATGGCTATTTTGAAAACATAAAACCTTTTCTCATATTATCTAAAGCCATGAATCTAATACACAAAATCCTATGTTACTCACAGGCATTTTTATGCTGACGTACCATATTTTCATATATGTTTCAGGTACTGCTATGTGATGATTGTTGATACACGCTACATATAGGATGGACTTGTGCCTTAGCGACTTAAAACTGAGAAACAATTATTTGTTTTATTATAAATTGTACCAAAACATCGAATTCAATAATTCAATAAAACAAAACTATTTAATCCATGGTTGTGAAACAATGATTCTGTTACAACACTCCCCGACGTTTCCGCCACGTTTTGTTGTTTTACGTGGTCGGGGTGTGACAGAAAAGTTGGTATCAGAGCCAATGGTTATAGGGAATTAGGTTATTAGCAATGCTTTGACCTAGACTATAACCTTCCTAGGACCCTAACACAAGTATCTTGTGTTTAGTCTAAAGACAATACACTTCACCTATCCTTAGGTGATTAACAAAAACAAAACACAATTCGTTCTCTCGAGTCAAAATTTTTCAAAACATCACAAGAAGTCATCTATCCTTAGATGATTTGTTTTTAGACTTTTAAGCCTTTGGTGTTTTTAAAATCTCGTCAAAATTTGGGTCTAAATAATGTGAACACGTGCAAACTGGAAGGGTGAATTCCTGTACCCTGAGTTTTCTGTCTAAGGCTAGAGTGTTCGTACAAATCCGCAGTATCGGACCAGTCACTCTTACCTGGGAACTCTTGGGGTGAGTGTTCACTTATAGGCGAGCATGTCTTCAGTGATACATTATGTTGACCCATTTACTTTGATTTGTCACAGTGTCGTTTGTTTGTTTTAAGTAACGAACGAATGATCACAATCCTTATGCTCTGTCGATATTCTTAAACATCCAGTTTTGAATATCCAATGACATCTCACTCGTTTTTCCCTCATGTTTCTTTGCCCTTTTAGAATATGCCTCCTCGACGTGATCAAGCTCAGGATGCCGCCTTGGCAGCCTTAATCGCTCAGCAATTCGCTGCTGTGCTCCCGAACCTTATCACCCAGATAAATCAGGCAAACAATAACAATAACAATGTTCAGTGCACCTTTAAAACATTCAACTCAGCTAAGCCACTCACATTTACTGGGTCTGAAGGGGCCACGGGGCTCCTACAGTGGTTTGAGAGTCTCGAAAGCACATTTCGTCATGTGCAATGCCCAAACGAGCGAAAAGTTGAGTTTGCGTTGAGTGTATTCCAGAAAAGAGCACTCACATGGTGGAATGGAATAATGAGGGATCGAGGTGCCGATGTAGCAATGGCATAAACCTGGGAAGAGCTTCGGGCTCTAATGATGAAGGAATTCTGTCCTCGTCATGAGCTTAGGGCTTTGGAACGGGAATTTGATGATCTCAAACAAGACAGCGGTGAACATCGACCCTACACTGATCGTTACGAGGAATTGAGTCTGTTATGTCCTACCATGGTTACGCCCTTGGATAAGGCGATTGAAAGATACATCGATGGTCTTCCTGACCCAGTTTAGGATATTGTTACTGGTAGCAACCCTACTACCGTCAGACAAGCCATTGAACTATCTGCTACCCTGACTGAATCTCAAATCAGGAAGGGTAAGCTTTTCCGAAAAGGCGATCTGAAACCCTCTGACAAGTTGGCACAAGAAAAACCAAAGGATAAACAGATCGAGTCCTCTAAGAAGTCGAAGAAGCGTAAGGCTTCACAAAACTTCGCAGTGGTCGCTCAGAATGATCAGGTTGCACCAAATCAGCCAGCACAGCCTCGTGCTAGGAAGAACTATATTGGTACTGCACCCTTGTGCAACAAATGCAACCGTCATCATGTGAATCAAACACCGTGTCTCAAGTGTACCCACTGTGGGCGATTGGGACATTTGGTTGAAACCTGCCGTCATGTTATCCAAAACCAGAATGCTGCAAATCCTGCTGCTGTTCAAGCACAATTTCCACCTGGATCGTGCTATAACTGTGGTGATCTTACTCACTACCGGAACAATTGCCCGAGACTTGTTAATGCAAATCCAGAGCGCGGACGAGCATTTAACATAAACGAGGCAAATGCAAATGACAATGCAGCAGTGAACAATTAGTCTTTTGTATTTCCTTTGTTTGTTATCTTTTGACATTTGAGACAATTCAGTTATTATAAATAAAATGGTTATTCCAATTTTATTTCCAAAACTGATATGATTATGTATGTGTTGGCATACCTCTACAATATTGACACCAAAGAACCATGTTCTTTCCAGAACAAACTACTCGTGTGGTTCCTTCATTCTATGATCATTTGTGATCTCCCCAAAAATCCTAAGTACTAGTTTCTTTTAAGAAACAAAGTACGGGTGCAATTCTTAATCAGATACTTGAAGTACCATTTCAAATCTTTGATTTGATAAAGGTACTGTCGTAAGTCCTTAATTGGATTCTTTATTTATCCTAATACGAATGTTATAACACGACAGAAACAAATTCCAAATCCTTATAAGATCTTCCTATCTTCATAGTTAGATTCTTGAGGATATTTTAAAGTACTAATTGAAGTCCGTGATTGGATTTCTAGTGTACTTCAAATTCACAAACGAGCTAATAACTAAATTAACGAATACATAATTTGGTGATTTTGTGTTTATGTGTAACTCCAAAGCTCGTTATCTAAGTCCTGGTGGAATCTTCCGTATTTTCATATGTTAGATTCTCAGAAGGATACTCAAAGTACTGTCTTAAATCCTTAAGGGGCTTCTATGCAAATAGTAAGAACCTTGGATTCCAAAGTGCTGATTCAAAACGATTATTTGGTTCCGAGTTATAAAGATCCCTTAAGTGGTCTATTTAAAGAGATCATACAACGGTCTAGTTAAGGAAGATCATGTGTTGATCTGGTTAAAAGGATCGTTCATTGATCTAGTTAAAAATATCCTTTGGTGGTCTAGTCAAGTCATTTCATGGTAATTCAATTGATTTTACCCTACACATTATGAGATGAACTGTGCGGACTGTGCAAGGAATTACGTAATTATGGATGCATACGTAATTATGGAATTCAGTGCACAAAAACCACAGCAAGTTTTATCATGTGTTAAGACCTATAGTGATAAGAATAACGAGACGGGAACAATGTAAAAAGGGCATGGTGGATACGCCGCTGGTACTTCCTATATATAAGTGTTCCTTATTACATTGCGAAAGTAGCGTTATTTAAATTGCTAGAAGTCCTGGACTTTGACCAATGTCAATCTTATTTTGCATTCTCCGACTCTGATTTCGAGCACACACAAGTTTCCTATAATAGTCTTCATAGGAAACATTCTCCTATCCGTTGTTCAAAACCCCATGTTTTCGGTACTACAACAACGACATTTTGGCAGTTAACAGATTCGCTAAGAATCCAAACGTGACCTAGAGTTCTACTTGGGAAACTAAGGATTCATTTGAAAGCGAAACGATCACAGTTGTCTTCACAAGTTTCCTCTAGAATTAAATTTCGGGACGAAATTTCCTAAAGTAGGGGAGACTGTGACACATGTGTCACCACGAACACCAAACAAATGCCAAACCTATGAAACATTGTGTTTCATACTTGGGATTTGTATAAATATGTGTATCTTTTGCACATATCATTTCTCGTTCAATTCCGAGCTTTAAATCGCTTTCTGGAAAGTTATACGCGCACTGGTGCGTAAACGTAATCAGTTTAGCATGACAAACACACCGGAATAGTGAAATAGGCTTAACATACCTTAAATGACCTTTACATAACTTAGAAATAAGTTTTGGAAGGTTTGGTATGGCGAAAACAAGTTTATTCGATCGCAGGGACTATTTGCGTCAAACTGCGAAACTATACCGATTCGTAAGGTAACGAATAGTCCGGAACTTGTCATTAGTTAAACATACCATAAATAACCTAAACATGGCTTAGAAATAAGCTTTGATAGGTTCGGTGTGCAAAAACATGCTTACATGATCTTACAGGGACTAAAAGTGTCAAAAACGACGTAAGTTTGCATTTTCGCGCATATCTTACGTTCTGGACACATCTGGACATCCAAAATTTTTGTACACACTAAAATATTTTTATTTTAGTGATCGGCATGCAAAAATTCCATTCGTCGCGTAATTTGGATCGTTTTCGCGTCCGTTCGAGTTTCGTCGTAAATAACCGAACAACATGACCGTAAGACCAAACGAACCGACATCCGAGATGTTTTCGAGCATATTTCAGGTCCCCTACACTTTAACGACCTTGTGGAGCCTTGAAAATGACTTTACGGAGGTTAAAAACGTCAAAAACAAGCTTAAACACGTGCAGGGACCATTTCTGTCATTTTTGAAACTTTGCTGAATCAGACACATGGTAGCATAGCGCGACCATCCCCTGCCTATTTCGTCGCGCTACGCGACGATCACATCTGGGCAGAAAGTCTGTTTTCAGCAACAGTTTGCAAATTCAGGGGCTGTTTTGGTAAATTCTTGGTGTGTTAAGCAAGTTTAAGTGGTCACCAAGGCTTTGTACCTGCTTGTGACAATTGGAGGGTCAAGATTTCTTGCTTAATAGCTAAACAAACCACTTGGAATGATCCTAGAGCCTCACCACAACTATAAATAGCATGCCAAACCTCCTCAATTCCTTGCTCATTCATCATTTCTCTCCTTCTCATCTGCTTGGAAGCTCTCTAAGCTGAATTGGGACTTTGTCTTCTTTGTTGAAAAGATAGCAAGGACCCTAAGTGAGCTTCTTTCATTCTTTTTATTGCTTTTTCCTTATGTAGTGCAGAAAGTCAAACGTTTGGCCAACAGTTTGACTTTCGGTTTTGACCATCAATTGGTCAAGTCAAAGTTCAATTGAACTTTGAAACGTGATTGTAGTCACGATAGTTATAATCCTTCGTGATTATAGCTGCTGATTACCACGTTAGCTAGTTATAGTGTCGAGTCAAAGTTTCGGTCAAAATGCGTTTTAGCACGCATTTTGCCTCGGAACTACTTTAGGGTATCAAAACACTTTGTTTTGATACCAAATCAGTAGGTTAGACATGTTTTGACATGTTTAACTCGACACTATTAGATTAGTGCTTGTTTAGGGTCGTAAGGTAAGCGGTCTAAACAACCGCTTAGCCTTTCGAACCCGACCCATTTGGTCGATCTTTAAGATCCGACCAAGCTTAGTTAGTGATCATAGTTGCATAGGGAATAACCACTGAGGTTATACCTTATGATCACATAGGATTGGTTAGTCGTATGCTAGTTAGCTTGTATGCCCATAGGAAATGACCAAAATGCCCTTTTGAAGCTAAAATCCATATTTTGATTATGTGAACATATTTTTGACATATAATCTGAATTAGTAACATGTTTAGGGATAATTGGGCATGTAAGACTTGACATAGCACATAGTTAAGCATCCGAACATAAGTTTTACGCAAACGACGCATTATAGTGGCTTATACTACCATAATGGGTCGAAACGGGTCAAAAGCACTTAGGTAAACTTCCAAATCAGAATGTTAGGTCTATTAAATCATGCCATATGAGTTGCAATACTCATTTGATTTATAGAACTTCATTCTATCCTATCTTCCGATTTAGGATCCGATTGTTTAACATAGTGATCCATACTAGGTGCCACTTGATTCCTTGATTTCCCGAGCTTTGTTAGGACACTTAATCAAGGATACTTGCAATCTCAAGTGAGTACATAGTCCCCTCTTTTACTGTTTTCAATTGTTTTGGGGTGAAACATATATGCCTATCTGTTATTTTCCTGATTTTAAACTATATGATTACACATGCTTAATACATATTCTTTTGACAAATTAAACAATTACCTATGGTTTAAACACTGATTTTCCAAAACTTAATAAACAAATTGTTGGATTGTACCATTTTTATACATTCACCCAGCCGATTGGTAGTATGATATAGCGCTATAGGACTAGACACCCCATTCCTGTTGTATGGAATGTCAGAAACCAAATTTAAGCCAAATAGAAATTGCCTTCGTGGTATTTCTATAGTCTCCAAAGTGTAGTTTGATACACTAAGGCTTGGTTGAATACCAAATCACACTCTCTTTGTATATGTTGATATACTACAAAAGTACAGTTTGATGTGCTCTCAAATGTGATCTACCAAAGTATATTTTGATATACTATGTACAAAAATCCAACATATGTTTTAACACACCTACTTTGTTATTTAAACTAAAGCATAGTTGATATGCTACTTTTAACCAAAGCATAGTTGATATGCTATTTACAAACCAAAGTATAATTTGATATACTACCAATACTTTTATTCTTAAACCAAAGTATACTTGGGATATACTACCGAAACTATTATTTTAATTACTAAAGTATATTTTGATATACTATCCATTTAACTATTTCAAAACTAAAGTATACTATGATATACTATTTGTACAAACTTTTCAAAACCAAAGTATATTTTTGTCTATACTATAAACCCGTTTTCCAAAACGACACATTTTCAGAAACAAAACTTTTACATTAGATTCATGGCTATTTTGAAAACATAAAACCTTTTCTCATATTATCTAAAGCCATGAATCTAATACACAAAATCCTATGTTACTCACAGGCATTTTTATGCTGACGTACCATATTTTCATATATGTTTCAGGTACTGCTATGTGATGATTGTTGATACACGCTACATATAGGATGGACTTGTGCCTTAGCGACTTAAAACTGAGAAACAATTATTTGTTTTATTATAAATTGTACCAAAACATCGAATTCAATAATTCAATAAAACAAAACTATTTAATCCATGGTTGTGAAACAATGATTCTGTTACAACACTCCCCGACGTTTCCGCCACGTTTTGTTGTTTTACGTGGTCGGGGTGTGACAAGCGGTTCAACAAATAACATATGAGCGGTTCAAGGTCATATGTTCATAAAAGCGATCCAAATTCAAAATCTGTAAAAACTACTTTAACCCTAAAATTGATTCCAAAATCAGACTCTACACATCATTCCGAGACTAGGGATGTCTTTTGATTCCTACAAATATGCCTAAAACTCTCTAGATCTGAAATTGAAAACACTCATTGCCGATAAATCTCATCAATCACTCAAATCTCAGCAATTAACACACAATACTACTCTTAATATCATCAGACGACATGATTACATTATTCTATTCAATCAAACATGACAGTTAAAAGCTCAAAAAGCGATTCGTTTATGCAATCATACCGATAGACATATTTTTAACACGAAAGAACTAAGATTGAGAGAGGACTTACCTTGCCCATGATGTAATGAACTTGAATCTATCAAGAACAAGTGAAAATCGGGCTCAAACAGCAAGAAATCACGATGAACAAGTAGAATCGCTCGTAATCGCCTCAGAGACAACGACAGATAAGCGAACCGGGTTATGACATAAAAAGCGGACCCCTGTTCTATTTATATGAGGTCTAGTTCGCTTATATGACATGATCTCATGAGCGGACCACAATGTTACTTTTGACAAAAAGGCGAACCGATGGTGACATAAGAGCGAACCTGTCTCTAATATTTCAAAAATTCATTTTTTAATCATTTTTCCAACTTTTTCGATTTCACACGCTGACACCCAGTTGACCAAGTCCAATTTAATGACCCTGGACAGCTGTTTGACCTACCAAGTCCAAGTTAATGGCCCTGGTTGATCAGTTTTATGAAGTACTCTGTCATTTTGTTTTAAAAACAGTTCAAATTAATGAACTTTTCAATCGTTTCAAACATTTGCACATTTTATCTTTCAAACATCATACCAGATCTTTGTTTGCAATCACAGCTTACCCAACCCTCATCAGGCACTAACATGATCTGCACACGGGCTTTGAACTTCCAATCCCCAGTATCAGTTGTCGAAACTAAAATGAGAAAAGAAAATCTTTTTGGGTTTAAAGCTGTACAAACTGAAATATATACACACAATATTTTTTCGAGCGTGTTAGGGGATCATATCAGCTGCTGACAGAACACAAGCACCGTTAAGCTTATTTCATTTTAAACATTTAAGCAATTCGCGTTGATTGTCGGTATATTGATCCACTTTTAATTCTCGCAAAACTTTCAATCTGTTCGGGATACGTGATTAATGTTTTAGAGACTTAAACGTTAACATGTGTTCCCACCTCAGTATATACTCCCGTATCCGGATCCCAGTATTCAGTCTTACAGGTGAATATACCACGGCTGATATCTGTTGGGGGTAGATGCGAAACCGTGAGAGCTCAGGTCAGAACTTCCGTTCAGCAGAGAGATGACGGCTCGACTTTTCGGTGGGTCCCCTTTAGAGGATCTTTTGCATTTCAACAGCAGCGACTATCAATTTTATTGTTTCATCAGCATGCTGAGGGTGAAGCTTATGTTTCAAAGCTTTTTGCGTAAAGTATTATCCGGGGACTAGGTCAGTATTTCCATACAGCAGAAGTCCCGGGATAATACCCCAGATATCACCGAGCATAAAGACCTAGTATCTCAGAATACGGGACCTTTCAAACAAGATTTCAGGGGTTACCTATATATCCTGGAGGTGTTCCCCACGAAAACGCAAGTTAAATTTAGTTTATATCCCAAACTGATCTACTTTTGATTCCTACAAATATGTTCAGAATGTTCAGATAATGAGTGTTTTCAATTTCAGATCTAGAGAGTTTTAGGCATATTTGTAGGAATCAAAAGACATCCCTAGTCTCGGAATGATGTGTAGAGTCTGATTTTGGAATCAATTTTAGGGTTAAAGTAGTTTTTACAGATTTTGAATTTGGATGGCTTTTATGAACAGATGACCTTGAACCGCTCATATGTTATTTGTTGAACCGCTCATATGTCATCTATACTACCGCTTATAAGTCATCTTAGGACCGCTCATAGAACCATGTCAGGTCCGCTTTTAAGGCAGTAATCTATTGATTCGCTTATGTGGCTAGGGATGGTTCGCTTTTTGTGCATTTTCTAAGTAAGTTCGCTTTTTAGTCACTACAGTGGTTCGCCTATAGGGTTGTTAAGTGTTTGGTTCGCTTTTAATGTACTATGCAGGTTCGCTTTTTAGTCAGTGTTAAAAATGTGAAATTTTTCTAAGTCTTGATTTCTGTTGTTGTTGTGCAGGCATCGCCAAACGTGTTATTTGATCTAGTACACAACAGTTGTATTGATTTAGATGTGGAGAAGTGTCCTTTATTGTCAGAATTCAGCAGCATTTTGGATTATATGAATCGTATTCCAGTGAAGAAAGCAATGATTGACCAAAGACCGTTGTATAGATCACATGTTAGTCGATTTTGGATAAACGCAAAGTATGATGAGGAAAGCAAGGTGATATCATCAGCGGTGGAAGTGGATGGAAAG
Source organism: Helianthus annuus (assembly GCF_002127325.2). Classification (NCBI taxonomy): domain Eukaryota; kingdom Viridiplantae; phylum Streptophyta; class Magnoliopsida; order Asterales; family Asteraceae; genus Helianthus; species Helianthus annuus. The sequence goes on along the minus strand of NC_035434.2, from coordinate 32,654,333 downwards.
TTGGAGACTATTCTGGTGACTGAAGCATTAGTTCGAGAAGTTATGAACTTTCCTGATGAGGCCAATTGCCCCACAAGATTTCCAGAACGCTTGGTGAAGGGATGTATGCTGAGAATGGGATACAGAGGTGCTTTGAACACCGGAAACTACTTGAAGTCAAAGTTTCAAAAATCTTTCAAGTTCTTGATTCATTGTATTCTGATTTCCTTGAGCCATACAAAGGGCAGTTTCGATCAGATGAGAGATTATCAAATGAACATGTTAACAGCGTTGGTGTTGAATAAGAAATACAACTTTTCGCACATAGTTTTTCATTATATGGTGGAGAATCTCACGTCGGATGTTAGAACCTGGAGGTATCCGCGGTTTGTACAAATGATGATTGATCGTGCATACCCTGGAATTGATAGAAACATTAAGGGTGATCTTCTTGTTCAAGCTCACATGTCTAATAACACTTTGAAGAACCTAGTCAAGTATCATCCTAATCATCCAGAGCCTGATCTAGTGATTGAAAACTTTGGATTGCTTAGAGATGCGAACTATGTGGATCCTGATCCGGAAAATCATCAGAATTGGAGAAATCAAGAGGAAATGAAAGAGGCGTTGTATGCTGTAGAGTTGAAAATACTTCAGAGTTTCAAACCAACCAAGAACGAGTGGTATGTAAAGGAGTCGGGGCGTAGACGTAGATTTGCAACTCCTGTAGCTGAAGGTGAAGGTTCTTCGTCAAAACCGAAGAAGATACAAAAGAAGAAAAAGCAAACAATGTTAATTGATGAATCTGATGAAGAAATTCCTGAGATGAATGTTGAAAATGAACAAGAGACGACTGGTGCTGAAAACATTGTAATTGAGACAGATTTGTTTACAACAGAAGCGTATTTTGTTGATAATGTTGTGGAAACGGGTACTTCTGATGTTCAAAAAGAAAAAGAGAAGGAGTTAGATGATGTTGAAGGTGACGACGTTGATAAAGACACTACTAGTTCTTCTAGTTCGTCTGATTATGAAGTGATTGATGCAAAAGAACGTGAAAGACGAATGAGAGAAGAGGTAGAACAGGAGAGGTTGATTAGAAAGAGGAAGAGGGAAGAGAAAGAAGATGCACCTTGTGAACCTTCTCCGGAGCATGTTTCAGTGTCACAATCTTCTCCGAAGGGTAAAAAGAAAGCTGCTGGTCGAAAGAGAACTACACCAAAGATTAAAGTGTCAAAGCGCCCTCAGAAGATCAGGCAAACGCACTCTACACCTCCACGTCAACCAACACCTCCACAATCTCCAATACATCAATCTCCTCCCAGACAACCAACACCACAACAATCACCAAAACAACCTACTCCTCCATCACACTCAACACCACCCAGACAACCAACTCCACAACGACAACCATCTCCTCTTTTTTCAATCAACACCACTATCACAACAACCATATTATACTTCGCAAGATCTCTTTGGCACATCTCCACTCACCCATGTACAACCTGGTTCTTCGAGTAGAGGTCTTCCAATACCGCAAGATAATCTGCTAGATGTTGATTTCGACTTTGCAAACAATTCGCAAGTGTTGAAATTGGAAAAGAGAATTGAGGATGTGATAGCAGAGAATAAAAAGTTGGCGGCTGAATGCAAAAAGATTGCTGATAGAGAAAAGACTCTTGCTGGTAGGGTGCAGAGGTTGGAAGGTGAAAACAAAGTGTTGACACTGAAAATTGAAGTTGATCAGACGGAAATCGACGTTTTGAAAGTTCGAGCGTCTGAATTAGAAGAAGAGAAGAATCGTCGAGAGAGTGAAAATGAGTACTATAAGTTGAAGAATAAAGAACTTATGGCTGCTAAAGCGCTACATGAACATAAGTTCTACATGCTGAATAGAGTTGTGGAAAGTATGTTAGAGACATCAGTGGAACAGAAATATGAAGAGTTGAAGTTAGAAGACCTTCGTGCAGAACGTAAAGCAGAATTAGAAAGGCAGATGAAAGATAAGGGTAAAGGGGTGGAAGGAAGCTCTGAAATGTCTATTGTACCTTCAATGGTGATAGATAATCCTGAGCCTATATCTGCAGTTCCTGGCATAGTCGAAGAAGAAATTCCATCGCCTAAATTAATTGGTGGCGAAGATGAAGAGGATGATGAAGATGATGATGAGGATGAGTTTGTTTATTTTGCGAGCAGTCACAGCTCTAAAGGTAATGATGATGATGATGCAGCAGGAGGTCTCCTTTAGAGCTTCTTCAGTCATCTCTTTGGAAACGTCGATCACCTCCTCGACTGCTTCTTTCTCTGCTTCAAATCTCGGACATGTTCCAGTTCTTGGCTCTTCAAAATAATCTGCAAAAGAATCAAAGACGTTAGGAGGCAAAATAGATTTCATTGTATAAACAAATTCCTCCTGCCGTGATTGAAAATTGATAACTTCAGTCACTGATTCCTCAGCTTTTGCAGAACTATCTGTAGAAACCTCTTTAACAACCTCCGGAACCACCTGATCAGCAACTTCCATAGCCTCTTTAATCACAATTTCAGTCACAGAATCAACCATCTTAATAACTACTTCCTCAACCACTTCAGAATCAGACTGAACAACACTCTCAGAAACTACCTCATCAACATTCTCAGTAACTACCTCATCGACAACCTTCGGCTCTGCAACTGTCTCGGTAATTTCAACTACCTCAGCCATCATTGCTCGATCATCCTTTCCTGGAACATACTTGTCCCAACTAAATCCAGACGCAACCTTTTCATCATCTTGGTTTACGATAAGTGCCTTCTCTGGTTTGTTCTCAATCTGAGGTCTCTGAACAGCAGATTGTTGATTTGGGCGGTGATATATAGCCTGTCTGTAATAGTCATTGGTGAACGGGTTCTGATGATTCTGCACTTCACGATTCGGACACTCGCGCTTGAAATGACCTCTTTCTTTGCACTTAAAACAGGTAACTTTTGTCTTATCGAACCCTAATTTCTGATCAGGACCTGACAGACTGCTTCTACCCGTGATCTCCATAAAGCGTTGTGCTCTTCTAACCAGACTCGCCATACACCACTTTATATCTATCAGTTCCAGTTCTTCCGGATCGATCTGATCGTAATCCTCTTTAGTCATATCGGGATTACCGATCCTACCAGCTACCAATCCTTCATAAGCTTCCAGAACTGATGCCAGTAACGCAATGTGCTGCTTGGCTGCATTCTCGGTGATTTCATTCCCATTCTTGATATTAACCGCAATGTTACACTGCACACCGGACACAAACGTCTGTTGATTTGACCCTGTAGAACTTTGAGGAGAATTCTGCTCTGTGACTTTGACATTCGGCTCGTAGTTAGCAAATGGAGTCGACTGACTCGACTGATAGGCATTTTGAGCCTTTGTTTATGAGTCTAGATGCGTATAAAGAGATGTTAAAAGATGTAAATCCTGAGATTCCAATTGATCTTGAAGCAGATTTGGAATCGTTTGATATCAATAAACAGCAAGATTATAAGTATGATTATGTTGAAGATGCTGATATCTACGATAGAGTTGAGGTTGAAGAATGTTCAGATATTGAAGAGGTTCCTGAAGATACTTCAAAACTTCCAACGTTAATGGAGTTCTTTGCTGCTGAAAATAGAGATGAATTACGTCAGAAAGTGACTGAAGCGGTGAATGATAATGTGTTTGAATGTTTGAGGAAAGAAGCTGGGCAGGAAGGCCAAACTAATGTTGATAAAGAAGGTCAATCGAAAGCTGAAGAAATTGATCGTTCTAAATGGTTTTAAGATTCTCATGAAAGAAAATTCAAGAGGCCGCTGAAGTTTTTCCAACGTGATCGAAATGTTTCGCTTGGCGATATTATTAGTTGGGGTTTTCTTCCGCAAGTTAACGCTTATGCTATTCGAAGAGAATATGGCGTCCAGTATTTTGCACGTTTATATGATATAATGTCATTACCATGGTGGGACGTTGATGAATTAGCAAAGGTGAGTGTCTTGGAGTACAAGGTGAGACAGAATGATACCGCGACGTGGGGCTACATCAAGTATGAACAATTGAAGCCATTTCGAAAGTGGAAGCCTCATCGTCCAAAGCGTGTTCAGAGAATTGATCCGGAAACTGGGGCTGTAGAAATTATTCTGAATGTAAAGCCTCCGCGTACAATGAAGACAATTCCGATGCCAGAAATGGAGCAGGAATTTTATAAAGGCTTTATTGATTGGGTTTACAGTTGCAGGACGACCGAAGCAATAATCACGTATAAAGCTGGTGGAGAGCTGAGGGATATTCATGTTTACGACCCGATGTGGTTAGTTAATTGTTCAGCGAAAGACATTGAATGTCTATTCATTCACAAGATTCGCTACTCTCCAGCAGATAAAGAGCAAGCTCTTCAGTTCCAACGTGTTGTATCACTGTGTGTTCAGAAAGGAATCAACTCTGAAAACAAGTGGAAATCTTCGTGGTGGTCTTTAGAAGAGAAGATGAGGAAGAAATCAAAGCGTGAACGTGAACGTGAGAATCGAAAGATGGAAGAAAATAAAGGAAAATTTATGAAGCAACAAGAGAAGGAAGAGAAAGCGAGGAAGAAAGAGAATGAGAAGATCAGGGTTACGCTGGGAAGAAAGCCAAAACCGAAGGAAGAGAAATTCAAAGCTATCTGAAGACCTACATTCAAGACAAAGACTGCGGCTTCATCCAAGGGGGAGTTTGTTGATGCACAATGTCTAAAGCCTGCGTCTTTGTAATGATAGTTTAATGTATAGGGTCCAGATAGGTCTTTTTGTGTTAGTACAGGGGGTAAAAGTGTAATTTTATGGTTGTAATGTTGTAGGTCCGCTTTTGTGGCATGTGTCCACAAAAGCGAACCAGCTTTGTTGTCTGGACCGCTCTTGTGGACATGTCACATGAGCGGACCACTTTGTCTATAAATACCCCCGTAGTAGACTTCATTTGTAATGTCTTCTGGAACTCAACGTCGAACTGCTGTCCGTACGACAAGCGTTATCAAGTGAAGAAAAAGTATTTTAAGTGTGAATCTTCTGTTTCTACTCCATTCTATTACGTTTTTCTTTGTATCATGCTGAAAATGTGTTTCCGCCACATTTTCAGTAAGCACTAGCTCTGATTGACTCACTCGAGAGGTTAAAACTGATCCTACAATTGGTATCAGAGGAACCAGCTCCATCGTTTGACGTTTCTGACGACTCAGGGGAGGAACCCGCTCCTACCTTTGACGAGGAACCAAATGAGATATCAAAGGATGCTGTTGATCAAACCGTTGATCTTGACATATCGAATCTGGAGTCGGAAGTTGTGGTGCCTGATACTGTGATGCCATGGACACTGTCTTACCATCCTTCAGAACAAATTATCGGCGATTTACAGAGTGGTGTCAAAACGAGACATCAGAAAGACCAAGCTTTTAGATGTTTTTATTCAGATATTGCTGATATGCAGAAAGAAGTCTCACTCAAATGTTTATTTCGCAGATAGAACCCAGGACCTACAAAGAGGCGTTGACCGAAGACAGCTGGGTTAATGCAATGCAGGAAGAGCTGCAACAATTTGAGAAACTGGGCGTCTGGAGACTGGTCGATCTACCGAAGAATCAGAAGTTGCTAAAGACAAAATGGGTGTTTAAATGTAAACGTGACGATAGAGGAGTCGTGGTGAGGAACAAAGCACGTCTAGTGGTTCAAGGCTTCAGCCAGCAGGAGGGTATAGACTATGAAGAGGTTTACGCGCCGGTCGCAAGGCTTGAAGCTATTCGTATTTTTCTTGCCTTTGCATCCTGGAAAGATTTCAAAGTCTATCAACTCGATATTAAATCCGCATTTCTGTATGGCAAGATTCAAGAAGAAGTTTACGTGGGGCAACCACCGGGGTTTGCAGATCCACTAAACAAAGACAAGGTGTACTTACTGGATAAAGCATTATACGGTCTACACCAGGCCCCGAGAGCCTGGTACGAGACTCTGTCGACCTACTTGCTGGACAACGGGTTCACAAGAGGAACAGTAGACAGCACCTTGTTCACAAAAGAAGAAGCAGGCCACTTGCTGATCGTGCAGATCTACGTTGATGACATCATTTTTGGTTCCACCAACGACGATTTGTGTAAAGAGTTTGAGAGAGTAATGAAGAAGAAGTTCGAAATGAGTTCAATGGGGGAGATGAAGTTCTTCCTCGGGCTGCAGGTAGAACAAATGCCCGACGGAATCTTCATTCACCAGTCAAAGTATGTAAAGGACGTGCTAGACAAGTTTGATATGACAGATTGCAGTCCTGCATCAACCCCCCTCGCACAGAACCATGGTATTTGTCCGGATGAACAGGGAGTGAAGATGGATGAAACGTTATACCGATCGATCATTGGGTCTTTAATGTATCTCACAGCTTCCCGTCCCGACATCATGTACCCGACATGTCTGTGTGCACGATATCAGTCGAATCCGAAGCAATCACACCTGACGATCGTCAAACGCATCTTACGGTATTTGAAGGGTTGCCCAAGCATCGGCTTGTGGTACCCTCATTCGGGTGATTTTACCTTATCCGGTTTCGCTGATTCAGATTTTGGTAGCCGTAAGCAGAATGCAAAGTCCACCACTGCTGGGTGCCAGTTCTTCGGAACTCGGCTCGTTACCTGGCAGTGCAAGAAGCAAACTGCAGTCGCGCTCTCCACATGTGAGGCTGAGTACGTCTCAGCCTCTAGCTGTTGCTCGCAGATCCTCTGGATCCAACAGCAGATGCGCGACTTCGGTCTGCAATTCTTGGATACGCCGATATTTGTGGACAATGAAGCGGCTATAAATGTTACTAAAAATCCGGTTCATCATTCGAAAACAAAACACATTGAAATCCGTCATCATTTTATTCGAGATTGTCACGAAAAGAAATTAATACGGATTGAACATGTGGGCACCGATGATCAGAAAGCTGATTTTTACACGAAACCGTTTGATAAAAAGAGATTTTATTATCTTTTAAGGTTAAATGGGATGAAAAATCTGCAATCTGGGAGGGTTATCGAGTGTGAAGCCGAATTGGGCGGTGATCTGACTTAAACCGTATCGGGTTGTCAACTTTTGTTTGTATAGTTGTATTTTTTCCTGCTTTTCGTTAAAAACAAAAACACAAAAATATGTTTTAGTTTTAGGGGGAGATATTCGCAGAAAAATACAAAAACATGATAAAACCTTAAAAATCCAAAAACATTAAAAAATGCAAAAAGAGCTGTGTAATATAGGGGAAATGATTGTACATCAGCTAGACAGGCACAGTACGCTAAAGATATGTAATGTATTAAATGCAATTAAGCAGTCTCGCTAAAGATGTGCCGGTAGGTTCTTACAGAATTAGTAGATCAGTTTGGGATATAAACTAAATTTAACTTGCGTTTTCGTGGGGAACACCTCCAGGATATATAGGCAACCCCTGAAATCCTGTTTGAAAGGTCCCGTATTCTGAGATACTAGGTCTTTATGCTCGGTGATATCTGGGGTATTATCCCGGGACTTCTGCTGTATGGAAATACTGACCTAGTCCCCGGATAATACTTTACGCAAAAAGCTTTGAAACATAAGCTTCACCCTCAGCATGCTGATGAAACAATAAAATTGATAGTCGCTGCTGTTGAAATGCAAAAGATCCTCTAAAGGGGACCCACCGAAAAGTCGAGCCGTCATCTCTCTGCTGAACGGAAGTTCTGACCTGAGCTCTCACGGTTTCGCATCTACCCCCAACAGATATCAGCCGTGGTATATTCACCTGTAAGACTGAATACTGGGATCCGGATACGGGAGTATATACTGAGGTGGGAACACACGTTAACGTTTAAGTCTCTAAAACATTAATCACGTATCCCGAACAGATTGAAAGTTTTGCGAGAATTTAAAGTGGATCAATATACCGACAATCAACGCGAATTGCTTAAATGTTTAAAATGAAATAAGCTTAATGGTGCTTGTGTTCTGTCAGCAAAAACTGATATGATCCTCTTACACAAACTCACAAAAATATATTTGTACATATTTCATTTCTACATTTAATTTCTGTCTTTGCATTTATGTTTCTTATTTTGAAAAATCCAAAAAAGATTTTTGACAACTGATGTTGGAGAGCTGATTTTCAAAATCTCAAAGGCTAAACATGATGAACAGACAGGTTGGTTAATGATTTGAAATGTTTAAGATGATACATTAATTTGAATTAGAAATTGGAATGTTTCAAATTTTATCAGTTTTAAACGTGAAAATTCTCAAATGTTTAGCTGATTCATTAAGTTGAATCACAATATTGTTTGTTATAATTGTGTGTTTGAGATGTGCAGGTTTCTTAATCTGTTGATACGCAAAGCCAGGCGTCGATCCCAAAAGCACGGAAGCTTGATGAAAGGGGGAGCCTGAAGAGTCTGAAGAAAGAGAGCAACGGAAGCTGAAGACAGATCCACCGGGATTCTGTTCAAGCAAGAGGAACTCAAGAGAGAGAGAAAGACAAGTTGCTACGAGTTTCACTACGAGATTGACTACGGCAATATCCAAGGGGGAGATTGTTGATGCATTTATTGTCTATCGCCTTCGTCAATCCGAGTCGTAGTGAGAAGCCGGAAGAAATCAAGCGCATAATGTCATATTTAGTTAGAAATGGCAAGGTGGCAAACTTGTAATTAATGAGAACTTTCATTAAGTTGCCTTGACCATATAAATAGGAGGTTATGTCATGATTTTAGTAAGATTTTGGAGAGACTTTTGGTGAAGTAGAAGACTTGGAGAAAGACTTTCTAGAGAGAGAAAGTCTAGAGAGAGAAAGTAGTTGTAATCGTGATTCTTGTACCGTTCAAGTCGTATTTCTCAATGGAATCACGTTAGTAGTACGATATTGTGTGTTCGGTCACGTACGTTCACGGATTCCACACGTGAAACGTTCGTTACGCAATCGAACGGCGTCAAAACCGGTCCTACATGTAGCTATATAATAATGGTTGGAGGTAAATATGCTTGTTGCAAATTACGTTAATGATTTGTAAGAATCAAAATGTGGTTGTTTTATTTTAACATCTCCGGTCACAACATAGTTTATTACATTATAGATTTTTTCTTTAATTTTTGTCTAGAATGTTTTGATTTAAAATTTACTTTCCTGCATTTTACAGCTTCATTATACGTACCATGATGAAATAAACCCTCTTAATGATGTCAAGTTAGCTTAAATTTAAGATTCTTAATGGCTAATTTAGTTTTGTCATAAACTTCAAAATATGTCATTATGTTTGTGTTAGATCGATTGAATCGGTACTGTAGCGCTGATACTTTTTTATTTATAAAATGTAAAATAAATAACTTTATTTTTTACTTATTAATATTCGTATATTTTTTTAAATAAATTTTACCTTGGCAATCAACCAAGTGGAACAAATGACGTGGATGTAATCCAAGTAGCCTGAAACGAGTACTAAACACTCACTACTCAAAGAAAACTAGATTTATTCATTTAAAAGCTTAGGAAATTGTGATGACTCATGATAAATGGGTACCCAATCTATTAGTTAATCTTGATGCCCCAGCGGGGTTCTAAAAAAGATATTAAAACGCTGAGTTGGAAAATTACACAACCTCAACGGATGGTTATCAAAAAACATTCCCGATATCAATTTAAATGACGACACAACACCAAGAACGTTGCAACGGAGGAAAAGTTTCGAGTAGTCAAGCAAGGGAAAGAAGGTTGGGTGAATTCCATGCACGAATTCAAGTTGGCAAAAATGTTGGATATAGTGGAGAATAGAGAACGACACAAGTTATTGGCGGATATAAAGTTAACAAGAGAAGTACAACATATGAAATACTTCGTTGAGATCGAGAAGAGTAAATATTTGAATGTTTTGAGCCAACCGCATGAAAACACCAAAGAACCGTATCAATTGATTCTCATAGAACACGAACGAAAAATTTGGGCCAAGTGAAATTGGCCAAGTACCTTTTAGGTTGTTTTTATTTAATTTCAGTATTATAAATTCTTTTCAACGTTTGATTTTTATTCAAATTCGCTAGTTTATGTTTTTATTTTTAATATACTTTTATAAGTTTAATGCAATTTTTCATTATTTTTCTAAAATATTTTATTTTAACTTATGAAAAAGTGAGTGATGAAATGTAATAAGTGATGACCATTACAAATGTGATAGGGTGAATGTAATCTAATGGAGTGGGGTGTGAACTGGTGATTAAGTATGGTGTGTGATGAAATATGATGACTAATGATAACCCCATGTACGTTTATACCGTATGCTAAAGCCGTTTAGCTCCCGATATTTAGCATGGAGGCTAGGTGTGTTTGTCGATTCGATTAACGATTTATTCTATTTGTTCCTTTGGGTTTATTCAGATTTAAACATTTTCCCTAACCAATATCCAAGTAGATCGAATTTTTTAAAAATTAATTCTTGAGCCTCTTAGGAGTGACTTGTCTTCTAAAAACAATTAATTTCAATTGAAAAGATACAACCAACGATTTACTTGATTGGCGAAGTTTGGTAAAGTTTGGTAGCCGAACTTGATTTACAACCGAAAACATTTATAATAATCAATTTAGAAGTAAATGTGTAAAACACGGATCTCCAAGTTTTTAGTGTATTTTTTTTCTTGTCAGTTTTTATTTAATTTTCATAATAAATCAATTTAGAACTAAATATGTAACATGCGGATCTCCAAACTTTTAATATTTTTTTTGTTTATTTAAATTTTCATAAATTTAGTGTGGATTAGTAACCGCCACAGCCACTTAGGCTATATCCTAATTGGTAAGAGGAATAATTTCTTATGAGGAGGTTAGTGTTCAATCCTTGAAGGTATAAGTATTAAAGGGGAAAATTAGCCATTCAAAAAAAGTAATCGCTTTTTAATCAATGGAAACCTTTAAATATTTGTGTTTGGGAGGACAAGATGTTGGGTTTAAGTTCCATAGATGAAAGAGATTAAAAAAGTGCCATTAAAAAAGTTATTGTTATAAATATACTATATTATTATGGTTATCAACTCCTAAAATAGAATGACTTATTCTCTAAGTTTTTCTCCTATATATATTACATTGTATCTCTTGTATTAGACACACTTATCAAGGAAATATTATATATCTTTCTCTCTATTGTTCTTCTCTTTTATTGTGTTATTAGGTCAGTTTCACAACACGTTATCAACACGAAAGCGTATTTCTCATAAACACTAGTTTCCAAGCCATCGTCGTCACCGTATATCCAACACTTTTTCTCATTGCCCCCCCCCCCCCCCCGACAATATGTCCATCTGCAGAGAACCACATATCCCTGCTCTCGTTACTCGATGATTAAATTTGATCGGTAGCTGCCTCATCCATAGAATATACGGATGCGACAATCACTCAATTTGAAAGGTAATCCTAATTTTATTTATGAACTTTAATGGTAATATGGAAATTGGATTTTGTTAGATGCGAGTGAACTAGAATCTAGATGGGGAAGATGAAACGGTTAGGTATGCATCTAGGTTTTGCATCTGGTTAAGTAAGTGATATATGAGTTTGATTTTATTTATTTAACAACCCAATTTATTTTTGTTTTTTTCCGATTTGAATCAAAGTAATTGATTTGAAAGGTAAATAACGTTTTGAAAATAACAGAAGTAATCAGATATCACGACTTAGTTTAGCGGGTTAGTATTAAAGAAAAAAGAAACTTTTGTGTTTTATTTTTTATATAGTTAATATTAATATATTATTATCTTGTAATTTGTAATTAACCAACACACTAAATAAACTCAATCGGTAAATGGATTATTAGTATTTTACTACAGTAATGATTGTTATAATGAATTAACTCAATTGTATAGCCGATGTGTAATTTCTTACGACAAATAATAGTTTTTTTTTTTTAAAAAAAGGTTTGATTCTAATGAACACGGTTTTTTCAAAACTATTTTCTGTTACTGATGCGTGTCAGTGTGTATATGTTTTTAATATATAATTAAGCCCTTTTTACACTTTTAACCAAGTTTTAAATTTATAAAACACGATATTTACTAACACTAAACACACATATGGGCAAGTGCACCCATCGTGGACGTAGTATAGTGTTGGTAAGATACCGAGGTCGTCCAAGGACACAAGAGCTTTTAATACCGGTTTATCCTCAACGTCTAACCAAATCAAAAAGTTAGAAAAATGTTTTAAACTAAGAAAAATAAAAACTAACTAAATGCTGAAAAATAAAATAAAATAAAAACAGATAGACAAGATGAATCACTTGGATCCGACACGTGTATTAGTATAACCTTTGATTATTTTCGCACTTTTGCACTTGTTTAAGAGATTATCTTAGTTATTGTAGTAGGCCCCTCTTTTGAAGGCGACGTTACCCTCAACCCAGTAGTTTGAGTCAGCAAGGATACAATCCTAAAGGGTCGGATTATTGAAAGATAATGAATTAAGTTATTAATGCAAATTATGGTAGGCCCCGCTTTTGGCGGTGACGTTACCCTCGGCTAAGTAGTCTGAGTCAGCAGGGATACAGTCCTAAATAGCCGGGTTATAGTATTAATAGTAGTTAGCTTATGAGGGGGTCAAAGAGTTTGGATCCCCGCCATCCAATACCTATGGGCATTGAAGGAGATACTACTAAATTTGACCCAGGTCCCAAGCAGGACCTCTAAACGCTGAACAAGGGCAAGACCCTTACCAAACCGTTCCCTTAACCCCCGACCAGGTAGCCAACATACCTCCATATAGACCGTGGAGATATGAATGGTGAAAATCTTTTATTTTATATAGACAGTAAAATAATGCCAAGACACCACGGACAAACGATAAGGAAAGATCACCTTCAACATAAGTAACTAGTTATTAAAGTCATTAATACAAAACCAAATAAAAAGTGCAAAAGATTAAAAATAAAAAGTATTATACTAAACACTTGTCTTCACCAAGTGATGTAAGAGACTTAGGCAAACATGGCCTTGATTGTCAAGAACTCTTACGATCAATCTTGGATCCCGAGACGACTCACACACTCTACGATGGACAATGGATGATGGTGGTGGATGATGGTGTTATGGTGGTGGTGGGTGGTGGATGAGGTGTGAGAGAGGTGGTGTGCCAAGGGATGAGAGAGAATGAAACCAAGCTCCTCTATTTATAGGCTAGACAGAACGCTGGACACGGCCCCGTGTCCGCTGGACACGGCCCCGTGCCCGTCTGACACTCTCTCTCTTCATTAATTGTAATTGCGAATTACAATTAATGCGCCTGCTGTACTTTCAATACGCCCCCGTGCTCGCTGGACACGGCCTCGTGTCCAGCAATGGAAGCTTCTACTGGTTTGTCTTATCTGCTGCTTCCTAGGCACGCCCCCGTGTTCGCTGGACACGGGGCGTGTTCAGACTCTGTTTTCTTCTCTTTGTCTTGGGAGGTGCCGTTGAGGGTCCGGGCAGTCCACTTTTGTTCCTTTTCTTGTATTTATGGTAGAATTAGGGGTCTTTTTGCTTCTTTTGTGATTTTGAGCTCATTTCATCCTGAAAATACAAAAGGAAGACAAAAACACTCTTTTTCCAACATTAGTACTTAAAAAGGGTTAGTTTTATGCCTTAATTGATGTGTTTTATATGTTGCATTTTACACACATCAAATACCCCCACACTTGAACTTTTGCTTGTCCTCAAGCAAAACTCTTTTAATGTGGCTTACACTCCCAAATGGAATAGGTAGAAGAGAAGTTTTTTTTTTTAGCTTGTCCTGGAGTGTCGGGAATCCAAGGTTTGTATAGGTTTTATTTTTATTTTATTTACAATCCTATTCGTCATGATTTATTTTGAACTTTTCATAAGATAAACTACTTATTTTGGTATAACATGCCTTATTAAAATTCCATTTATATACAAGTTCACATACCTCACGGGAGATCACTCAATCACTCGGCCGAAGGTGTATATTTAAGTGAATCGCTCGAGAGCGGCACGGACTTACGTTTTCCATAGGCTTGCCAAACGATCAATCCTCCTCCTTTTTAACTTTTTACCTTTGTAAATATCAAGAGGACTTTTGGGGTGAAGGCTTCGGTTTAAAGGTGGGTAGTTGGTTAGTGGTTAGTAAAAAGGGCGAAAATCGTAACAAGTGTCGGTTTTCATAAAATACCTTATTTTTAGTGACATTTATTTTTGAAGTATTTCTCCAAACAAGCTTTTGTAGCTTTTGTTTGTTTTTGACTTCATTATTCATAAATTTTTTTTTTTTCCGTCACGTAAAGGGTATGTTTATGAAAAACCGAGCTTGTTACTAAAATAAGGGTGAAAAAATGAAAAAGGTTTTTGGTGGGTAAAAAAAAATTGTTTTGGGGGTAATGAAATGAAAGGTTTAGGCTCAAAGGGGGTTTTTCTAGGGGGATTTTGGGTAGGTAAAAAAAATGAAAAATAATGGTTTTGAAAGAAAAATAGTTAGTCCTAATGCCTCCATCATTTACTTACTTGGGTTTAAGTTGGTAAGGACCGGGAATGTATCGTCGTGGCAAGTTCTAGATTTGTAAAGACCGAGCGGCTATTCACACAAGAAACGAAAAATGAGCATTTAATCTAAATATGTATATTTTTATGCTCAATAAAGGCTCAAAACTTACTTTTGTGGGAATGGGTTTTTAATGTGACCAAGCATATATAATCGAATTTTTAACTAGACTTGTTATACCGTTTCATAATTTTCTTATGTTAGTTCTTTTTATCACGACGCTATCGGTTGTAAAAAAAAAAAATATAACCCTTTTATAACTTGTTATTCCCAACTTAAACTAAGACAAGTAAATAAAAAAAATGAAAAAAAAGTTTTTGAAAAAATTTGGGGTGTTTAGCGGTTCCAATAGAGTTTTGTGTAAGGCTTGTTTTAGGATTTTGCAAAATTTCAAGGTTTTAGCATTCCCCCCCACACTTAAATTACACATTGTCCTCAATGTGTCCAAAAATAAAGTTTTTGGTTGATTAGAATATGTAAAAGTGTGTTTAAAAACAAAGTTTTGTGTTACTGGCGCTCTGGACACGGCCCCGTGTTGACCGGGCACGGCCCCGTGGTCAAGTGCCAGTAACAAAAATTATAGAATTGAAACAGAAGCCTGGACACGGGGTCGTGTCCGCTGAACACGGCCCATGTCCAGTTACCTGAACTGGGTGATTTCCTGCAGAGGGCTCAGCACGGGGCCGTGTTGGTTGGGCACGGCCCGTGTGGAGCCTTCTGTTATGGAGATTTTCGTCGGTTTGTTCTGTTCTTCCGCATGGTTCCATTTTTTCTCGTTCCCTTTTTCATCCATTACCACCATGAGTCCATAAATCATAAAAACCATCATAACATTGCTAGCCATAGAGGAATTACATAAAGATAGTTAATTAACTATAAGGTTATCATAAAGGTTCTACTTATTTAGGAAAATTTCGGGAATAGCATCCCGATGTAGAAACATTCTTCAGCCCATGGCTCCTCGGTTTTCACTCAAAGCCATTCTTCTATCTCCCTTGGGAGGTAGAAGGTAGCCTCATTCTCTTCGGTATCTTGAGGAGGAGCGCTTACCGGGACTCCTTGCACTACCCTTGGCTGAGGCACTTGGTGCAAGGCGTGCCATTCTGCTGGGATGATAACCTCGGGTACTACATTCCACGCCCTGTGTGTTATCACCGGAACCAAAGGCGGGGAAGCAAGAAGGTTTAACCTTTGGTGCAGAAGGTTCACTTCTTGCAAGCAGCCCTCCAAACTTATCGTCAGATGATTAACGCGGTCCACTAAAGCTTCTTCTACACTTGTCATTTCGTCCACGGCTTCCCTTAAAGCGTAAACGTAGTTTACTAGGGAATCCTCCGCGGCGGACGATCTCCTTCCATTTCGGTTGTTCCTTGAAGATGCTCCGCTGTTTCGGCTGGCCATTTTCTGCGAAATAAGCCGAGGACAACTAAATTTTTGCAAAACAGTACCTCGAACACGGCCCCGTGCTCAGTGAGCACGGCCCCGTGTTCAACTGTCTGCAGGAATTTTTGTCTAATGGTTCTAGGTTTTTAAATTATTTCCATATACTTACGTTGCGTTATGAGCTCAGATAATTTAAAAACAAAGTTATAGAACTAACTTTAGACAAGAATCCATAGCGAAAATTCCTACAAACCTTGCATAGAAGGTTGGAATCATGGGTTTCCAAGCTTCCATGGAGGTAGGGTTTGAAAAATTTTTGGAAGAAGAGGAAATGAACAAAAGTGGAAAAGACAAGATGGTCCTTAAGAACCTTCTTTTGGTACTTACCTAGGATGGTATATGTGAAGATTCCAGGGATCTCTGCTTGGTGGAGTGGTCAAAAATGAGCAGGATTCAGGCTGCATTTAAAGAAAACGACAGCACACTGAACACGGCCCCGTGTGCAGAGAAAATCCTGACACATTTTGTCCGTATTCTGACAGAATCAGCAGAAAATCTTCTGAGCGAACATGGGGGCGTGGTGGCCGGACACGGCCCCGTGTCGGAGGGCTGTTTTATGGAGCTTTGTCTTTTCTAAGGAGCTAATTTTTATCGGGTGGCTCCTGACTTGTTGGAACAACCCCAAAGTGCCTAAGATACCTTAATTGTCCTATACTAAGGCGAGAACGCAAGAGGTTGTCGGTGAGGGTAATTCCTATTTTTATTCTAGGTGGACAAGTCCAACCCTTTCCCGGGCTCTCGTTAAAGAAGGTGTATGCCGAATCGCTCAGGTCTATGTATGCACCGAACGAGGTCGATGGGGAGTCCTTCACGGCACAATCGGCACAGGGACGACTATCGTCCGTGTCTTGTTTAGGAAGAAAGGTATTTTCGGGAGTAACGGGGTCGTCGGAATGCGGTTCCAACATTTCCTCATGGTCATCATCTTGGGATGGATCTAAGAAATCCTTCCTAAGTTCTTTTGACCAATTTAGAAGTAGTTCTTCTAGTTGAAATAGCTCGTCAAGGAGCATTTCTCCTAGAATATCTGGCTGGGCGCATTCGAGGGAGAAATAATGTTTATTTTTACTTTCGCCCCTCTTAAGGTTACAAGGAATTGGTGGGTCTATATAGCGTGGCCTATAAGTGAGGAAGAAGCATTTTAATTCCTCATGTTCGCCTCCACATATTCGACACCACAAACCATAAGAGTGCCGAAAGTAAAAAGAATCATTATCACTCATGTTTGTATCAGAAATTACCAACCGCCGGGATCAAACGGTTCTGTTTTCAGCAACTGAATCTTGGGCACGGGGGCGTGTTGAGTGGACACGGCCCCGTGTTCAGCCTACTGTCTGATATAAAACAGGATTGCCAGTTCCAATGATTGGGCACGGGGCGTGTTCAGCGGGCACGGCCCCGTGTCGAGCTCTGCAGAAGCTAAAAAAAATCTAAAAAAAAAAAATCCTAAAAATTAAAGAAAAATAAAAAGATGATTAGGCCGTTGATTCCTAACTTTCTTAAAATCCTTGTGTCCCCGGCAGCGGCGCCAAAAACTTGATGCGTGTCAGTGTGTATATGTTTTTAATATATAATTAAGCCCTTTTTACACTTTTAACCAAGTTTTAAATTTATAAAACACGATATTTACTAACACTAAACACACATATGGGCAAGTGCACCCATCGTGGACGTAGTATAGTGTTGGTAAGATACCGAGGTCGTCCAAGGACACAAGAGCTTTTAATACCGGTTTATCCTCAACGTCTAACCAAATCAAAAAGTTAGAAAAATGTTTTAAACTAAGAAAAATAAAAACTAACTAAATGCTGAAAAATAAAATAAAATAAAAACAGATAGACAAGATGAATCACTTGGATCCGACACGTGTATTAGTATAACCTTTGATTATTTTCGCACTTTTGCACTTGTTTAAGAGATTATCTTAGTTATTGTAGTAGGCCCCTCTTTTGAAGGCGACGTTACCCTCAACCCAGTAGTTTGAGTCAGCAAGGATACAATCCTAAAGGGTCGGATTATTGAAAGATAATGAATTAAGTTATTAATGCAAATTATGGTAGGCCCCGCTTTTGGCGGTGACGTTACCCTCGGCTAAGTAGTCTGAGTCAGCAGGGATACAGTCCTAAATAGCCGGGTTATAGTATTAATAGTAGTTAGCTTATGAGGGGGTCAAAGAGTTTGGATCCCCGCCATCCAATACCTATGGGCATTGAAGGAGATCCTACTAAATTTGACCCAGGTCCCAAGCAGGACCTCTAAACGCTGAACAAGGGCAAGACCCTTACCAAACCGTTCCCTTAACCCCCGACCAGGTAGCCAACATACCTCCATATAGACCGTGGAGATATGAATGGTGAAAATCTTTTATTTTATATAGACAGTAAAATAATGCCAAGACACCACGGACAAACGATAAGGAAAGATCACCTTCAACATAAGTAACTAGTTATTAAAGTCATTAATACAAAACCAAATAAAAAGTGCAAAAGATTAAAAATAAAAAGTATTATACTAAACACTTGTCTTCACCAAGTGATGTAAGAGACTTAGGCAAACATGGCCTTGATTGTCAAGAACTCTTACGATCAATCTTGGATCCCGAGACGACTCACACACTCTACGATGGACAATGGATGATGGTGGTGGATGATGGTGTTATGGTGGTGGTGGGTGGTGGATGAGGTGTGAGAGAGGTGGTGTGCCAAGGGATGAGAGAGAATGAAACCAAGCTCCTCTATTTATAGGCTGGACAGAACGCTGGACACGGCCCCGTGTCCGCTGGACACGGCCCCGTGCCCGTCTGACACTCTCTCTCTTCATTAATTGTAATTGCGAATTACAATTAATGCGCCTGCTGTACTTTCAATACGCCCCCGTGCTCGCTGGACACGGCCTCGTGTCCAGCAATGGAAGCTTCTACTGGTTTGTCTTATCTGCTGCTTCCTGGGCACGCCCCCGTGTTCGCTGGACACGGGGCGTGTTCAGACTCTGTTTTCTTCTCTTTGTCTTGGGAGTTGCCGTTGAGGGTCCGGGCAGTCCACTTTTGTTCCTTTTCTTGTATTTATGGTAGAATTAGGGGTCTTTTTGCTTCTTTTGTGATTTTGAGCTCATTTCATCCTGAAAATACAAAAGGAAGACAAAAACACTCTTTTTCCAACATTAGTACTTAAAAAGGGTTAGTTTTATGCCTTAATTGATGTGTTTTATATGTTGCATTTTACACACATCAGTTACTTATATTATTTATTTTAATTAGCAACTAGTCCCTGGTATATAATTATTTTATTATCCTACTATTTGAGTGACTAATTTCAAATATTATCGCTGGGTTTGAATTTTGATAACATATATTGTTAAAACATGCATTACTTGCCTTTAATATAGATTGTCCTATAAATAGTAGTAATTAAGAGCTTATCGTGTATTATCTCAGTATGTGTATTTTGATTTTGAACTAACTTATGTTTAGTTAATTATGTGACATCCGTCTAAAAGGCAAGCCCCAAATTTTAATGTTAAACAAATTAGTTTTTATCTAGAAGCATTATGAATGCCTTTACAAGAAACTAGATTGATATCATCGATAGTTTGATTCTTTAGTTTTAAATGCACTGATATCATTTAGTAACTTAAAGTTGCAACTATTACGATGGGTAAACTTTATTTACGATTAGTTAGCTATTTTAAATATAAAGTTGGAACTCTTACGATGGTAAACTTTATTTACTATTAATGAGCTATTTTAAATATACATAAAGCCAAATTATAACAATATATTTTTAATCATTGTGTATTATATTAGTTTTGTAGCTATTTAATAACATATGGAGGTAAATATGGTTGTTGCAAGTTAGGTTTATGATTTGTAAGAATCAAAACGTGGTTGTTTTATTTTAAGAAACAATTGCATATTTCCCTTTAAAAAACTACTTAATTGCGTATTTACCCAACTTAAAATTAAAATTGCATATATCCCATTCCTTAACTATTAAAATTGCATATATCCCCTTCCTTAACTAATATAATTGCAAATTTACCCATTTTGATTTATTTTATTAAAAACAAGTTATATAATGACTTTTTTACCTTTATTTTTACTAAAACTTAAAAAAATAAATATTTATTCATTTTTACTAGTCTTTGTGAAATTTTCACATTTTTTTTTTAAAATTCATATTTATTTATTTTTACTAAAACTTAAACACTGAAATAAACCGCTAAACTAGTAAAAATCTACAAAAACTAGTAAAAATGAATAAATATGTGTTGATGTTTTTGACCGGTATAATAATAATAGAATTATTTTTAATATACCTGAAAATATCTTCTTTTTTAACAACAAATTACACTATTTTTAATATACTTTTATTGTTTACTAATTACTGCATTTTACAGGATTTTAACTCTTCACTTTTAGGGTAAAGGAAATACACCTTATCACCATAACATATAAGGTTTGACTAATTACTGCATTTTTAGTTTAACAATTGTAAAGTAGCTTCTCATTTCTAAGAAGATCAAGGACAACCGTACAATAAGGTTTGACTTGGTTCATAAACATGAACAAGTTTTTGCCATAGACGTGGGCCACGTCTACTTTATTTTTTGTTTTTTAGATTAGAGGATTTTATGCTTGAATATACGCTTGTTATTTCTTTGTTTAAATTTTATATTGCCTTGCTGTATATAATTTATTTTCGTTTTTAATATTTTTTAAGTCTTAAAATATTCAAATTTGTCTAATGCTGGTCAATGTAATAGATGTCTTAATATAATTTTTTTTTAAAGTTTTAGTAAAAATAAAGGTAAAAAGTCATTATATAACTTGTTTTTAATAAAATAAATTAAAATGGGTAAATTTGCAATTATATTAGTTAAGGAAGGAGATATATGCAATTTTAATAGTTAAGGAAGGGGATATATGCAGTATTAATTTTAATTTGGGTAAATACGTAATTAAGCAGTTTTTTAAGGGGAAATATGCAATTGTCCCTTATTTTAACATCTCTAGTAACATTATAAATTTTGGCTTTATTTTTTTGTCTAGAATGTTCAAGTTCATAGTTTACTTTCCTGCATTTTACAACTTCATTATACGTACCTTGATAAAATGAACCCTCTTAAGGATGTCAAGTTGGCAGAAATTTAAGATTTTTAATGGCTAATTTAGTTTTCTCATAAACTTCAAAATATGTCATTATGTTTGTGTTATGATGCTTTTAATTGGATTAATTCTTATTGTTGCTTCTGGATATATATAGAATCAACAAATGCTCGTGCTTTAGGGTGGTATCTTACCGCAGGCAAATCCCACTAGGATGGGTGACCTGCTAGGAAGTTTCCACCTGGGGCGACCAAAAACAAATCCGTGAGTTCCTGGATGGGCAACCCATGGGGGGCAAAGCAGACAATATTGGTGGTGCGAAGGCCGGATGTTACATTCACCGACAAAGTTGTGTATATGAATAATTATGGAAAGCGGTTATCATGAAAATGAATACAAATACCACATGAAGTTTGGTATGGTACCGTAGTAATATTATGTATGTTTCCTTTAAAAAACAATAAACTAACATTTTCAATAAAAAAATATATCACAATGTTGCATAAAATTGATACAAATACGGCTACTGATGTTGTTCGGTATGGTACGGTACCGTAACAATATGATGTATCTTTATAAAAAAACAACAAAAAATGTTTTCAACAAAAATTATATCACAATGTATTTATCCTTGTTGAATGTTAAATCTTTCTACACTTTCTATAAAATAATATCATTTACAACAACAGGATATGTCAAATAGCTATATGCAGGATATGTCAAATAGCTATATGTTGATTAAGTATACATTATTTTCCTTATGATAGTATGATTATAGGATCAAAATATCAATATTATTTACTTGGGACAACAATTTGTTAATCTAAGACATTTTCAAGAACATGATTCTTACTGTTGCTTCTAGATATATATATATATATATATGGTAAAGTTCATTTGAGAACCACCCTTATTACAAGAACCAATGTGAACACAAAATAAAATCTAAAAAAGAAAAATCAAAAAGCACTCAAAATTTTTTAATATTTAAAAATATTGCTATATTTAGTTAGCAAAAAAAAAAAAAAAACTTTTTTTTTCAATTAACAGTTATCCATGCACATGTGCACATGTATGAGTACTTCGACAAATTTCGTAATACGTTACCAGTAATAGACAATTGCACTTTAATTTACCATACCATCCGTAATACACTACTTTTTACATTACCAATATTCAAAATGCACATGTGTATCATTATGTATAACCATGATATAACGTGTTTTGGTAAAAAAGTTTGTGATTTTGAATGGAGAAGTAGGCCCATATACATGTTTTTTGGTTAGTTATATCTAGTGGTTGATGGTTTGGTTATAGTTGTCAATTTATGATGAAATATGTTGATTGGATCGTATAAATGGTGTTGATATACATGTAATAAAGTGAAAATATTGGTAATGGTGTGACACTTGTGTCACCACAAACACCAAACAAATTCCAAATCAATGAAATATTGTGTTTCATACTTGGGATTTGTATAAATATGTGTATCTTTTGCACATATCAATTCTTGTTCAATTCCGAGCTTTAAATCGCTTTCTTGAAAGTTATACACGCACTGGTGCGTAAACGTAATCAGTTTAACGCGACAAACACTCCGGAATAGTGAAATAGGCATAACGTACCTTAAATGACCTTTACATAACTTAGAAATAAGTTTTGGAAGGTTTAGTATGGCAAAAACAAGTTTATTCGATCGCAGGGACTATGTGCGTCAAACTGCGAAACTTTACCGATTCGTAAAGAAACGAACAGTCTAGAAATTGATCATAAGCTAAACATAACCCATATAACCTAAACATAGCTTAGAAATAAGCTTTGAGTGGTTCGGTGTGCGAAAATATGCTTACATGATCTTACAGGGACTAAAAGTGTCAAAAACGACGTAAGTTTGCATTTTCGTGCATATCTTACGTTCCGGCTACATCTGGACATCCAAACTTTTTATACACACTAAAATATTTTTATTTTAGTGATCGGCATGCAAAAATTCCACTCGTCGCTTAATTTGGTTCGTTTTCGCGTCCGTTTGAGTTTCGTCGTAATTTAACGAACAACGCGACCGTACGACCAAACGAGCCGACACCCGAGACTTTTCGGAGCACATTTTGAGTCCTCTAAACTTTATTGACATTGTAGAGCCTTGAAAATGGCTTAACGGGGGTCAAAAGGGGCTGAAATGGGCTTAAACCAAGTGCAGGGACCTGAACTGTCAATTGTGAAACTTTTGCTGAACTGTGAAGCTTAGGCGGGGCGCGTAAGGTATCCCTCTACCTTTACGCGGGCCGTGTGAACATGCCCAGTGACAGAAACTCAGTTTTAGCATTCTGTTTGAACTTCAGGGGCTGTTTATGTAAATTTCTAGGTGTGTTAACCAAGTTAACACCTCTCCGAGGCTTCTAACCTGCATCAAACACTTGTATGGTTGAGATTATTGCTTGGAGGTTACACAAACAAGTGTCTTGATCTTGTTCTTCATGCACAACTATAAATAGCAAGGCCATTCACTTGCTTTCCTTGCTCATTCCTCTCTTCTCTTCTCTACATCTGAATTGGGAGCTTTCTCATCAGATTGGAAGCTTATTTTCTTTGTAGAAAAGATAGCAAGGACCTTTAGTGAGCCTTCTTTCATTCTTTTATTGCTTTCCTAGTTTAAAAAGTCAAACATTGTTTGACTTTCAGTTTGACCAGTCCATGGTCAACGCAAAGTTCGGTTGAACTTTGCAATGTGATTGTAATCACGTTGGTTATAATCCTTAGTGATTATAACTACTGATTACCACGTTAACTAGGTGTAGTGACGAGTCAAAGTTTCGGTCAAAATGCATTTTAGCATGCATTTTGCAACGGAACTACTTTAGGGTATCAAAACACTTTGTTTTGATACCAAATCAGCAGGTTAAACATGTTTTGACATGTTTAACTCGTCACTATTAGTTAGTGCTTGTTTAGGGTCGTAAGTTAAGCGGTCTAAACAACCGCTTACCCTTTCGAACCCGACCCGTTGGTTGATCTTTAGGATCCGACCAAGCTTAGTTAGTGATCATAGTTGCATAGGGAATAACCATTGAGGTTATACCTTATGATCACATAGGAATGGTTAGTCGTATGCTAGTTAGCTTGTATGCCCATAGGAAATGACCAAAATGCCCTTTTGAAGCTAAAATCCGTATTTTGACTATGTGAACATATTTTTGACATATAATCTGATTTAGTAACATGTTTAGGGATAATTGGGCATGTAAGACTTGACATAGCACATAATTAACCGTCCGAACATAGTTTTACGCAAACGACGCATTATAGTGGCTTATACTACCATAATGGGTCGAAATGGGTCAAAAGCACTTAGGTAGACTTCCAAATCAGAATGTTAGGTCTATTAAATCATGCCATATGAGTTCCAATACTCATTTGATTTATAGAACTTCATTCTATCCTATCTCCCTATTTAGGATTTGATTCTTTAACTTAGTAATTCTATACTAGGTGCCACTTGATTCCTTGATTTCCCGAGCTTTGTTAGGACACTTAATCAAGGATACTTGCAATCTCAAGTGAGTACATAGTCCCCTCTTTTACTATTTTCTATTGTTTTGGGGTGAAACATATATGCCTATTTGTTATTTTCATGATTTTTATCTATATGATTACACATGCTTAGTACATATTCTTTTGACAAATTAAACGATTACCTATGGTTTAAACACTGATTTTCAAAACATATAAAACTAATTGTTGGATTGTACCTATTTTTATACATTCACCCAGCCGATTGGTAGTATGATATAGCGCTATAGGACTAGACACCCCATTCCTGTTGTATGGAATGTCAGAAACCAAATTTTAACCAAATCGAAATTGCCTTTGTGGTATTTCTATAGTCTCCAAAGTGTAGTTTGATACACTAAGGCTTGATTGAATACCAAATCACATTCTCTTTGTATATGTTGATATACTACAAAAGTACAGTTTGATGTGCTCTCAAATGTGATCTACCAAAGTATATTTTGATATACTAAGTACAAAATCCAACATATGTTTTAACATACTACTATTTACCAAAGTATAGATTGATATACTACCAACTTTGATACTTCTTAAACTAAAGTATAATTTGATATACTATCCAAAGCATAGTTTGATATGCTACTGTTTACCAAAGTATAGTTTGATATACTACCAACTTTGTTATTTCATAAACCAAAGTATAATTTGATATACTACCAAAGCATATTTGATATGCTATTTTCAAACCAAATTATAATTTTATATACTACCAATACTTTTATCCTTAAACCAAAGTATACTTGAGATATACTCCCAAATCTATTATTTTAATTACTAAAGTATATTTTAATATACTACCTATTAACTATTTCAAAACTAAAGTATACTTTGTTGTACTATTTATACAAACTTTCCAAAACCAAAGTATATTTTGTCTATACTAAAAACCCTTTTTCCAAAACGACACGTTTTCAGAAACAAAACTTTTTTTACATTGGATTCATGGCTATTTTGAAAACATAAAACCCTTTTCTCGCTTTATCCAAAGCCATGAATCTAATACATAAAATCCTATGTTACTCACACGCATTTTTATGCTGACGTACCAATTTTAATATATGTTTTAGGTACTGCTATGTGATGATTGTTGATGCATGCTACACATGGGATGGACTTGTGCCTTAGCGACTTTAAAACTGAGAAACAATTATTTGTATTTATCTGAATTGTTCTAAAACATCAAGTTCAATAATTCAATAAAACAAACTATTTGATCCATGGTTGTGAAACAATGATTCTGTTACAACACTCCCCGACGTTTCCGCCATGATTTCTTGTTTTACGCGGTCGGGGTGTGACAGAAAAGTTGGTATCAAAGCCAACGGTTGTAGGGAATTAGGTTATTAGTAATGCTTTGACCTAGACTATAACCTTCCTAGGACCCTAACACAAGTTATCTTGTGTTTAGTTTTAAAACAATACACTTCACCTATCCTTAGGTGATTAACAAAAACAAAACACAATTCATTCTCTGGAGTTAAAATCTTTCAAAACATCACAAGATGTCATCTATCCTTAGATGATTAGTTTTTAGGCTTTTAAGCCGTTCGTGTTTTCAAAATCTCGTCAAGGTTTGGGTCTAAATAATGTGAACACATGCGAACTAGAAGAGTGAATGCCTGTACCCTGAGTTTTCTGTCTTAGGCTAGAGTGTTCGTACAATTCCGCAGTATCGGACCAGTCACTCTTACCTGGGAACTCTTGGGGTGAGTGTTCACTTATAGGCGAGCATGTCTTCAGTGATACATTATATTGACCCATTTACTTTGATTTGTCACAGTGTCGTTTGTTTGTTTTAAGTAACAAACAAATGGTCACAATCCTTATGCCTTGTCAATATTCTTAACATCCAGTTTTGAATATCCAATGACATCTCACTCATTTTCCCTCATGTTTCTTTGCTCTTTTAATATGCCTCCTCGACGTGATCAAGCTCAGGATGCCGCCATGGCAACCTTAATCACTCAGCAAATCGCTGCTGTACTCCCAAACCTTATCACCCAGATAAATCAGGCAAACAATAACAATAACAATGTTCAGTGCAACTTTAAGACATTCAACTCAGCTAAGCCACTCACATTTACTAGGTCTGAAGGGGCCACTGGGCTCCTACAGTGGTTCGAGAGTCTCGAAAGCACGTTTCGTCATGTACAATGCCCAAACGAGCGAAAAGTTGAGTTTGCGTCGAGTGTATTCCAGAAAAGAGCGCTCACATGGTGGAACGACCTAATGAGGGATCGAGGTGCCGATGTGGCAATGGCACAAACCTGGGAAGAGCTTCGGGCTCTAATGATGAAGGAATTCTGCCCTCGTCATGAGCTCATGGCTTTAGAACGGGAATTTGACGATCACAAACAAGACAGCGGTGAACATCGAGCCTACACTGATCGTTACGAGGAATTGAGTCTGTTATCTCCTACCATGGTTACGCCTTTGGATAAGGCGATTGAAAGGTACATCGATGGCCTTCCTGACCCAGTTCAGGATATTGTTACTGGTAGCAACCCTACTACCGTTAGACATGCCATTGAACTATCTGCCACCCTGACTGAATCTCAATCAGGAAGGGTAAGCTTTTCCGAAAAGGCGATCCGAAACCATCTGACAAGACAGCACAAGATAAACCAAAGGATAAACAGACCAAGTCCTCTAAGAAGTCGAAGAAGCGTAAGGCTTCACAAAACTTCGCAGTAGTCGCTCAGAATGATCAGGTTATACCAAATCAGCCAGCACGGCCTCGTGCTAGGAAGAACTATATTGGTACTGCACCTTTGTGCAACAAATGCAACCGTCATCATGTGAATCAGACACCGTGTCACAAATGTACCCACTGTGGGCGATTAGGACACTTGGTCAATACATGTCGCCATGTTATCCAAAACCAGAATGCTGCAAATCCTACTGCTGTTCAAACACAGTTTCCACCTGGATCGTGCTATAACTGTGGTGATCTTACTCACTATCGGAACAATTGCCAAAGACTTGTTAATGCAAATCCAGCACGTGGGCGAGCATTTAACATAAACGAGGCAAATGCAAATGACAATGCAGCAGTGAAAAATTAGACTTTTATATTTTCCTTGTTTGTTATCTTTTGATATTTGAGTCAATTCAGTTGATATAAATAAAATGGTTGTTCCAATTTTATTTCCAAAACTGATATGATTGTGAATGCGTTGGCATACCTCTACAATACCGACACCAAAGAACCATGTTCTTTCCAGAACAAACTACTCGTGTGGTTCCTTCATTCTATGATCATTTGTGATCTCCCCAAAAATCCTAAGTACTAGTTTCTTTTAAGAAACAAAGTACATGTACAAATTTCAAATTCTTAATCAGATACTTAAAGTACCATTTCAAATCTTTGATTTGATAAAGGTGCTATCGTAAGTCCTTAATTGGATTTTGTATGTGTCTTAATACCAATGTTATAACACGACAGAAACAAATTCCAAATCCTTATAAGATCTTCCTATCTTCATAGTTAGATTCTTGGGGATATTTTAAAGTACTAATTGAAGTCCGTGATTGGATTTCTAGTGTACTTCAAAATGCATTAATTCACAAACGAGCTAATAACTAAATTAACAAATCCACAATTTGGTGATTTTGTGTTTATGTGAAATTCTAAAGCTTGTTATCTACGTATTTTCATATGTTAGATTCTCAGAAGGATACTCAAAGTACTGTCCTAAATCCTTAAGGGGCTTCTATGCAAATAGCAAGAACCTTGGATTCCAAAGTGCTATATTGATGTGCTGAAAATGGTTTAACAAAAACAACTAAAATTAACCCTAATTTAGACACTCTAAGCTTTAAATTTATAAACTGAGACTCGATCTAAACCCTAAACCACACAACCTGCAAGTGTACCGATCAATGTAGTAAAGCTAAAGCAAGTCCGAGTATCGAACCCACGAGACTCTACTGATTACGCTAAGACTCTATAAAGACTAAGACTGACACGACATAACTAAATTGTTTATTGATTGGGGGGGGGGGTTTCTAAATATCCTAAAATAAATATTAAAATAATGCTAAAGGACTAGACACGGACTCGAATGAAGGTTTTGACCAGTGGTGATGAAGACTACCTAGGCTAGACGCAAGCTAAACTCATAATGGATTTCTAATCGATGATTTTGTGGTGTGGAACCGGGATCTTTAAATGCTAAACCTATTAAGACACCACTAAGCCCCTCAAACACTCTCGAGTCGATTCTTGTGGCACTACCTAGGATGTTACGCTCACCGGCTTGCTAGATTTCCTCACAGTCCTCTTGTTTCTTGAAAGTGCCTATATAAGACGCTCTACCTCACAGCGCGAACGTCTAAAGCAACTACGGGTTTTAATCTTGGTTTAATAGACAATGGAATGTTAAGGACTTATAACTAAACCGAGACCTATTAATACCCTCGAGCCTCACAGCGACGAGTATAGCAGAACACTTGATTTTATTAAATTACCGAATATTGTTTCTAAGGTTACTTACGCGTTTTCACCCTAAAGGATTAATAATTTATTACGTGATATAGACACTCACCTAAATCAAGAACCCTAGCACAACCCTATTATGTGATAAAGACCGTCACCAAGGATTATACGAAGCAATAATCAATAACAAAATAGTCACAAGCACGCATACGCACCAAGCTAAATTCTTATAGCTTTTACAATGCAAGAAAAATCCACAACCACGCCAAAAATCAAATAAAAATCCAAACTTTGTTATACCATTGTCATTAGCCTAGGTAGTTAACGGTTTTTAGCTGGAAAACATGTTCACGAACAAAAACAAAATCATAATAACTTTTGAATTCATCATGCAACAAAGTAAAACGAACAAAAAACAAAGAAACAGGAAGTTTAAACCCGTAATCTCTACTCCCGAGCGCTCCAAGATGTTACCCGATGATTCCAAGCGATCCCGTACGTTCTAGCAACCTTCAACAGCCTCCAATGATGGTCCAAGAACTCAAAATTCGTCTCTCCTACAACTGTTGATGACGATGTTGATTTATAACCTTCAAAACCCTAATAGCCGTTGCCTGTTGAGTGGATTGCACGTTTTAACCTTTCTTGCGGCCCGCGTAACATGTAAGGCTAAGCTTACGCAGCCCGCCCGGATATCAAAATCCTGGAATTATCTTTTAAGTTGACGCGGGGCGCGTAAATGTTCATGTAAGTTCACGCGGCCCGCCTGGAAGCTCCAGAATTGAATTTTCGCTTCGTTTTTGCTCCCGAGTCCTTGATTTCCGTTCCAGCCTTTCGCCTTTTCATATTTTAACTCGTTTTTGCTCCTTTTGGCTATAAAGACCTGGAAAACACAAAATATCAAAAGAATATACATTCTACGCTAAAAACGGACAAAAACGGCTATCTAACGACTAAAACCGGATGCGAATAAAGATGTATTTTACAATACATCAAATATCCTCACACTTACTCTTTTTTCGTCCTCGAAAAAGAATTATGCAAACGAAATCATAGTCGGAATAATCGAACAGGCCAAAAGCTTAAGTTATTTTATTAAAATCGAAACTCGTGTTAGCCGCGATTGCAAGTATAATGATCCTCTTAAACCCAACCCGGTTCCAAGCCCTTATCATGCAATTTAGGTTTAAGTTCGGTCAATCCTACCTAGGGTCTCACGCTAAGAATTGCAAGTCCACCTACTCCCCCCTCAAGCTTATAGGACAAAAGGAACCACCACTAGGTTATTTCCTAACCGTTTTATACCAAGATCAAGAGAGTTTAAAATCAAATCTATATATTTTTTTTTCTGATCACGAGCGTAGACGTTGCATTCCCTAACCAAGAGGCATTCCGGCTGTAGAGTCGCTATCCCCAACTCGGACTACTTAGGCTTCGGTACTTTTTTATTTATTTTTGCAAGGTCGATTTCACACATTCTAGCGGTAATCCGGCTGTAGAGTCGCTATCCCCAACCACAGACTACATAGAATGGCTACTTTCATTTAGTTTCTAGCTCGCTTATTTATTTATTTATTTTTTATTTTTTTTTCATTCTTTTTCCATGAGATAATGACCAAAAACTCTAACGATCTTAGCTTATAACGGCATCCCTTATACTATTTTTGGCGGTTTCAATTTCCCCACTTTCCCTAGATGAGAACCCACTAGTAGACCGACAATTAGGTATAATTAATATGAAAGGAACCCGAAACCGAATCAAGCCTACCCGCGCATCCCAAACTAGACACAAGCACGATTATTTATTCTCATATTATTATTATTTGAACCCGATCAAAAACCCGACTTTTCTATCATTTTCCGTTTTTATTTTGCAAACTTCTTATTTCAAAGGACATTTTCAAATTTTTTTAATTTTTTTTGGATTTTTTTTCAAACTTATTAATTTTTTTTTGTATTTTTCATTTTTTTATGACTCAAGACTCACTAACTAAACGACTCACGACTCAAATGTCTCATCCCCACACTTAAATATTGCATTGTCCCTAATGCAAGGATGAAAACACGACTCCTAAAATCTAAAAAATCAAAATAAATAAATAAATATACAAGTGTACAAGTGGAACGACTTAGCTGAATGAATATGTGAGACTGTCAGTATGCCAGTCGATACCACACATGCCCTCCAATCCAAAACGCGCTCAGCAAACTGTACTAACTCGGACACGCGAACGGAAGCGGCACCAACAACGACCTAACACTCAAATCATACCAAACCAACATAATATATACCATCAAATATCAACAATAATCCAAGTATCGACCAACCCCAAAACCCTACCAACCACTATATAATATCAGTACAGACCATACAGCATAAAATAAAAACAAAAGATATAAGCTCCATAAGCACTACTGCATATCCTCATGCTCCACCCTGCTGCCCGCCTGCTGGATCCTCCTGCTGTGGCTGCCAAGTGGAAGTGATCCATAATCACTCTCATACCATCTCGCGTCTCCTGCCTCACCTGCTCCACCAAATCAGATAACCTATCTATCCTGTCATAAACTGCCTCTAACGTCAACGGCTCTAGCCGCGGCTGTCTAACGGGATACTCTCGTGCCGGCAACTGATGCCTCTGAAGTGGCACCTGGTAACGCTCGGGAATCGTAGTATGTGTTGCCTCTTCGGCAGCTGGATCTGGTGAGGGTGGTGCTGGCAAAACCTCAGACCATACTGGCAGATCATCGCATGTAACTATCCTCGCCATCTGAAAGCTCCTCAGCTCCATAAGTGATGGAGCTGGTCCTATACGCATCCTCCCAGGAGGGAAATCAGCAAATATACCCAAATTCGCTGCCAACATCGTAATATACGGCCCGCCATATAACCTCCCCTTTCCTCCTCCCTTCTTCGGCCTCACCAACGACCATGCCAGAATGGTCGCTAAATTTGCTGGGCGACGCTCCACCATGCACATCAGACAAAACAAACTGTGCTGATTCACTTTATTATCCCCTTCATGCCTACCTATCAATGTAGCTGCCAGTATCTTGTGCATAAACCGATAAAGAGGATCTCTGATATCAGACGCCACCATGTTGTTTGAAAATGGTGAAATAGCAATAGTGCGCCAAAACCTCGCTAACTCTGTCACACCCCCAAAATCCACCTGCGGATAACACCCGCTTCGGGGGCGTGACCGACCAGGATCCAGCCACCAATTATACCGAATACTTAAGTTGATAACAAAAGTAATACTTACTATTCATAAGCTTAGTAAATATTAAGTTCAGAGTTTAAAGTTTTAAGTTCCAAAATAGCAACAAGTAGCGGAAGCATAAGTACGGTAGTTTAAAACAAAGTTCATGATTCAAAATAAGGTAACACCCAACACAAGGGTGAACAGACACTACACGTTCCCAAGCTGCAAGCTCCTTCGTCACTGGTTACCTGCAAAGCATGCAGTAAGGGGGTCAACAATAATGCTGAGTGAGTTCACTAGTTGTCCAGTTTTAATTTCCAAAAACTTTGTTTCACCGGTTAATTTATCCGTTTATACATGCCATGGGGAGCTACCCCAAAAGTTAGCGACTAAACTGTTTTTCCAATACCGAACACTAGGTAACCGTTGCGTATCCGCAGGATGCCCCGATGTCAATGTTCTATCATCATTGACGGATTTCTGAGTACATTAGTTCACGACCGTCCCAAACCAGGGCACGGTGTGAGGCTGGTAAACACCTAAATAGCGCTATCAACTAATAACCCGTTCGCCTAACCCGGCGACTAATCGGTATTTGTAGCAGGGACTTGAGTGATAGAGTTTCGTTTAGTGCCGTTAGTTGCAATCCGTATAAACAGTAATTAACCAAAAGGTTTCCCAATACCAGGGAAGGAAAAGTAAGTTTTGTTCCCGAAAACTAGGGAAGGTATGTAAATGGTATCCCCTTTTACCAGGGGATAGGGTTGTTAGTCTCGTGTCCCAAACCACCGGGACGCATGCTTTTAAGTTGTGAACTCACCTTGGGTTGCTCGGTAGTTTTAGGTTACTTGTCAATCACGTTGGTCACCACGTCCTAACATGGTTACCGGTATAGGTCAGGTTCGGTGTGCAAGTAATCACGTAAGAACATATACAGACACATAACATGCATACAAGTAATAGTCATGGGGTTATTGGGCCGGCCCTAACAGTAACACAGTCAAACAGAACACAGCAACACATAGTCCATTTAACAGATAGTCCAAGTTAACACAGAATGGCCCAATAACTAAAATGGACAGCCCACTCGCAACTAGCTGGTCTCGAGTCGCAACCAGGTGGTTGCGGCTTGTCACGTTATGGTTGCGAGTCGCAACCGTGGTCTCGAGTTGTCACGTGTTGGTTGCGAGTCGCAACCGTCGTAGTTTCGAGTCGTAATCACGTGGTTTCGACTTGTCATGCTTTGGTTGCGAGTCGCAACGGTGTGGTTTCGAGTCGGAATACTGTGGTTGCGAGTCGTAATGCCGTTGTTGCGAGTCGGAAGCTGTCATTTTCATGTACACGTGATGATGCAGAAAAGACAGTCCAAATTGTACCGAGAATTCAGACCCAAATCCGGAAACTACCAATAAGATTTCTACAAACACTTTTCCTCATTTGACTAGTAGTAAAAATAGATCAAACTTTGCCTTATTTGAAATCTTCAACCCACATTCAACAAGTTCATCCTATGTTCATAATTTCTAGGGTTTTCATGCCAACATATTCACACATTTTTGGACCGAAAATCACCTATTTCTAACAAGATTAATATGCAAGAACAAGTAAAACATACACTTAGTGGCATTAACATAACTCGGTTGGCCCTAAACATCCTTAAACCATTATTCCATAACCATTTAAGCATGTTAGTAAGTATTATACATAAGGTTTAACACACATAGTCAAAACTTCACAAACTTCCTAAAAAATCATGCATAGTATTTCTAGCCAAGCATAATATTTCTAACCAAACATGCATAAAAATCTAGTTCATACAACAATATAAACCCTATGCACATAATAATCACTAACCGGTTGAAAAGGGGAGGAATGAGCCGAAATAAAGGAAGAAGCCGAGGAGATGAAGTGTCCGAGTGATGATCTTGACCGAGTTTCCTTGTCCGAAATCCTTGCTTGAACCGAAAGAGGAAGAAGAGGGGTGTTGTTGTTGGAGGTTACTAGTTGAGAGAGAATAGAAGTGTTGTGGGTTTGTGTGTTGTAACAAATGAGGGAAAGTGAGGAGAAGGTGGGATATATATACATGGGGTGTTTCGGGTTGGGCTTGGGGGTTTCGACCCAAACCGGTTACGGCCCAAGGCCCACTCGCAACCGAGTGACCCACTCGCAACCGAGTGGTTGCGAGTCGTGGTCTCGGGTCGTGGTTTCGGCTCTCATAAATATATCTATACTACATACATACATCACATATCATGCACAAAATCACGTTTCCATTTAATAATATTTATATACACACAAAATATTACAAGGTGTTCGTTCGGAAAAACCTCGAGTGTCACATTATCCCCAAGTTTTAAGAACTTTCGTCCCGAAAGTTGAAGCAGCCACTGCCAAGCTAGCGTGTTTCAACGGGGTGTCACATCATCCCCCCGTTAGTTTGGAATTTCGTCCCGAAATTCGGTTGTAGCTTCAGTGCTGGGGTTTTCGTTTGGGAATAACTGGGGATACTTGGACTTCATCTGGTCCTCCCGCTCCCAGGTAAACTCTGGGCCGCGCCGTGAGTTCCAACGAACTCGCACAAGGGGTATCTGGCTACGTTTGAGGGTTTTGATTTCTCGATCCGAGATCTCAATCGGTTCCTCAGTAAAGTGTAGCTGTTCATCAATCGTCAGTTCCTTAAAAGGAATCACAAGTGTTTCATCCGACAAACACTTCTTTAGGCTAGATACGTGAAAAACGTTGTGCACTGCACTCAGCTCTGCAGGCAGGTTCAATCTATAAGCAACCTTACCGATTTTCTCGGTAATTTCGAACGGTCCAACATACCGTGGATTCAGCTTGCCTCGTTTACCAAAACGAACCACACCCTTCCAGGGTGAGACTTTAAGTAGAACCCGGTCCCCGACCTGGAATTCTAACGGTTTCCTACGCTTGTCGGCGTAGCTTTTCTGACGGTCACGAGCTGCCGCCATACGTTGCCTGATCTGTGAAATCTTTTCCGTTGTATCTACCACTAGTTCTGGGCCTGTGAGTTGACTATCACCAACTTCCGCCCAGCAGAGAGGTGATCGGCATTTACGACCGTACAATGCCTCAAAAGGTGCCGCCTGAATACTAGTGTGATAGCTGTTGTTGTAGGAGAATTCCACCAGCGGTAGATGCTTCTCCCAGTTTTTGCCAAAGTCGATCACACATTCTCTGAGCATGTCTTCCAGGGTTTGGATGGTGCGTTCAGACTGCCCATCCGTTTGCGGGTGATAAGCGGTGCTCATGTCCAAACGTGAGCCAAAGGATTTGTGCATAGCTTGCCACAATTCGGAAGTAAAACGAGCGTCTCGATCGGAAATAATAGAAGTTGGCACCCCGTGCCTGGAGACTACTTCCTTTAAATAGATTTCTGCCAAGGTAGAAAACTTGTCTGTTTCCTTAATGGCCAGAAAGTGTGCAGACTTAGTCAGTCGATCTACTATCACCCAAATAGTGTCATTCCCGCGTTGGGATCTAGGTAGCCCTGTAACAAAATCCATGGAAATCTGCTCCCATTTCCACTTCGGGATTTCCGGTTGCTGTAGTAGGCCTGCTGGTTTCTGATACTCGATCTTGACTCTTGCGCAGGTCAAACATTTGCCAACATAGGCTGCTATGTGGGCTTTCATGCCAGGCCACCAGTAAGTGGTCCTTAAGTCGTGGTACATCTTATCTGAACCAGGATGTACTGAATAGCGGGACTTATGGGCTTCGTCCATCACAAGCTCTCGCAAATCTCCGTAAAGTGGGACCCAAATGCGCCCTGCCACATAGTAGGCGCCGTCCTCTTTCTGTTCTAGTTGTTGCCTCGATCCTCGCAGGGACTCAGCCCTGATGTTTTCCGGTTTCAGAGCTTCAACCTGAGCGTTTCGAATCTGGGTAGGAAGACTAGACTGGATGGTAAGTTGTAATGCTCGCACGCGCTTTGGTATAGTGTCCTTTCGACTGAGGGCGTCTGCCACAACATTGGCCTTGCCCGGATGGTACTTGATGGCGCATTCATAATCATTCAGAAGTTCAACCCATCGACGTTGTCGCATGTTTAATTCCTTCTGCTTGAAGATATGCTCGAGACTCCTGTGATCGGTGTAAATGGTGCATTTGGTACCGTACAGGTAATGTCTCCATATCTTAAGCGCAAATATCACTGCTCCCAGTTCTAAGTCGTGTGTAGTGTAATTCCTTTCGTGTGTCTTAAGTTGTCGAGAGGCGTAAGCAATAACTTTCTCGCGTTGCATCAACACGCAACCGAGCCCATGAATAGACGCATCGCAGTAGACCACAAAGTCGTCCGTTCCTTCAGGTAACGAGAGAATAGGAGCACTGCAGAGGTTATCCTTAAGCCTCTGAAAAGCAGATTCCTGTGCTTCATTCCACTTGTAGGTGACGCCTTTCTGAGTGAGCGTAGTGAGGGGTTGTGCAATCTTTGAGAATCCCTGAATAAATCTGCGGTAGTATCCCGCTAGTCCCAAGAATTGGCGGACTTCGGTCGGAGTCTTAGGGGTAGGCCAATTCTTTATAGAGTCGATCTTAGCTGGGTCGACGTGGATCCCATCCTTGTTAACCACGTGCCCAAGGAAATGGACTTCTCGAAGCCAGAAGTCGCATTTCGAGAACTTGGCGTACAGTTGCTCATTGCGAAGGAGTTCGAGGATAAGGCGTAGGTGCTGTTCATGTTCTTCCTGACTTTTCGAGTAGATCAAGATGTCGTCTATAAACACAATCACGAACTTGTCGAGGTAGGGTTTGCATACCCGGTTCATGAGATCCATGAACACTGCAGGGGCGTTGGTCATTCCGAAGGGCATAACGAGGAATTCATAATGACCATAACGAGTTCTGAATGCAGTCTTGGAAATATCTTCATTACGGACCCTTAACTGATGGTAGCCTGATCGCAGGTCAATCTTAGAATAGTAGCTTGATCCTTGCAATTGATCAAACAAATCGTCGATTCGCGGGAGAGGGTAACGATTCTTGATGGTAACCTTGTTCAGCTCACGGTAGTCAATGCACATTCGGAACGTGCCATCCTTCTTCTTAACAAAGAGTACCGGTGCTCCCCAGGGTGATGAACTAGGACGGATAAACCCTTTATCCAATAGCTCCTGTAGTTGAGTAGAGAGTTCCTTCAATTCCGCGGGGGCTAGTCGATAGGGTGCACGAGCTATAGGCGCTGCTCCGGGAGCTAGCTCGATTTGGAATTCGACCTGACGATGGGGAGGGAGTCCAGGTAATTCCTCAGGAAATACCTCGGGGTAGTCTCGCACTACTGGAAAATCTTCAATCCTCTTTTCCTTTTCCTGCGTGTTGATAACAAGTGCTAAGGTAGCGGTGTGCCCTTTTCGTAAACACTTCTGGGCTTTCAAGAACGAGATAATGCCGGAGACTTCTCCACCTTTGCCACCTTGTACAATGAGGGGTTTGCCAGAACGGCGAGGAATACGAACTGCTTTCTCTTGACAAAGGATCTCAGCGCGATGCTTGGATAACCAATCCATACCAATAACGACGTCGAAGCTTCCAAGAGTAACAGGGAAAAGGTCGATACTAAATGTCTGACCAGACAACTCTAGTTTGCAGCCTTTGACAACATGTGAGGCCTCGATGCTTCTACCATTAGCTAACTCGACGACATGAGGGGAACTTAGTAACGAAAGCGGACGCTTAAGCTTCTTACTAATACGTAGGGATACATAACTAGCATCGGCACCGGAATCAAATAACACAGAAACATAACGATCATCGAGTAGGAACTTACCCGTCACGACATTGGGGTCATTCCTTGCTTCTCCAGCTCCAATCACAAAAGCCCTTCCTCTAGCACCATTCCCAGCATTGTTGTTCTGATTGTTGTTCCCAGCTCCCTGATTATTGTTGCGGTTCTGATTCAGTTCAGGGCAATCCTTCTTAAAGTGCCCCTCAGCTCCACACTTAAAACATGCTCGGTTGTTTCCCTGCTGCTGTTGCTGTTGGGGTTGTTGCTGATTCTGTCTAGCTGGGAACTGACTTCGACAATCCTTGGCGTCGTGCCCCATCTTGTGGCATCGCTGACACTGGCCCTTGTTACATGCCCCATTGTGGTGCTTGTTACACTTGTTGCACTTAGGGTAGCTTCCCCGGTAGCCTCCCTGTTGCTGAGTGCCTTTGTTGTTTTCAGTTTTCCTTTGCTGCGCTGGGGCCTGAGTGGGGTTAGCATCCTTGCTTTGACTTCCTTCCCACTTACGCTTGCTGTCACTAGAAGTTCCGACGGTAGCACTGATCCTTTTGGGCAACCTGCCCTCCTCTACAGCCTGATCAGTAAGTTTGTGAGCAAGTCGAACGATCGGCTGAATGGTAGTGTGGTTGGCTGAAGTGACATGGCTTCGAATTTCTGGAGCCAAACCCTTGATGTACAGTTCGATTCTTCGGTACATTGGTCGAGACATGTTTGGGCAAAGAGCAGCATAGTCATTAGACAGCTTGGTGTAAGTTTCAATTTCCGACCCAACCATCTTGAGCTCGTAGTACTCGTTCTCAAGCTTGTGGATGTCATCCCGGTGACAGTATTCATCCTTAATCATATCCTTGAAATCCTCCCACGCAGTAGCATTTGCAGTCTCCAACCCAAACATCTGAATCTGCGCCTTCCACCAAGAAAGCGCGCTTCCTTCAAGCGTAGCAATAGCAAACTTCACCCAGTTCGCAGGGGGACACTCGCAAACAGCAAAAACAGCTTCAATTTTCTCAATCCAATGCAGAAGACCTATGGCACCCTCAGTGCCGTTGAAAGGGAGAGGTTTGCAATCCATGAAAGTTTTGAAAGTACACACTGGTGGTTGCGCAGGTGCATGCTGACCTGTTCGTGAGAAGCGAAGCGTATAGGTTTAGAGGCGAAAAGTCGATGTGGCGGTAGGATCTATACATCCTAAAACAACGAGCTTACCTATAGGGTGAGCTGCAAAAGCCGCAGCCACTGTGTTGAGCAGGTTAGTGAACTGAGCCTGCGTCATGTTAATGTTTCCTCTTCCACGTCCACTCATTGTCTTCATAACCAGAAAACACAATATGAGTGTGATGTCGTAGTGTAGCGAGAATGAGATAGAAGAGAGAGGTGTATCTATCTAGTTTAGGCACACTAGTACGTATATCATAACAGGAAACATAAAGTAAGCAACAAGTAAACACTGGTCTGAGCTATGAGGTCAAAAGTGTTGAGCCTTGCACTTGGAGTGTAGTGTCGTCGCGAGTCACGGGTTATAGTCTGGTTTTCTCCAAAAAGATTTTTCCCTTTTTAAAACCAAGTTCACTATAACCAATGGCTCTGATACCAATCTGTCACACCCCCAAAATCCACCTGCGGATAACACCCGCTTCGGGGGCGTGACCGACCAGGATCCAGCCACCAATTATACCGAATACTTAAGTTGATAACAAAAGTAATACTTACTATTCATAAGCTTAGTAAATATTAAGT
The DNA here is from genome assembly GCF_002127325.2 of Helianthus annuus. NCBI lineage: Eukaryota > Viridiplantae > Streptophyta > Magnoliopsida > Asterales > Asteraceae > Helianthus > Helianthus annuus. The sequence continues at coordinate 32,614,577 of NC_035434.2, read as the reverse complement.
TCAGAGTTTAAAGTTTTAAGTTCCAAAATAGCAACAAGTAGCGGAAGCATAAGTACGGTAGTTTAAAACAAAGTTCATGATTCAAAATAAGGTAACACCCAACACAAGGGTGAACAGACACTACACGTTCCCAAGCTGCAAGCTCCTTCGTCACTGGTTACCTGCAAAGCATGCAGTAAGGGGGTCAACAATAATGCTGAGTGAGTTCACTAGTTGTCCAGTTTTAATTTCCAAAAACTTTGTTTCACCGGTTAATTTATCCGTTTATACATGCCATGGGGAGCTACCCCAAAAGTTAGCGACTAAACTGTTTTTCCAATACCGAACACTAGGTAACCGTTGCGTATCCGCAGGATGCCCCGATGTCAATGTTCTATCATCATTGACGGATTTCTGAGTACATTAGTTCACGACCGTCCCAAACCAGGGCACGGTGTGAGGCTGGTAAACACCTAAATAGCGCTATCAACTAATAACCCGTTCGCCTAACCCGGCGACTAATCGGTATTTGTAGCAGGGACTTGAGTGATAGAGTTTCGTTTAGTGCCGTTAGTTGCAATCCGTATAAACAGTAATTAACCAAAAGGTTTCCCAATACCAGGGAAGGAAAAGTAAGTTTTGTTCCCGAAAACTAGGGAAGGTATGTAAATGGTATCCCCTTTTACCAGGGGATAGGGTTGTTAGTCTCGTGTCCCAAACCACCGGGACGCATGCTTTTAAGTTGTGAACTCACCTTGGGTTGCTCGGTAGTTTTAGGTTACTTGTCAATCACGTTGGTCACCACGTCCTAACATGGTTACCGGTATAGGTCAGGTTCGGTGTGCAAGTAATCACGTAAGAACATATACAGACACATAACATGCATACAAGTAATAGTCATGGGGTTATTGGGCCGGCCCTAACAGTAACACAGTCAAACAGAACACAGCAACACATAGTCCATTTAACAGATAGTCCAAGTTAACACAGAATGGCCCAATAACTAAAATGGACAGCCCACTCGCAACTAGCTGGTCTCGAGTCGCAACCAGGTGGTTGCGGCTTGTCACGTTATGGTTGCGAGTCGCAACCGTGGTCTCGAGTTGTCACGTGTTGGTTGCGAGTCGCAACCGTCGTAGTTTCGAGTCGTAATCACGTGGTTTCGACTTGTCATGCTTTGGTTGCGAGTCGCAACGGTGTGGTTTCGAGTCGGAATACTGTGGTTGCGAGTCGTAATGCCGTTGTTGCGAGTCGGAAGCTGTCATTTTCATGTACACGTGATGATGCAGAAAAGACAGTCCAAATTGTACCGAGAATTCAGACCCAAATCCGGAAACTACCAATAAGATTTCTACAAACACTTTTCCTCATTTGACTAGTAGTAAAAATAGATCAAACTTTGCCTTATTTGAAATCTTCAACCCACATTCAACAAGTTCATCCTATGTTCATAATTTCTAGGGTTTTCATGCCAACATATTCACACATTTTTGGACCGAAAATCACCTATTTCTAACAAGATTAATATGCAAGAACAAGTAAAACATACACTTAGTGGCATTAACATAACTCGGTTGGCCCTAAACATCCTTAAACCATTATTCCATAACCATTTAAGCATGTTAGTAAGTATTATACATAAGGTTTAACACACATAGTCAAAACTTCACAAACTTCCTAAAAAATCATGCATAGTATTTCTAGCCAAGCATAATATTTCTAACCAAACATGCATAAAAATCTAGTTCATACAACAATATAAACCCTATGCACATAATAATCACTAACCGGTTGAAAAGGGGAGGAATGAGCCGAAATAAAGGAAGAAGCCGAGGAGATGAAGTGTCCGAGTGATGATCTTGACCGAGTTTCCTTGTCCGAAATCCTTGCTTGAACCGAAAGAGGAAGAAGAGGGGTGTTGTTGTTGGAGGTTACTAGTTGAGAGAGAATAGAAGTGTTGTGGGTTTGTGTGTTGTAACAAATGAGGGAAAGTGAGGAGAAGGTGGGATATATATACATGGGGTGTTTCGGGTTGGGCTTGGGGGTTTCGACCCAAACCGGTTACGGCCCAAGGCCCACTCGCAACCGAGTGACCCACTCGCAACCGAGTGGTTGCGAGTCGTGGTCTCGGGTCGTGGTTTCGGCTCTCATAAATATATCTATACTACATACATACATCACATATCATGCACAAAATCACGTTTCCATTTAATAATATTTATATACACACAAAATATTACAAGGTGTTCGTTCGGAAAAACCTCGAGTGTCACAAACTCCTCCTTCAACACACAAGAATCCTTTTCCTCCTTCACTACCTGCCTCAGCAAACCCCTAAACTCCTCAGACTCGACCTCCTGAACTGTAACAACTGCCACTAAAATCAATAATTAGGACAATAATTAGTTAATAAGAAAACCCTAATTAAGACACCCAAGTAATTCTGCACTAGCCCTAAAATTTTCGGAACAATCGGAATCAGGATCAGGGCCCCTAAAACTCGAGGGGGGCAAACCCTAGTTGATAATTATCTTAATATAAACGTTGCAAACTTCTGATTGGTTGAAAATATTGATTCATGCAAGCTACTCCCGTGCATGGCAAGTCTAGGGTCTATAGGTATCCCTTACGGACCGTAAGGGATCAGGCTTACGGTCCGTAAGCAAGGCCAAATTTTGGCTATAAATAGCCGACCTTGGGACTTGAACAGGGGACTTGGAACGACGTGAATAGCTTCTGTAGACGTCGAATTATCACTGTTATATCACAATTAAACACACACGATCACGAGGTGCTGCCGCAATCAGGGTAATAACTCGATCGCTATTACGATTCAACGTCCGATCGATTATAACTATCCAACGATTGTCCGAGTGCTGCTCAAATTGAGCTTGTACTTTGTTATTCATTGTGATTTCAACTTGAATGTTTGAGTGCTGTTCGAATTCGGACTATGCTCTGTCATTCGTTGTGAATCCATTGAATTGTTAAGTATCGCACTTGATAATAGTTGTGAGGGTTTAATCTCGTGAATTGACGTAACTGTTGAATTAGTTACTAAACCCGTTTGTGTGTACATTGTTATTTAAATTAGGTTAAAATGCTAATCAGTAAAGCTTATACTCTGCTCGTAAAATCTGCAATGTGAGTCATTCCTCTTTTATAAACTCTTTTCTCACAGTTTGTGAGTCATTCTCTTTTTATCAATTGTTTTACAAAACTCCAAAACTATTTTAAGTTATAATTACAGGGATTAAGTCTATGTAATCACCAAATTACAGCCGGTATGTGGGTTTTGTATACATTACTTATTTCCCGTCACACTTGGACAAACGGGTGGCCAAGGGGTGATCTGACCACAGTCACAGACACCATTGGACAAATGGGCTAGCCAATGGATGGTCGAGTGACGAATACTGTGGGTAGTTTGTTTGATATCAGAAACATTGTAATTCCCCTTAATACTGTAGATTATAACAAATGTGTCGTTTTCAGTAAAATGAATGATTCACTCAGTATTTCCCTGCTGACAAAACCTTTTTCAAACATGTTTCAGGTGATATGGTATGAGCAAAGAAAAGTGCCATGTAGCACTCCCAGCTTAGAAAAGTGGCTCAATGTAAATAAATAAATGAACATGTTTTGAAAATAAAGATTTCCTTGAGAAATCACAGTATTGTAATTTTCGGGAATTTATCCCTAACGAGCAGTTTGAATTATTGAAAGATCCTGTTTTGAAAAGACTTCCGCTGTCGCCTAAATTAAAATACCACGGGGTTCCTGTCCCGCGGCTCCTGAAACGGGTCAAACCGGGTCGGGGGCCGTGACAGGAAAAGGTGGTATCAGAGCCACTGTTTTAAGCTTACTGATTAAGCTCACTATGTTAATTAGGAAAGTTTTATTTGTTATTCTGTGAATATATGCTTATTAACTGATTAATTGTTAAAATTACAGTATGGGTAAACAAAAGATTTCTGCTATCTATCACAAATTATATAGTACACCTAAAGAACAGGGAACCTCTTCCTCCAAATCTCCCACCAATTTAGAAGAGGGAATCTTTGTCCGTAAGGAAAATTATGAAAACCCACTTACACCGGAGAAAAGGAATTCAATCCTTAGAAAAGGTCAAGAGAAAAAGAAACCCCGAACCAAGAGAGTGAGATTTAACCTAGAAATTCAGGAAATTAATAATAATCCACCAGGGGAAAATAACTTAGATGAAAAATGGGTAAATCTGTATCTGCTCGCTACTGTAGCAGAAAATGCAAATCTTTAAGCTTTAAACCTAGAAATATTTCCTTCCCAGTAAATAAATAAATAGATCTGAGTGTATTCTGTTTACTGTATGTTGTACAAACCGGTGTGCAATAAAAATGTTTATTTGTTAAGCTTTGTTCCAAAGTTTTAACTTAACATTTTTGTGTATTTTGCATATATGCCGTACAGCATGAATGAGATGTCAGAAGCATTTCAGAACCTCAACCTCTATCCTGTGCCAATTGAAGTCTCCCACAACTTCACTGGTTACATTGCTGACATAGAGGAACCGCTAGAATTCCAAGCTCCACCGCTGGAAAAAGCAAAACCTAAAAAGAAGAGAAGATATGTAGGGTGGCGAAAAGTGCGCAGAAGGAAACCTAGGAGAATCCCTAAAATAGAAAACCCTGTGAGTGTGAGCAAGGGAAAAGAAATAGAAACCGGAGAAAGTTCCAAGCCAACAGAAATAGGGATATACCTAAAGCAAAAAGGGATAGAGATCGGAGAAAGCTCTAAACAGTCTGAGGAAATCACATTCCAGGACGAAATAGACCGCCTACTGGATAATTGTGATGTTCTAGAGCCTATCAACGATAATCTTTTCTCTTATCCTGCTACAGCCCAATTCCCAATAAACATAGGACCAGCTATTCCAGACCCACTAGTTCACACCCGACCATTAGGCCAAATGGAGGAATGGTGGACCAATGACTGGCAATTCCAAAATATAGTTAATAGTCCCTATAGTTTTCTCCCACAGTTTGATCCAGAACCTATCCCTAATCCGCCAATGAGCTATGAAAATTTAGCTGAGCTACGTCAGTTTGGTGAAGAACTGATAGGCACCGGGAATAGGATCAGGGAAATGGGGGAGCAGATTTCTTGAAAGTACGACGAGAGGGAGCGTCGTTACTGAAACTGCCAGAGAACCAAAAGATAGGCGGGGTTTGGAGAAGTTTGTTTGTATTATAAATAAAATAGTAAAACTGATTCTGTAAAATGGGCAATAAAACACTGTAAGATAAAAAGTGTGTATTGAAGCAGGTATAATATATAAAACAAAACAGAAGTCGAGGCATCGACAATTTTGACTATGCTTGCATGTTATGCTGATCTATGTGATTATATGTGTATGTATCTGTGATTTTGTTATTAATAATTAGACACTAATAATTTCTATTAATACTAATTAGCATATGGAAAACGCTAATAGTGAACCAGTTAATGAAGTAAATCAGTCCGAGCAAAATCAGGAAGATCAATATATAACTAGACAAGATATTGAACACTTTATTGCTCAAGGGATAGCCAATGCTATTCCAGAAATTGTGGCTGTTGTTCAGAAACCTGCCGAGCCACAATTAATTCCTAGTAAACGTATTCCGGAAGATAACGGCAGTAACAGCATAAATGGAGGCGGCAATCATGACGATCATGATCCGCAACAAGCCCCACTCCCTAAGAGAATGAAAGCTGCAACGCCTGGTTGCACTTACAAAGAATTTCTTGCCTGTAAACCCGCAGAATTTGCAGGTAATGAGGGGGCAACTGCAACACTGCGTTGGTTAGAGAAAACCGTGGCAGTAATTGCAATAAGTAAATGTGCTGAAGAAGATCAAGTGATGTATGCATCAAACTTGTTCAAAGAAGGGGCGTTAAAATGGTGGAACACGGTGCTACAAGCAAAAGGAAGAAGGGTGGCCTATGCGATGAATTGGAAAGAATTTAAGAGTCTTGTCGAAAGAAAATTCTGTCCCGAATACGAGAAGGAACAAATGGCAAACAAGTTCCTGAGTCATCGTATGCTAGGTGTAGACTATCGAGGATATACTTCGACATTCTTCGAATATGCGAGAGTGGTACCTTCCCTGGCTTCGCCAGAACCGGTACTTATTTCCCGTTATATTTGGGGATTAATCGGAGAAATCCGTAACATCGTTAAAGCTGCGAGACCACGCACGATTGACGATGCTGTGGAATTAGCTAATACCTTAACTGATGAACTAGTCCGCACCAGAGAAGAAGATCGCAAGAAGGAATTGGCTCAGAAGATTACCCAAGGATTTCACGTGGGTAATAATAGCAATAAATTCAAGAAAAGAGGAACCGGGCAATACTCGTCACCTCCTTTCTGCAGAAATTGCAAAAAGAAACACTATGGACAGTGCAATATATTTTGCAACTTCTGCAAGGCGAAAGGACATCGGGAAGAAGACTGCAGAAAGAAAACAAGAGTTTGTTATAACTGCAGAGAAACAGGACACTTCCAGTCTGAATGCCCTAAGTTAGCTAAACCAACAGACAGTAGAGCTAAAATGACTGAAGGAACTACTAAGAAAAATGCTCGCGCATTCCAGCTGACCACTCAAGAAGCCGAACTCATTCCAGACGTGATAGCGGGTACGTTCTTAGTGCATAACGTCTATGCAAAAGTATTATTTGATTCGGGTGCAAACCAAAGTTTCATTAATACTGCATTCTGCCAAGCTCTTAACCTACCTCTAAATACCCTTAGGCAGATCTTTACTGTTGAAACGGCAGATGGAAATTCTGTCAACATAGACAAGATTTTGAAAGAAGTAAAAATAGAATTGTTAGGTCATAAGTTTTCTGCAAACCTGTTACCTATGAATTTAGCCGGATTCGATGTAGTGTTAGGAATGGATTGGTTAATAGCCAACCATGCTCGAATCCTGTGTGATAAGAATTCTGTAGAAATCCGTACTCCCACAGGAGAAGTAATTCTAATTATAGGAGATAGACCTCGAAAGCCACTAAAATTCATTTCAGTAATGAAATTAGCTAGTTATTCAAGGAAACAAGAAATGGTGTATATGATTTCTGTAATCATTAACACTAAAAGTAAGGAACTCCAGAACATCCCTATAGTTTCAGAATACCCAGATGTTTTTCCAGAAGAATTACCTGGTTTACCACCTGATAGGGAAGTAGAGTTTAGAATTCATTTAATTCCAGGTACTGCACCAATAGCTAAGACACCTTATCGATTAGCACCTACTGAAATGCTAGAATTGAAAACGCAGTTAGATGAATTACTAAGCAAAGGATTCATACAACCTAGTTCATCCCCTTGGGGTGCACCAGTGTTGTTTGTGAAAAAGAAAGATGGATCAATGAGAATGTGTATCGATTATAGGGAATTGAATAAGGTTACAATTAAGAATCGATACCCATTACCTAGGATTGATGATCTTTTTGATCAATTACAAGGAGCTAGATATTTCTCTAAAATAGATTTAAGATCTGGATATCACCAGTTGAAAGTACAAGAGGAGGACATACCTAAAACTGCTTTCAGAACTAGGTATGGTCATTATGAGTTTACAGTCATGCCCTTTGGATTAACAAATGTCATGGGGAACATTGTGAGCACTTGCATGCACTCTTAACTTTGTTAAGAAAGGAAAAGCTTTATGCCAAATTCTCGAAGTGTGAATTCTGGCTACAAGAAGTGCAATTTTTAGGTCATATGGTGAATCACGAAGGAATTCACGTAGATCCTGCTAAAATAGAAGCAATCACGAATTGGAAAGCTCCACGAACGGCTATGGAAGTCAGAAGTTTTCTAGGATTAGCTGGATATTATAGACGATTTATTAAAGATTTCTCTAGGATAGCTGTACCTTTAACTAAGCTAACCTGTAAAGCCGTTAAGTTTGAATGGGGATCTAGACAAGAGGAAGCTTTTAGGATTCTAAAGCACAAATTGACAAGTGCTCCAATTTTAGCTTTACCCGAAGGAATTGAGGATTTTGAAGTATACTGTGATGCTTCAAAATTAGGATATGGAGGTGTGTTGATGCAACGCAAAAAGGTAATTGCGTATGCCTCTAAGCAATTGAAAAAGCACGAAGAAAATTATACAACTCATGATCTAGAGTTAGGAGCCATAATTTTTGCCCTTAAAATTTGGAGACATTATCTGTATGGAAGTAAATCTACTATCTATACGGACCATAAGAGTTTAAGGTATATATTTGGGCAAAAAGAGTTAAATATGAGGCAAAGAAGGTGGATGGAAATCTTAAGTGATTACGACTGTGATATTCAGTATCACGAAGGAAAGGCAAACGTAGTCGCAGACGCCTTAAGTCGTAAATATCATGAAAAGCAAAAGCGAGTCCGTGCTCTTAGGTTAAATCTACAATTAGATTTAATGGAACAAATAAAGAAAATTCAAGAAACGGCAATCAAGGACGATGCCGAAGGAATGAAAGGTTACCTAAAGGAATTAGAACAAGGAAAAGATGGAATTTGGAGATTCCACAAGAAACGAATTTGGGTACCTAAGCAAGGAGAATTAAGAAATAAAATTTTAGAAGAATCTCATAAATCTAGGTATACTGTACATCCAGGAAATAATAAGATGTACCAGGATTCAAGAAATAATTTTTGGTGGATAGGAATGAAAAAGGATATAGCTGAATACGTATCTAAGTGTTTAACCTGTTCACAAGTTAAAACCAAACATCAGAAACCTTCAGGACTACTACAACAGTTAGAAATGCCTGTATGGAAATGGGAACTCATAACAATGGATTTTGTTACTAAGTTACCCAAAACCAGAAAAGGTAATAATGTTATTTGGGTAATTGTGGATCGATTAACCAAATCAGCTCATTTTCTACCAATGAAGGAAACCTTTAGCATGGAAAGGTTAGCCAAGTTGTATGTAGATGAAGTAGTATCCTTACATGGAGTCCCACTCTCCATTGTATCGGATAGAGATAGTCGTTTTACTTCCCGTTTCTGGACAAGTTTCCAAGAAGCAATGGGAACCCGACTTAATTTAAGTACCGCATATCATCCTCAAACGGACGGACAAAGTGAAAGGACGATACAAACCCTGGAAGACATGCTCCGAGCATGTGTAATTGACTTTGGTGGTAATTGGGATAGCCATTTACCATTAATTGAATTCTCCTATAACAATAGTTATCATTCGAGCATCGAAGCTGCTCCATTCGAAGCACTGTATGGACGCAAGTGCAGAACTCCCGTTTGTTGGGCAGAGATAGGAGAAAGTCAATTATCGGGTCCAGAGATTGTGCAAGAAACTACTGACAAGATATCTCAAATCAAGGAAAGACTGAAGACTGCTAGAGATCGTCAGAAGAGCTATGCAGACAATCGCCGTAAGCCATTAGAATTCCAAGTCGGAGACAAAGTACTATTGAAAGTTTCTCCTTGGAAAGGAGTAGTACGATTCGGTAAGAAAGGAAAACTGAGTCCCAGATATGTTGGACCATTCCCAGTAATCCAACGAATAGGACCGGTAGCTTATCGTTTACAACTACCAGAAGAATTAGCTGGAGTACATGATGTGTTTCATGTATCCAATCTCAAGAAATGTCTATCAGACGAATCCCTGGTAGTACCTCTTCAAGATATAGAGGTAAATGAAAAGCTGAAATTCGTAGAGAAACCCCTACAAATAGAAGATCGGAAAATTAAGTTTCTCAAACATAAACGACTGGTGTTGGTCAAAGTCAAGTGGGAATCCAAGAGAGGACCAGAATATACTTGGGAACTGGAATCAGAGATGAAGCAAAAGTATCCTCATCTATTTCAGTAAATCTCGAGGACGAGATTTTTCTCAAGGTGGGGAGGATGTAACAACTGCCACTAAAATCAATAACTAGGACAATAATTAGTTAATAAGAAAACCCTAATTAAGACACCCAAGTAATTCTGCACTAGCGCTAAAATTTTCGGAACAATCAGAATCAGGATCAGGGCCCCTAAAACTCGAGGGGGGCAAACCCTAGTTGATAATTATCTTAATATAAACGTTGCAAACTTCTGATTGGTTGAAAATATTGATTCATGCAAGCTACTCCCGTGCATGGCAAGTCTAGGGTCTATAGGTATCCCTTACGGACCGTAAGGGATCAGGCTTACGGTCCGTAAGCAAGGCCAAATTTTGGCTATAAATAGCCGACCTTGGGACTTGAACAGGGGACTTGGAACGACGTGAATAGCTTCTGTAGACGTCGAATTATCACTGTTATATCACAATTAAACACACACGATCACGAGGTGCTGCCGCAATCAGGGTAATAACTCGATCGCTATTACGATTCAACGTCCGATCGATTATAACTATCCAACGATTGTCCGAGTGCTGCTCAAATTGAGCTTGTACTTTGTTATTCATTGTGATTTCGACTTGAATGTTTGAGTGCTGTTCGAATTCGGACTATGCTCTGTCATTCGTTGTGAATCCATTGAATTGTTAAGTATCGCACTTGATAATAGTTGTGAGGGTTTAATTTCGTGAATTGACGTAACTGCTGAATTAGTTACTAAACCCGTTTGTGTGTACATTGTTATTTAAATTAGGTTAAAAGGCTAATCAGTAAAGCTTATACTCTGCTCGTAAAATCTGCAATGTGAGTCATTCCTCTTTTATAAACTCTTTTCTCACAGTTTGTGAGTCATTCTCTTTTTATCAATTGTTTTACAAAACTCCAAAACTATTTTAAGTTATAATTACAGGGATTAAGTCTATGTAATCACCAAATTACAGCCGGTATGTGGGGTTTTGTATACATTACTTATTTCCCGTCACACTTGGACAAACGGGTGGCCAAGGGGTGATCTGACCACAGTCACAGACACCATTGGACAAATAGGCTAGCCAATGGATGGTTGAGTGACAAATACTGTGGGTAGTTGGTTTGATATCAGAAACATTGTAATTCCCCTTAATACTGTAGATTATAACAAATGTGTCGTTTTCAGTAAAATGAATGATTCACTCAGTATTTCCCTGCTGACAAAACCTTTTTCAAACATGTTTCAGGTGATATGGTATGAGCAAAGAAAAGTGCCGTGTAGCACTCCCAGCTTAGAAAAGTGGCTCAATGTAAATAAATAAATGAACATGTTTTGAAAATAAAGATTTCCTTGAGAAATCACAGTATTGTAATTTTCGAGAATTTATCCCTAACGAGCAGTTTGAATTATTGAAAGATCCTGTTTTGAAAAGACTTCCGCTGTCGCCTAAATTAAAATACCACGGGGTTCCTGTCCTGCGGCTCCTGAAACGGGTCAAACCGGGTCAGGGGCCGTGACATGAACTGTATAAAACCCAGTTGCCTCTGCGAACTGTGGTAAACTCATGTTAAAGATCCTTTTACCCAACACAAATGATACTACATCTGGCTCATCAAAACCCCCTGGATGCCTATAGTAAAATGTGGAATGAAACTCCAGGGTGAGCTCGTAATACTGCGGCGCGTCACAATCCAACGCCATTCTAAACTTTGGCCCTAATAGCTCCTGCAGCCTCTCAACCTGCCCCAACTGACCAACCAAATCCCAATCTATCCTTCTAAACTCTAGCAGCCTCAGCTTCTTAATAGTATCAAACTTCATATACTCAGCCGACCCAACAGTAAATCGCAACAACGGGCTATCCACCAACCTATTACTCTGACCATGTGGGATCCCGTCATCCCTATATGTAATCTCTCTAAGTAGTGTATCAGCCGGCTGCTCCTGAGCAGCTCCCTGAGCCCTAGTACCGCGCCTCTTGCGCTTCACTCCCGATGAAGATCCCTCACCTGACATCCTGTTCAAACAATTCAATAAACGTGCAAAACAGGTGAACAGTTAGTAAACACAAGCTATTTTTGGTATTTTTGAGCTTTTTAATTTTTTTGGAATTTTGAAGAATTTTTCTGATTTTTTTTATATTTTTTTATAATATAATAATATAATAATAATAATAATATACACTCAAACGACGGCCGTATAGCATTTTGTTCGTGGCCGTTGTTCGAAACAAGTGACTTATCACAAAACGACTTGAAAATAAACCGAACTTCGCCCGAATGGAGATTGAGTACGAGCGAAGCGGTTTAGTAATCAAGCGATGTGATAGAATGCACAATGACACTTACAAGACTCAAATACGACTCAAAAGACTCAAAAAGACACTAACAGACGCTAAAGACGCATGACACGACACTTTGACGCAAAATACACAAACTTTACACTTTTACCCCCTCTCGGCACCTTGCTCGCCCTCGAGCAATCCCAAGTGCCGTCAAATAATCAAAAACTCAATGTGGAAGCAACGGAAACGGCGCGCGTGAATTTGTGTAAAAATTAAGTCTTTATGTCAAAAGGCACAACCGTATCCCCACACTTGAATTTTATTACGCCCAAAGCAATCGACTCAAGAAACTTAGCAACACTCAAACCAAACCACCCTGTCCTCTGTGTGTAAAATTTATCATTCGGACAAAACCACCCCCCTTATTTTTTTGTATTATCCCATTCGCACATCGCTCAAACCAATCAAGCAACAAACCAATCAAACCAACCCGAGCCACCCGCACCCTCGCAAGTACTCAAAAACAGATCTGCAGATAATATGGACTCGACATACTCTAAACGACCACTGATCTAAACAGCGACTGAAAACAGACTCTTATGGACTCGACACAAATCAGATCTTTACGACTACAGACGATTGCCTAAACAGGCCTGCAAACTTGACGCTAAAACCCCATATCCTCTAAAGACCCGATTCGCCTGATACTGACTCGACTAACAAATGACCAAAACAAACTACTGACCTGAAACACTGCAGACTCGACTTGACAAAAACAAACCAAACAAACTCAACACAGAAGTATTGCAGAATACATACCTGGACGTCGACTCGAACTAGAAAATGATTCGGACAGTAAGCGGCCGGCGGTGGTGACCGTGGCGTAGGTGATATGGTGACCGGACGGTGGTGGTAACAGGCAGTCGGAGGTGCTGGTTCGGGGTTAGAAATGGTGAAGGAGTTGGTGGTAGTGGGGTGGACGGCGGTGGATGATGGTGGGGAAAGGAGTGGAGTATGAAGGTGATGGAGGAGATCAGTGGTGGTTAAGGGTAGAAATCAGCGGTGGTGGTGGTGGATTTGAAATCGCCGGAGAGGATGGGGGAAATGAGTTAGGTTTTGAAATTTAGCGATTTGGGGGTTTATAAGACTGCTGCCGACATATGATCCTTACACGGCCCGCATAAAGTTTAAACTAAGTGTAGGCGGGCCGCGAGTGCCCAATGGTTTTAAAACTTCTTTAAGTCCAAGCGGGCCGCGAAAACTTGAACCAACAACTTACGCGGGCCGCCTGAACAGTAGACAACAGCAATTCTATTGACAGCAACAGCAGAATTTGCTGTTAACAATTTTATTTAATACCCAAAACACCCCCGACCTTTATTTTGTCGTTTTTACTGTTAAACGTACCTTTGATGCTGCTCTTTAGTCGACTTCGGCCTTGTGAAGGAATATATACCTACAAAATACTCGACGACACACAACAGACGCAAAAACTACGAAAATCAAGAAAAACGACGCAAAGACACGAAAACTCTAATTAACGACGCGACACGAACAACGACTCAATGTACAAACTATACACTCGAGTTCTCACTCGAGAAACTACGCGGTGGTGCTAGGCGGGTCCGAAAGAGGAACGGTTTCCTCTTCGGCGGTGTCGATGGGACCCCCTAAGTAGTGCTTCAACCGATGTCCATTCACTTTCCACGAATTCGAATTCTTTTCATCAAACAACTCCACGGTACCGTACGGGAAAACCTCCTTCACGACATACGGCCCGGACCATCTCGACTTCAACTTTCTAGCAATCAACTTCAATCTCGAATTAAATAAAAGCACTTGATCGCCCACTTTAAACTCTTTCAACTTCCGTAACCTTCTATCATGCAAAGCTTTCGACTTTTCCTTGATGCTCCATGAACGATCATACAAGGCGTCACGCATCTCCTAGCGGCCTCGGTCAAATCTAAATTCACCGTTTTGAGTGCCCAAAAAGCCCGATGCTCTAACTCGACTGGTAAATTGCACGCTTTCCCATAAACGATCATAAACGACGTCGTCCCTAATGGCGTCTTGTAGGCGGTGCGGAACGCCCATAACGCATCATCCAACTTGTCGGACCAATCCTTTCGACTCTTACTTACCGTGTTCTCTAAGATTCGCTTCACACCTCGATTCGCGTTCTCCACTTGACCGCTTGTTTGCAGATGATATGCGGCAGACAAGCGGTGCATAACTCCATACCTCTCTAACGCCTTCTCCATAACGGTATTGCAAAAATGCGTACCGCGATCACTAATGATTGCCTTCGGGGTACCAAATCGCGTGAATAACTTCTTCAAAAATCTCACCACCACTCGTGAATCATTCGTAGGCAAAGCTTGAGCTTCCACCCACTTCGAAACGTAGTCAATCGCAACGAGGATGTACCAATTTCCACTCGAAGATGGAAACGGTCCCATGTAATCAATGCCCTAAACGTCGAAGACTTCCAACACTTGAATTGGATTCTGGGGCATCTCATCCTTGGATGAGATGTTGCCGGTCCGTTGGCAACGATCACATTTTCTCACAAACTCGGCCGCATCATCTACTACTGTCGGCCAAAAGAATCCACAATCATACACCTTCTGCGCAGTCACATGCGCACCGTGATGTCCTCCGGTCAAACCCTCATGAACATGCCGAATAATGTCCCAACCATCCTCACTACTCACACACCTTCTCAAAACTCGATCACCTCCTATCCTGAAAAGCTAAGGCTCGTCCCAAATATACTTTCGCGCATCATTCATAAGCTTTCTCCTTTGTTGGCGATGCATAGCCTCCATCACGTATCCTCCGGCCAAATAATTGGCTATATCGCCAAACCACGGTAAATCCACGGCCCCTGCCGTAACAGCATCAATAGACTCGTGAGGGAATCTGTCCCCTATCGCCTCCTCACGAATCTCCTCTCTCTTCGGATCCTCTAAGCGGGACAAGTGGTCTGCCGCCACATTCTCTGCCCCCTTCTTATCCTTAATTTCAATATCGAACTCGGAAAGAAGCTGAATCCATCGTATAAGGCGTGGCTTCGCGTCCTTCTTCTGAAACAAGTAACGCAGAGCGGAATGGTCGGTAAACACAACGGTTTTCCATTCCAAGGCATACCCCCGCGATCAAGGTAAGCACAACGATTCATCGTAGCAGGTGAGTATATTGATGTCATCCTTTTTGATTTACAACGTTAGACCATTGGTGACAGGTCAGTACTTTCGTACAGCAGAGTGACCAATGATTTTGTCCAACGAGGGCAAGGCAAATACCATTTTGGTACGAATTTGGCTCTTTGAGCATTTGGAATTTTCTCATTTTGAGATTTTATTCCTTAGGGTTTTTGTCCTCTTTGGGATCTTTTAAGATATCCTGACTGTGTCTACATCTGCATATAATCTGTTTTATCATGTTTTGATTTCTTAAGAATGAACACCCAAATAAATACTAATCAAATCCCGGAAATATAAACAGCACACTCTATCATGCAAGTATCTTCCCTACCACATATTTCACTCGTCCAATCCAGATTTCTGAAATCTTAACTGGGAATAGGTTGAGAAGAGAACAGAATAGATCTTTTGCAGAGATGGTATAATATACAGATCAAATGAGTTTTTCTCAATTTGATATAGGTTTCTTGGGTTTCTTTTGGGCACTTGAGGGCCTCTTTCGGGTGTATTAGATCTATAGCGCGACAACGTACAACTAGGTCAGCATGTATCTGGATGCAGCAGAAGCTGTCGTTGCCTAGCACCTCCAGGTCAGCATATATCTGGATGCAGCAGAGGAGGTACACGACTTTTTTCAGAGAATATTTCAGAATCAGATCAAAATTGTGTGGTATCGGGACAACATACAGACATTCAAATAGAAATGAGCTAATTCCAAGTGACTTTCTTTCCTGGGGTCATGTACAATTTTTGTTCTGAACAGAAGGACAGCCAAGATATCCCCGGATGATTCAACAATATAAAGACCCAAAACCTCAGATGTTGGCTATCTATCAACGCAAGATTTAAGACCATAAAATCATACGCCGTTGGTATGTTACCCACATGGTACATAGTTCGTTATGTTTATATCACTTAGTATCTTTTATCATGTTGAGCGCCAAGCCTATCGACATATCACAGTAGATCCTAGTCTTTTCAGCTATGGCACCTTACATGTGTTAGTCAAACCCTTTAACACAAACATTTATTTCACTTCCCATATCATGCAATTTATCTTTTTGGCTTTTTCATTTTCCTAATGTTTTTGTATTTTTCTCATTTTCTCCCCCTAAAGCAATCTATATGTCCATCTCCCCCCTAAATTTGTGCATAAATCTTGGATTTTTGCGCAAATTTACCATTTATTAGAGAAAGGACACTTTATATACAAAGTGATAAACTAAGAAAAAAAGAGAAAAATATTTTTGCTTAACCGTTCTGTCATCAGATAGAAGACTAATCAAATTCAAATCAAAGTACTGAATTTAAATGGTACCTTTGCTGATCTTATCTTACGTCTCTAATCTCCTCCAAAGGAAACATATCATCTGTAAAAAAAAAATTGAACTTTTTGCAACAGTGAAATGTTACCCGTTTTTATCTCTGGAACAACCGCTATCAACATTCTAGAGATTGTCAACAGCTCCTCCTTAGTTGTTCCTGAAAGGTAGGGAGATTAGTAAGCCATGGGTACCCAGGCCATCATGGTCCTGGGATTTCCTGAAGCATCAAAATAAGACACTTCTTTCAAACACAAGTCCCCTTTCGTTTCAAGGATTTGAGACGTTGCTGCCTTGGATTTGGGTTTCCAAATCTGTTTCGGTTTAACAAACGTGTTTGTTGCCTTCGGTTGAGCAATTGTAACTGTGTCAGGTTTGTTAGTTTTAGAAACACGTTTTTGTTCCTTAAAAGCTTTGCGTTTGTTTTTGGCAGCGTTCCAATCCCCATCAGAAGGTTTAACCTTGGGATTCACATTCTTCATTGCCTTAGGTGAAGATACCTTCATCGGCTTGGAATGATTTTTATCCTTTGGTGTAACCCTCTGATTTTACATATAATATGGTACGTAGGGACGATATGTGCAGTTTCTTGCAATGTGACCAGCAATGCCAAAATTGAAGCATGTTTGTCTCTTCACGTAGAAGGCATTCCGATCAGTTGGATTTGCTCTTGCAGACCCTGAAGGACGAACCGGTCCTTTCTGTGCTTGATTTTGTTGCACATTTCTTGCAGACGACGATGAATTTGGATGTCTATACTTATCGTTTGCAGGGGCCTTCTGTGGTTGAGATTTCTTTTGATTTTTCTTGTTTTGATTAGACTGCAGGTCTTGTTCAGAAATCTCACCAGTCTTTTCGAAAGCTTTGTTAGCACAATCAAATGAATATTTCTCACATTTACCATTACAGACTGGCTTAACGGAAGCATTTTTCTCATTATGAGCCTTTTGCAGATGATTGCTGCCCGTTGAGGACTGTGGAGAGCCTGATCGTCTTTGATGTTTAGGCTTCTTATTTCCGCGTCCTTTACCTGCTCGCTTCGACTCTTGTTGTTTGATCTGAATTTTTTCATCGCTAACAGAAGGTTCAGATTGTTCAGCTTGCGCACTTGGAGCCTGGTTCACGTCAGTCTTCTCTTCATCCTCCATGTCATCCGCTTTGACAGAATCAGAGATTTCTGGTTTGTCAGATGGAACACCAGAAACTTCAGCTGTAATATTTGATGAAATTTCAGCACAAGACTCACGTGGGTTCAAGAGTGGTTCACTTACAACTTCGTTTTTCAAAGAAGTCTCCTGACCCTGATCCTTTTGAGAATGCGTTTCAGTGGTCCCACTAGATACATCAGCAGTCTTGCCCAAAACATCAGGCCCACTAGATGCCAAAGAACAAAGCATACGGAAAATATTTTGTCCCAACACAAAACCAGAATCAGTTTCATTTATTGAATTATTAGAACAATCAGATTTTGAACCTGGTTCATCCCCAAGAGTATCTTCACATTTCGAGTCAACTACTTTATCTGCACAGGTAAATGAGCTGTTAGGATCAAAAGTGCCTTTAGAAACAAAGCTCATAGAGGAAGTTGGTCATTTATTGTCAACAGGATTGCTGTTGATTGATGACTTGTCGATTTTTGGACCGTAAGTCATCTTGTCCTCATTCATTAACTCCTCTTCCGTGAAAGGCAGATATGTATAGTTATGATTGTATGGAGGAGGAGTTTTAGTGTATCCCAAACCAGCCCCTTTCTTTTCTTTGTACTCAAGCTGAATATCACAAATGTTCTTGACCAAATTACTAGAAGTGTCATACTTTTTGATATTAATTTCATTAACCTGATATTTCAACTTTAAGTTTTCTAGCTCTTTGGTCAAGTCACTAATTGTTGCTAGAGCAACTAAAAAATTACAATTCTTAGCGATGAGATCTTCTTTCAACTGAATGATATCTTTCCTTTGGGCTTCAATTTTTTCTTTATAAAGTTTTTCATTTTTAGCCAAAGTAAAGTTTTTATTTTTTATGTCTTTGTAATCTTGAATCAACTCAGCGTTGTGTAACCGATATGCCTCATTTCTTTCTCTACACTCAGGAGTGCAAAAGACAGAAAGTATCTCTTCACGAGTGGGTGAGCAAATTGCTTCACGAGTGGGTGAGCAAACTGCATCAGATGTGTTGCCTTTAGTAGACTGCTTGTCAACATTGTCATATGATTTGATGAGTGAGATCAGCTCATCTGACTTCATTTTGTAACAGTAGCAGTCAGTTGTCAATATTATCTTATGAACATTTCTAAACCAACTACAGTTCGCCTGATCTGGAATCTCTTTTATAGCATCCAGAAGCATGCTGTTGCTTATGTGAGTAGACACCACCATCTCTGCCTTCTCCATTTCAGAGAGCAGTTCAGCAAACCGGCCTGTAAGTGCTTCTATAGATTCACCATATGAGTATGTGAATCCTTGGAGTTCCTGCTCAAACACCTCTCTCCTAGAAGACATTTTTTAAGATGAGATCCCCAAAAATGTGCGCTTTTAGCTATTTCCTCAACACAAGCCCAAAGCGAGAACCTGAGTACTCGCAAACTCAAACCCTTTCAATCGAATGAACCTGCTTTCTGAACCGCACCTCGAAAATCTGTCAAAACCGTTATCACAAACAATCTTTTTTTTTATTTTTATTTTTATATTTATATATATATAAAATAAACCTTTTTTAATTATTATTTAGAATACAATTTTTTTAATAAAATACACTAATAGTTATTATTATTATTATTATTATTATTATTATTATTATTATTATAAAAACCAATGATTAAGTAATGATTGCTAAATAATTAATAATATTATAATTACTATTATTATTATTATTATTATTATTACATTATTATTATTATTATAATAATAATAAAATCAAAATAGAATCAACGTTGTTGTCTGTCTTCTTCGTCTCAACAATACCTGTCGTCCAAAAACCCTAAATCCTGGTTCAGCCGACAACAGTCCAACCGTCAAGGTTATGAGAACGATGAAGTGTGGTCGCCGGAGATGTTATTAATGGTGACAGGAGATGAAGAGTATCGGAGATGATGATTATGACCAAACTCGAAACCGAAAACTCGAAAACACGACTCGAAAACTCGACGGAGATGATGGTGAGGTAGGGTAACCGGAGATGGTGGTTAGGTTGAGATTATTGTTGGTGAATGGAGCAGTGGTGATGTGCTGATGAACGATGGTCGGAATGTGCAGGTGGTCACCGGAGTTTCAGGTTACGTCGGTGAACGATGATGTGACGATGAAGAAGACATGAGGTGGTTGATGATTGTGCACGAAGATGATGAGCGACAGGGATCAATGGAGAAGATGAAGGTGGCTGTTGATGACTCGAGATCTCGGTTGCGACTCGAGACTATGAAAGTTGATGAGTCGAGACTGTGATGAGTCGAGATTGTGATGATGAAGTTGAAACTTGATGAGTCGAGACCTCAAGGGGGATATTGTTATGAAGATGACTCGAGACTGGAACTTGGAATCTGCACAACTCGAAATCTTGAAGGATATGTGACTCGAAACCAAGTATTAGCTGATGGTTGCGACCCGAAATGTCTTATTTTGGAAAAACTGACTTGTGACTCGAGACCTCACTTCTGATTGCAAACTTTTGTATATTTCGAAGACCTTTTGGAAATTGTTGTAACTGAACAGAATTTCCAATATTTTTGGAAATTCAATCCTTTTAAAAACAGAAAGAAAATTTCTTTTAAAATTCAAAAATCGTCTAATATCTTTAATACTTTCAAAACAGATTGACACACCAAAATATAATGATTTTGATAAAAAAACGATGAACGCAACGAATAACACGAAGAAGCGATGAATGATCTTGATGATTTTTAACAAAAATTTCAAAATCTTGAATCTTTGATATCACACCGAGCCTAGAAACAGGTTCTTTGGCTCTGATACCACTTGTAAGTCCCGAAAACGGATCTTTCAATGATATCAAACAACCTATTGATTGTGCGGAATCCAATCAATAAGTGATTCAAGAAAAAAACGAAAATAAGAAATGCCAAGAACACCAAAATCACTTTTCAACACTTGCACACGATTCTATTACTTGAATAAGCAAAACCGTCTAGTACAAGTGTTCTTCACAATCAAATCGCCTCTCTCTCTCTCTATAGAAATTCTGTAACTAAGAGGCTCCAAGAAGTTCAAATCCTAAAACAAGTTGAGAACTTGTTTATATACTAACTCAAGACCAAGTCCCTACATGGGCTCCCCTTGGGCCTGCTTGGCCCACATGGCCTAAAGCTTGGCCCAAGTGACCTATAAAGGTCCAAAACCTAATATAAACTAACCCGGTAAGACCCAGTTCATAACCATAGCCCATTGTGTTAATTTGATTCATCAGTCTCACACTTTAGGGCCTAACAGAAATAAAAGATGTAAATCTTACTGATAAACCTAAAAAATACACCTCAAGAGTTCAATAAAGAGAAAACAAGAAAAAGGGTTACAGTTCTGGTTCTGGTTATCGAAAGAAACCAAACTATAATTGTAATTTCTAAAAGAAAGGATTAGGATTTATTTCACTAGAAAATCATACAAATGAAAAATATGTTCGAGATTTTAAATCAAAAATGATATTTGTTTCAGGTACATCTTCTGAAGAAGAAAAAGAAAAGTTGTTCAGAAAGCAGTCAAACAGAGATTTCCTTGCAAAGAAGCAAGAAGAGATGCAGACTGTTGATCAGAAGAAGGAAATTCGAACCTGTTTGAAGTGTGGAAAAAATGGTTATATTGCCATAAAATGTTCATAGGCAATTCAATCAAAACAGGGAGTTTTTAAACTGAAAGAAAAAGTGGTTGAGTTTGAACCACCAATTGAAAGATCAAAAATTTTCAAAAATTCAAAATTTGAAATTGGTGAATGTTCAAACAGGTTTTACAAGAAAAAAGCAAATCTTGACAACCAAAAGTGGGTTGTTAAAAAATCTGATAATAGTTCTAGCAATGATTCTGATTCATCAAAATCAGAGGAGCTATCTTCTGGCGATAAATCTGATTCCACAAAGTCAGAGGAGCTATAGGTTGAAGAAAAGGTGAAAACTCAGTGTCGACTGTGGATGATGTGAACTTTCCACCACTTTGGGCTGAAAATTTTAAGAAGAAAATTGGTAAAGTTGAAATTTCAAACCAATTTTATTCTGATAAAAAGGTTTTTGATGTTGAAAAGGCCTTTAACCCCAGAGTGAAACACATCTTTGGAAAAATGGTTAACCGAAAAGTCAAAGGGTTAAAGAGTTCTATGAGAAGATGGTAGGTAAGAAACCGAGTGTTGGTAACTCGGTATCACCCAAGGCTGGTCAGGCTTGGGTGGATATATTCTTTGATTAAAAACCTGACTTGCCGGAGCTCCCAGTTTGGTAAGAGTGGAGCAGGAATCGGCATCTTTCTTTGTATAAGGTTTGATTGTGCATTCTTTCAAGTGGTATTTGGTTTGACCTACAAGTAGTTAATAAAGGACATTAAGTTGTACTTGATTTTCTACAAATAGTAATTGATGATGAAACCTAAAATTGTTAAGTTTTTTTCTTTTCAAGTGGTTGAAAGAAGAACAAGGTGATGAATTAATCCCCACCCTACAAGTGGTAAATTCAACTAACCTTATTTTCTGGAAAAACCATTTTGATTAAAACAAACTTAAGTGTTTTGAAATCATAATGGAAAAAATAGTTTGTTGAGAGAGGGAGTTCTGATTGTTTATGCCAAGTGAATTGAGAATTGATGCAATTCACAACAGTTGTCACTTTATTGTACAGTTTGCTTTCAAATTTCTTTAAATGTTTTTGAATTTTAGGGGAAGTAAGAATTTTCAGAAAATCCACAGAAAATCCAAAAACATCAGAAAATTTGAAAAGCCAAAATCATGATAAAATCAAAAATGAGTTTTGTTGAAAAAAGAGGAAATGATAGTACATTAGTGGACTATCACAACACGCTAAAGAATTGAAATGTTTAAATGTGATAAACAAACTCACTGCGGATATGTCAGCAGGTTTTTACTCATTTAGTAAATTGTTTTCGAGATATAAACCTAAAATATCAAACTTGCTTATCTCGTGGGGAACATTTCTTGGATATATGGGTAAACCCCGAAATCTTGTTTGAAAGGTCCCTCTTTCTGAGATACTAGGTCTTTATACTCAGTGATATCTGGGGTATTATCCCGGGACTTCTGATTTTGCGGAAACAATGGCCTAGTCCTTGTATAATATTTTGAATTTGCTTGAAATATAGCGCTGCCCTCAATACAAAAAAATGATGAAACATTGAAAAATGCTAATCATGTGCTATTGAAGAAAAGATTCTCTAAAGGGAACACACCAAAGGACGTGCCGTCATCTCTCTGCTGAACGGAAGTTCTGACCTGAGCTCTCACGGTTTCGCATTTAACCCTTTACAGATATCATCTAGGTATACTCACCTGTAAGACTGAATATTGGGATCTGGATACGAGAGTGTACTCAAGTGGTGGGACACGCGAATAAGTTTAAGTGCTTAAAACATTAATCTCATTTCTCGAAAAAATTGAACTTTGTGTGAAAATTTAAGTGGATCAATATATTGACAATCTAAGTGAATTGTTTAGAACTTAAAATGTCTAAAGCTTAACGGTGTTGGTGATTTGTCTCAAAATCTGATATGATCCTCTTACACAAACTCACAAAAATAGTGTCTGTAAATATTTCTTTACCGCATTTCATTAAAAATTAAAAATCCAAAAAGATTTTCAGTTTGTTTTAGCATAAATTTTGAAAAATATTCAAAAAGATTTTCGACAACTGATGTTGAAAAGCTGATTTTCAAAATTCCAAGTGCTAAACATGATGGACAATCTGTGAGGGGGAGTTTGTTTGAAATAAAATGTTTTTCCTGCAAGTGGTTCATCAGATATTAACATTGTTAAATCATTCGGAATAAATTTGAGAGGGAGTCTAGATATATAAGTTTGTCAAATGTTAAATTTGTGAAATTTATTGTGAGGTAGAGGATGTGCAGGATAGTCTGGATTCTGAATTGAGTATAGAGCCAGGTCTCGATCCTGATCCTGTGAAAGTTAGACTGCGATCTAGCATATCGTGTGACAACTGGCGATTTACGGCACCTAATTTCGTGATTAACAGATGATTAACGCGATGATAAATAGTGTTTACAGCGCAAATTAACTTAATTAGGCCTTTGGAGTGCCTAGGAACGTTTATCCGACTTTACAGTACGCGTATGACGATTCGCGTGGAATATGCGGAGAAACTGTTGAATATTAAACGAAAACGAACTGAAACAAAAATGAAATACTGACAACACAGCCAAATATTAAATTTTTATGATATATTTCAGATTGGTAATTAAATTTTATGTTCGTAGTCGAAACCGAATCGTAGAACGAATTAAAACGGTCAACGTAGTATTTTATGTGATTTTTTTAGTTAAAGCGACGAATGAGCGCGTCACACGACAAACGACACTATTTTACGCCTTTTAATTTTAAAATTTTATTTTACGATGCGTATGGAGTTCGGGTTGAAAAAAAAGGGCCTCGTAGGAATTTACGGGCCGTTCTCATTATAGAAAGCGGGCTTGTGACCACTAGATTAAAACCTAACTATAAAAGGTTGTGAAACCTTAAACTACTCATTTGTTTCAGCCGACACCTCTCTCATTTTCCTCCTACATCCTCTCTAACCTTATCTAGATCTCAAAAAAAAAAAAAAAAACACAGACATTATGTCTGTCATTCTCTCTCTCGATCTATACATATACAAAGAACACACATATACAAATTACCAAATACCCTCTCGATCTTCACATCTCCAGCCGAGTGGAGGAGCTCCGGCGCAGCTCCGACCATCTCTGGTCACCCACACACCCCACGACACCTCAGATACCCCCGGTCACCGATGTAATCCCGGTGAAAGTAAACAGAACCGCCGCACGCGGCGGTAGCGCGACGGCGGAACAGAAGAGAGAGAGAAACAAGATGGGAGAGAGAGAGATAACCGGTTGTGGTGGTGAGCGACGGCGGCGGCAGAGGCGGTCGGCGTCTCGGACCACTGGTATGTGTCTCGGACCGGTGGTTCGTGTCTCGGTCCGGCAATAGGTGTCTCGATCCGGTGGTTCGTGTCTTTAACCGATGAATTTTACTGTTTTTACGGTCAATGCTATCAACTCTCCTCCATCTCCTTTCTTTTTCAAATCTTTAGAGATCAACGTTAAATTCCGGCAGGTTCGGTTGATAATGATGATGTCAAGGGTAATGGTGACTGATGAAAGATAATGTTGCTGATGTTCGATTCAGTTTTTAGAAGTCTCAGGTTCGGTTTGGTCAGGCGGTTCGGTTGACTCAGTCAGCGAGTCAACTCAGTCAAGCTACAGGTCAACAGTCAGTTCTGGTCAGGATACGGTTCGGTCAACAGCTTTGGTTCGGCTTTGGTTTGCGGTCAGACGGCTCGGTTCAGTTGACTCGGTCAAACCCATTCAACTCGGTCAAACCTGGTCAACACAGCGAGTCGGCTCGGTCAACTCAGTCAACCCATTTAGCGTTTCAACACGAAATTTTGGTAAAGTCTATTGGCACGATGAATAATTTCGTTATTCTATATAGTTCTAGTTACTTTCGTGAAAACGAGCTCGAACCGAACAAAATAACGAAATGATAGTTAAAATATACTTTAATTTATTGTCGTGTTAATATAAATTGATTACATACGAATACGATGTTGCAAATTGAGTGAATTTTGATAAAATAACGACAAGTTGTGTTGTCGGGGGCGTCCAAAAACAGAGGAAACTCTGCCCGTTTTTCGGGAAAATCCATAAAATAAGACGCGTGTTATTATAAAACAACTTTCGGATTCAAATGATATTTTAGAAAGACAAATACAAGTATATAATTACTTTTGACAACACTTCACAATTTATGAAAACGACGACTCGGAAAGTATTTACAACAATAAATATAGTATTTATATTTATTCTAAACTTTGAAATTTCGACAATTCTTTTATAAAAATAAATATAGTTGGTATATTTATTTCGAATAACAAACCATACGACTTCCTTTATAAAATAAATATTGTTGGATCGGTTCCGTGACACTAAACAGTCAGTAAAGGGAGTTCATCATCATTTACTAAGGCGGAATCAAAGTAAACAACGTCACACAGCTTTTTGCTTTTAACTTTCATTCTATTAATGTTTTTCTGAGTCTTTACACGAGTTTCTTGTCACACCCCCAAAATCCAAACGCGGAGTACTGGAGGCGTGACTGACCAGGATCAAGCCACCAATCATATTGAACATAACAAGTAATAAGTAAAATTCAACCACACAATATGAAAGGTGTTTCAAATCAAAAACATAGTTAAGTGTTTAGCGGAAGCATAATTGTAAAACCCAATGTAAGTGTTAAGCATGAAATAAAGTAATATTTTTAGCATGGCATACACTGCCATGTCCCACAACGACCGCGCCTCCCTGTGCAAGCTCCATGAGTACCTAACGACCTGCAAGGCATGTAACAACGAGTCAACAACAGAGTTGAGCGAGTTCACAGCTCGTTGTTTAGTTAAAGTATTCGTTTCGTAAATCATATGTTCGTTTTGTAAACCATGTATCGTATAGTTCGTATCGGGGTCTCCCAGACATGTGTGCGAAGATTAGTGGGGGCTTCCCATGTGTTACTAGACCGTATGTATCGACTGCTACGAAAATGTAAGAGGTGCCCTAAGTCAATGTCTATTAGCATTGACCCTTTGCCCATAGTCCATTAGTACACGCCCGTTCGAACGACACGGTGTGAGGTTTGTTAAACCTAATAGCGCTATTAACTAATGACCCGCTCGTCATAGGCCTCGGCGATTAAGTCGATATAATGAGGGACTTCAATGATAGAGGTTTGGTCCAGTGTATAATCTTGGCATCCTACCCACGGAGGATGGTCGAAATTTCCGTTTAGTTCATTTACCCATTCCCAACCCTTGGGAATCCCATGCCTTGGAAAGAGTGTGAACTCACCTTGGTTTGCTCGGTGTGCTAAAGTATGTGCTCACAAATAATCAGTCAAGTCCTGAAGTATGCACGTGTACATAATCAGTTTACATTCACGAGGTTAACGTATAAGTACAATCACAGTGGATATTGAATCAGTGATCACTCAATAGCACAAAACACGTATTCAAGCTCATACAAGTCATGCTTAACATTTAACAGCAGTTAACTAACCCAGTTAACCCTTAACAGAATTAAACTTAGTTACTGTGCAATTTACCCATTCGGCGAAACACCCCTGTTTCGCCGTGAATCCCATCCGACGAAACACCCTTGTTTCGTCGTATTTACCCTCGGCGAAACACACTGTTTCGTCATATCTAATTCGTCATGGCTACCCACGGCGAAACATATCTGTTTTGCTATGTTAGTTTCGCCATAAGTAGCGTTTCGTCCATAATGTCAGTTACGTTATGATAACAGTTGTTTACCCAGAAACTCTACCGCCGATTAACATCGCACAACAATCATACCATCACACAAAAATCATGTATTATAATCTTAGACAATCTAGCATATAGCTCACGGATTCAACAATAACAAACACCGAGAAACCCTAATGGTTAACCGATTTAACATATTGCCGTCATACATTCGAATAGAGTTTACGAATATCATTCCCGTTCATACATACACATCGCGACAATCATCATAAGTCAGACAATGAAAACAGACAATGAAAACAGGTTACGGTAACAATCAGTTACGCAAACAATCTAAAAATCTGAATGAATCGGGTTATCACAAAACTAACCGGAGGTGGGATGGGTTGTGCAAGAACTTCTGGAGATGGGGAGGATGGTTGCCGACAAGTTGTTTTGAGAGAGGAGACTAGGGTTTTTCTTAATGCCAGAAGTGTAACGAATGAACCAGAATAGTTGATAAATATCTGCGTAACAGACTGTGCCGATGCTGGGCCTAGGTGAATCGTTGGGCCGGCGAAACGCCCGTTTCGTCGAGATGGGGATGACAAAACACTCTCCGTTTCGTCGAAATGATTTATGGCGAAACATAGTTGTTTCGTCGGGTTGGTTGATGGCGAAACACTTTGTTTCGTTGGGTAGTTCTAATCTTAAACAGTTTACAAGTTCATGTTCATGTAACCAAACACTTTACTCACATTAAACACATTATATATCAAACAACCATCTCAACTTATAATCCGGTGTACAGTTACAAGTCAAACAATCAAACAACTAAACAGTTAATACACAATTTATCTCAAGATGGAATCCTGGAAACTCGAGTTGTCACATTACCCCCAACTTGAAAGAAATTTCGTCCCGAAATTTAGCACGCGGTTACTGAGGAAGCTAGTTGTGTTGTATAGTTTGCTGGTTTTCCTGGGGTGTCACATCATCCCCCCGTTGATTTGTAATTTCGTCCTGAAATTCTGTAGTAGCTTCAGCGTCAGCAGTAGTTGCATTGTTTCCGAACAACTGGGGATACTTGAGTTTCATTTGGTCTTCTCGTTCCCAGGTGAACTCTGGGCCACGACGGGAGTTCCAACGAACTCGAACAAGAGGTATTCTTGTGTGCTTAAGGACCTTGACATCCCAGTCCATGATTTCAACTGGTTCCTCGACGAATTGAAACTGCTCGTCGATAGTGAGCTCCTTCAAAGGAACTATGAGGGTCTCATCTGACAGACACTTTTCCAGATTTAACACGTGGAAAACATTGTGAACTCCACCAAGTTCTGCTGGTAGGTTCAGTTTGTAGGCCACTTTGCCTATTTTCTCTATGATTTCGAACGGTCCGACGTACCGCGGATTGAGCTTGCCTCGTTTGCCAAAACGAACTACACCCTTCCAGGGTGAGACTTTGAGTAGCACTCGATCTCCAACCTGGAACTCGAGTGGTTTCCTGTGCTTATAAACGTAGCTTTTCTAACGATCGCGAGCTGCCGCCATTCGTTGTCGTATCTGAGCAATTCTTTCCGTAGCATCAACTACGAGTTCTGGACCCGTGATCTGACTATCCCCCACCTCTGCCTAACAGAGAGGTAATCGGCATTTACGCCCGTACAATGCCTCAAATGGAGCGGCTTGAATGCTGGTGTGGTAACTGTTGTTATACGAAAACTCCACTAATGGAAGATGTTTTCCCCAGCCATTGCCGAAATCGATTACACATGCCCGAAGCATGTCTTCTAGAGTTTGAATGGTGCGCTCAGACTGTCCATCCATCTGAGGGTGATAAGCTGTGCTTATGTCTAGTCGAGAGCCAAAAGATTTGTGCATCGCTTGCCATAGTTCAGAAGTAAAACGTGCATCACGGTCAGAAATAATGGAGGTTGGCACCCCGTGCCTCGAAACCACTTCCTTTAAGTAGATGTCTGCTAAGGTAGAGAACTTGTCTGTTTCCTTGATAGCCAAGAAGTGTGCAGACTTTATAATTCGATCCACGATCACCCAAATAATATCATTCCCACGTTGAGATCTAGGCAGGCTAGTAACAAAATCCATGGAAATTTCCTCCCATTTCCATTGTGGTATCTTTGGTTGTTGGAGTAGGCCCGATGGTTTCTTGTATTCTGTCTTGACTCTCGCACAAGTCAAACATTTGCCAACGTAAGTTGCTATGTGGGCTTTCATACTAGGCCACCAATACGTAGTTCTGAGATCGTGGTACATCTTATCCGAGCCAGGATGTACCGAGTAGCGAGACTTATATGCTTCATCCATTACAAGCTCTCGTAAATTACCATAGAGTGGGACCCAGATGCGTCCTGTTACGTAGTAGGCGTCGTCTTCCTTCTGTTCTAACTATTGCCTTGAGCCGCGTAGGGCTTCAACCCTGACGTTTTCTGGTTTCAATGCTTCTACTTGAGCATCTCGTATTTGTGCAGGAAGACTAGACTGAATGGTAAGTTGTAATGCTCGCACACGCCTAGGTGTAGTGTCCTTTCGACTGAGGGCGTCGGCCACAACATTTGCTTTGCCCGGATGGTACTTGATGGCACATTCGTAATCATTCAGTAGCTTGACCCATCGACATTGACGCATGTTTAACTCCTTCTGCTTGAAGATATGCTCGAGACTCCTGTGATCGGTGTAGATGGTGCACTTGGTACCGTACAGGTAATGTCTCCATATCTTAAGCACGAAAACAACAGCTCCCAGCCCTAAATCGTGTGTAGTATAGTTCCTTTCGTGAATCTTTAGTTGGCGCGAAGCGTAAGCAATGACTTTATCCCATTGCATTAATACACAACCAAGACCCTGAATTGATGCGTCACAGTAAACCACAAAATCGTCTGTGCCTTCAGGAAATGAGAGAATAGGTGCGCTACAGAGCCTATCCTTTAAGTGTTGAAAAGCTGTTTCTTGTGTATTACCCCAACGATAGGTAACACCCTTCTGTGTCAGTAATGTAAGCGGCTGCGCAATCTTTGAGAAGTCTTTGATGAACCTTCTGTAGTAGCCCGCCAAACCCAAGAATTGGCGAATTTCTATTGGCGTACGCGGTGCAGGCCAGTTCTTAATCAAGTCTACCTTGGATGGATCAACATGAATCCCATCCTTGTTTACCACATGGCCCAGAAAGTGGACTTCACGAAGCCAGAAGTCGCATTTTGAAAACTTGGCGTACAGCTGTTCTGCTCGAAGGAGTTCCAAAATGAGTCATAAATGCTGCTCGTGTTCCTCCCGACTCTTAGAGTAGATCAGTATGTCGTCGATGAATACAATCACAAACTTATCCAAGTAAGGCTTGCACACCCTATTCATAAGATCCATGAAGACTGCAGGCACGTTTGTTAATCCGAATGGCATGACCAGAAACTCGTAGTGGCCATAGCAGGTTCTGAATGCTGTTTTCGAGACGTCCTCGTCCCGGACTCTCAGTTGATGGTAAGCTGACCTCAATTCAATCTTTGAATAGTATCTCGACCCTTGCAGCTGATCGAACAAATCATCGATGCGGGGAAGAGGATAGCGATTTTTCACGGTCACCTTGTTGAGTTCGCGGTAGTCAATACACATCCTGAAGGTACCGTCTTTCTTCTTCACAAACAACACTGAAGCTCTCCAAGGCGAAGAGCTAGGACGAATAAAACCTTTATCCAAAAGTTCTTGTAGTTGCGTAGATAGTTCTTCCAATTCTGATGGAGCTAAGCGATACGGTGCACGAGCTATTAGTGCTGCTCCAGGAGCTAGTTCGATTTGGAATTCGACCTGGCGATGAGGCGGTAGTCCAGGTAAATCGTCAGGAAACACTTGAGGAAATTCACGTACTACTGGAATATCCTCTAATCTCTTCTCTTTCGCTGATGCGTCAGTAACAAGTGGCAAAATAGCGGTGTGGCCCTTTCGTAAACACTTCTGAGCCTTAAGAAAGGAGATGATGTCCACCACGGCACCACTCTTGTCGCCTTGAATTTCGAGAGGTTCTTTACTAGAACGGGGAATACGAACAATCTTCTCCTTGCATATGATTTCTGCTTGCTGCTGGGACAACCACTCCATCCCAATGACGATGTTGAAACTACCCAGATCTATAGGAATGAGATCGATAGAGAAAGTCTGACCAGCGAGGACAAGATTACTACCCTGAACTATGTGTGTGGCCTCTAGACTTCTACCATTAGCTAACTCTACGACATGCTTGGTGTTCAACGGTGTTAGTGTGCGCTTGAGCATTTGACTAACTTTCAGAGACATATAACTGGTATCCGCACCCGAATCAAATAAAACAGTAACATAAAATTCATCGAGAAGAAACTTACCCATCACCACGTTAGGATCATTCCTTGCTTCACCCTGACCAAGCACGAACACATGACCCCTTGCAACGTTATCATTATTGTTTCCCCCATTATTGTTCCCATTGCCTATATTATTGTTGTTGTTGTTCTGATTCTGGTTTAACTGGGGGCAGTCCCGCTTGAAGTGGCCCTCAGCACCACACTGAAAGCATCCCATGTTGCCTCGCTGCTGTTGCTGCTACTGGTTTTGTGGAGCTGGTGGTTGTTGTTGCTTGTTCGGATTCGCAGGTCGTGAGCTCCTGCAATCCTTAGCTTGATGACCCATCTTGAGTTATCTCTGACAACGACCCTTGTTGCACTGACCGTTGTGGTGCCTGTTGCATGTATTGCACTTCGGGAGGTTTTCGCGATATCCACCCTGCCTTTGACTACTAGAAGATTGCTGACCAGGGCTCTGATAGTCATCAATCTTTCGCTGCTGTGCCTGGGACTATACTGAAGTCGAACCCTTGCTGGAGGCTCCATCCCATTTTCGCTTGTTATCACTGGGAGTAGCAGAAGTAGTAGTAGTAGCACCGATACGCTTAGGCAGCCTGTTCTGTTCCACTGCCTGGTCTGTGAGACGATGAGCAAGACGAGTAACATCCAGGATAGTAGCAAGGTTAGCCGAAGTCGCATGGCTTTGAATTTCTGGCACAAGACCTCTGAGGTACAGCTCAATACGTTTGATGGGAGGATCCACCATAGTTGGACACAAGATGGCCAGCTCGTTTGACCTTTTCGTATACACCTCTATTTCTGACCCTGTCATCTTCAGGTTAAAGAACTCCACTTCCAACTTGTGGATGTCATCACGACTACAGTATTCCCGCTTGATCAATTCTTTGAAATCGTTCCATGGGGTGGCATTAGCAGCTACCAGCCCCAACATTTGCACTTGTGCGTTCCACCAAGTCAATGCAACGCCTTCGAGAGTACGAGTGGCGTACTTCACCCTACGAGCCTCAGGGCATTCACACATCTCAGCTAGGACGACAGTCCATGAAAGTCTTGAAGGTGCAAATAGGTGGCTGAGCGTGCTGACATGTTGTGTAAAAGGACAATACAACGTTAAACACAAGAGTTGGTTTAGGAGTGTAGGATCTAAAATCCTAGTGTGAATTACGAATGCAGGGTATACCTCCTGCTTGTGCAGCTGCAAGTGACGCAACAACTTGTTGGTTAATCAGAGCCGTCAACTGGGCTTGAGTCATGTTAATGTGTCTAGCCATGATCTTCATATCAAAGGCAACATAAGTGAGAGAGGTTCGTGGAAATGCGATGACAGAAGAGAGTAAGCACACAAGTGTTCTTAAGCAATAGTTGTTACGTTTATCTAAGCATATCATGAGTAAAGTTCTATGTAATCTAGCAAATAGGCAATGTAATCATAAATCATATCACCTAGAATGTTGAGTCTTGCACGTGGAGCGAAGCGTCGTTGTGGATCGTTGAGCACTGTACAGGTTATAGTCTAGTTTTAACAAAAACTT
Source organism: Helianthus annuus (assembly GCF_002127325.2). Classification (NCBI taxonomy): domain Eukaryota; kingdom Viridiplantae; phylum Streptophyta; class Magnoliopsida; order Asterales; family Asteraceae; genus Helianthus; species Helianthus annuus. The sequence continues at coordinate 32,581,582 of NC_035434.2, read as the reverse complement.
TTTCCCCTTATTAAAACCAAGTTCACTATAACCAATGGCTCTGATACCAATCTGTCACACCCCCAAAATCCACACGCGGAGTATCACCGCCTGGAGGCGTGACTGACCAGGATCAAGCCACCAATCATATTGAACATAACAAGTAATAAGTAAAATTCAACCACACAATATGAAAGGTGTTTCAAATCAAAAACATAGTTAAGTGTTTAGCGAAAGCATAATTGTAAAACCCAATGTAAGTGTTAAGCATGAAGTAAAGTAATGTTTTTAGCATGGCACACACTGCCATGTCCCACAACGACCGCGCCTCCTTGTGCAAGCTCCATGAGTACCTAACGACCTGCAAGGCATGTAACAACGAGTCAACAACAGAGTTGAGCGAGTTCAGAGTTGGCTGTTTAGTTAAAGTATTCATTTCGTAAATCATATGTTCGCTTTGTAAACCATGTATTGTATTAGTTCGTATCGCGGTCTCCCAGACATGTGTGCGAAGATTAGTGGGGGCTTCCCATGTGTTACTAGACCGTGTGTATCGACTGCTACGAAAATGTAAGAGGTGCCCTAAGTCAATGTCTATCAGCATTGACCCTTTGCCCATAGTCCATTAGTACACGCCTGTTCGAATGACACGGTGTGAGGTTTGTTAAACCTAATAGCTCTATTACCTAATGATCCGCTCGCCATAGGCCTTGACGATTAAGTCGATATAATGAGGGAATTCAATGATAGAGGTTTGGTCCAGTGTGTAATCTTGGCATCCTACCCACGGAGGATGGTCGAAATTTCCGTTTAGTTCATTTACCCATTCCCAACCCTTGGGAATCCCATGCCTTGGAAAGAGTGTGAACTCACCTTGGTTTGCTCGGTATGCTAAAGTATGTGCTCACAAATAATCAGTCAAGTCCTAAAGTATGCACGTGTACATAATCAGTTTACATTCACGAGGTTCACGTATAAGTACAATCACAGTGGATATTGAATCAGTGATCACTCAATAGCACAAAACACGTATTCAAGCACATACAGGTCATGCTTAACATTTAACAGCAGTTAACTAACCCAATTAACCCTTAACAGAATTAAACTTAGTTACTGTGCAATTTACCCATTCGGCGAAACACCCCTGTTTCGCCGTGAATCCCATCCGATGAAACACCCTTGTTTCGTCGTATTTACCCTCGGCGAAACACACTGTTTCGTCATATCTGATTCGTCATGGCTACCCACGGCGAAACACATCTGTTTCGTCATGTTAGTTTCGCCGTAAGTAGCGTTTCGTCCAGAATGTCAGTTACGTTATGATAACAGTTGTTTACCAAGAAACCCTAAAGCCGATTAACATCACACAGCAATCATACCATCACACAGAAATCATGTATTATAATCTTAGACAATCTAGCATATAGCTCACGGATTCAAAAATAACAAACACCGAGAAACCCTAATGGTTAACAGATTTAACATATTGCCGTCATACATTTGAATAGAGTTTACGAATATCATTCCCGTTCATACATACACATCGCGACAATCATCATAAGTCAGACAATGAAAACAGGTTACGATAACAATCAGTTACGCAAACAATCTAAAAATTTGAATGAATCGGGTTATCACAAAACTAACCAGAGGTGAGATTGGTTGTGCAAGAACTTCTGGAGATGGGGAGGATGGTTGCCGACAAGTTGTTTTGAGAGAGGAGACTAGAGTTTTCCTTAATGCCAGAAGTGTAACGAATGAACCAGAATAGTTGATAAATATCTGCGTAACAGACTGGGCCGATGCTGGGCCTCGGCGAATCGTTGGGCCGGCGAAACACCTGTTTCGTCGAGATGGGGATGACGAAACACTCTCCGTTTCGTCGAAATGATTTATGGCGAAACACAGTTGTTTCGTCGGGTTGGTTTACGGCGAAACACTTTGTTTCGTCGGGTAGTTCTAATCTTAAACAGTTTACAAGTTCATGTTCATGTAACCAAACACTTTACTCACATTAAACACATCATATATCAAACAACCATCTCAACTTATAATCCAGTGTACAGTTACAAGTCAAACAATTAAACAACTAAACAGTTAATGCGCAATTTATCTCAAGATGGAATCCTGGAAACTCGAGTTGTCAAAAGACTAAATTTTGGCAGCACCACGACTCTGTAACAATGACCTGATTCCGCTCCAACTGTTACAAGTGAGATCACACACCACCTATTTATAGTGTGACAGATTCCACTTGAAACTACATGTCAAGTTCAAGCGGAATACCTATGTTTACTCTCGAGCGGAATCACCAATCACATTTTGGAGCGGAATCTCAATGTTACATGATTTCGCTTGAAATGACAAACATGTCATTTCAAGCGGAATAACATGTAATTACCCCCTTTTCTTGTTTCCAACTCCTAAACAACCTATCTAGACATAAGACTCGATTAAGACATAGTAAACAGACATTCAATGCACCAACAGACTCCCCCTTGGATGTTGACGCAGTCTTCGGCGTCGAGTCTTCAGTCTTTGTCTCTTTCCAACTTTTGTCTTCTCATTGCAAAATCTCTCTCTTCACAGGTTCAGGATCTCAACCTAGCTCCATCACTAATCTCCCCTTTGACTGTTGATTCAGAATTCTGACTCCCCCTTTCACAGACTCCCTCTCTTGGTATGCTGGGACTTGAATTCTGGTTCAAACTTTAATGTTTTGGTGCCGTGGGGATTTTGAAATCCACAACCTGTTTCTCAAACATATAACATTACAATCTATTGATTTTCCACAATAAATCATATCAGTTTTAGAAATCCACTCAAGTATTCAGGTCCAAGTTAATGACCCTGATTACTCAGTTAATCTACCAAGTCCAACTTAATGACCATGGTTGATTTCAGACAAATCAAGCAGGAAAGTTAAATGCGACATTTGGAACATCATCTTTCACAATTGGTTTTACTTTGTTGTTTATTGGGGGAAACTCAGCAAGAAATTTATCAAGTTCAGATTCAAAGTCGACAACATCATCTTTTAAAACCTTTGTTTCATTTTTTAAAGCATTTTCCATCTTTTTCATCTCGACTGATGGTTTCGACTTCGCAACCCATGATTGGTTTTCAAAAATTTTTGTTTTCGGATAAATTTTTGAAGTCTTGCGAGACTTGGAAGATTCGCCAACCTCGAAGGTCGATTTCGGCTTTTCTTCCGACTTCAAAGATTCTCCTCTCTTTAGGATGCGAATCGGGGAAACCATTGGTTTTTTACCTTTTGTATCAATTGGTGGCTTTGGTCGAGGTTTTTTAACAACTGGTTTTACGAAAACTAGTTTCTCAAACACTTTCTTGCATTGTTTTGCCATGTGCCTGATTTCATTACAGCGATAACAAACTCTTTTGTCATATTCGACAAAAGTTGATTTGAATGTCTCCTCTATCAACTTTTTCAGTGCATTGAAATCGTCTACGGCCTTTTGACTAAAAATGTAGCCCTTTTCATCATCTACACTCGGTCCAGCAACAAAGATATCATTCATTTTCTCTTTTGGCTTAACCACCTGCTTAGCCATCTTTTTCTCAAAACCGATCCCTTTGTTTTTAAAATTGTTTTTCTTGTTATTACCCTTACCTTCCCACTCCTTCTTTCTCGAGCTGGTAGGATGTGATGTAACAAAAGATTTTTTAGGTTTTGAAAAGAATTCTTTGTTGTTAACCTCATCAATGTTCATTTCAACCAACTTGAAAACTTTCTCAACATGCTCAATCTTCACGTTCTGAAGAGGATACTCGAAATCAGAGTAAAGTTTGTCAGTTCCAATCATAGTGTAGACCACCATAATTGGATCATCATTCGCACTCTTGTCTGATTTCGATATGAAACGGTCCAAGAAATTACCCTCATCCTCAGACTCAATAACAGATTTCTCAGATTGAGACTTCTCAGAGTTATCACTCTCTTCATCTAACACCTGATCGACAACGGCTTTGATGACCTGTGATTCGTTGTCGGTGTTGGATGCAGAGAATATAACATCTATGCTCTCAGGCAAATCATCCTCAATTGATCTCAACTTGATATTCAAAGCAGCTTCCACCCCATCTGGATATTTTTGTGTATAATGATTCCACATTGGGGGTGGAACGCTGTTAAAGACTGGTGCAGCATGTGGCTGCTGTGGAACAATCTGTTCAAGAACATAAGACGAAGCTACATAACTCATAAATTTTTTATCAATTCGATCATTTTCGATTTTAGCTAATTCAAGCTCCTTTTTTAATGAAGCGATCGTGTCTAGATGAAAATTAACCTCAATTTGTTTATCAAACAGCGTTGCTTTTACTAGTTTTGTTGCTTTGTCATTTTCAACACTCTCTTTTTGGATCATTTTAATTGACCTGGCAAGAGTGTCATAAGCCTCTTTGACTTGTCCACGGTCAAATTTTAGCATATCTGCATGATGTTTCAATTCCTGAAGATTAGTGTCTTTCTTAAGACACTCCATGCACGGTTGTAAACACTTTTGGCATGGTGTTTCAGGGATTGAAACGACTTTCTCAACAACCTGTTCATCACAATTAATTGTCACATCCTGTTTACCGACATGTTTCAACTCAGACTCAGACACTTTGACCTCCTCAACTCCAGATTTCTGATCTGACTCCTGTTTGACTGTGACAGTACTGACAGACTTTGACTTCTCAGGTTCTGTGTCTACCTCTTTTAGCTTTCCCATGAGTGCTCTGTCAGCAATGTCTTTCAACGTGTCTCCGGTCAACTCTTTTGTCACGTCTATCATTTCCTCGACAACTTCTTTCTCTTCTTCGTATCTTGGACACGATCCAGTCGTCGGTTCTTCGAAAAATCCTGCAAAAGATTCAAAAACTTTAGGAGGCATTATTGATTTCATAGAACTTGCCAATACCTCCTGTTCTGACTGGTAATAGTAAACTTCTGCAGCAATTTCTTCAATGTCAATCACATTCTCAACAGGAACATCTTTAACAACCACTGGAACATCCTCAACAATCATTTCTGGCTTAGTCACCATCTCCGGTACTTCAACTATTTCTACCATCATGGCCTGCCCATCACTTCCAAGGATATATTTATCCCAGCTAAAACCTTCAGCTACTTTTTCATCGTCCTGATTCACTATAAGAGCCTTCTCCGGTTTGTTCTCTATTTGCGGTCTCTAAACAACAGGTTGTTGGTTAGGCCGATGATAGATCGCCTGCCTGTAATAATCGTTCGTGAGTGGGTTCTGATGGTTGTTCACTTCTCGGTTTGGGCATTCTCTCTTGAAATGGCCACGTTCTTTACACTTGAAGAAGGTAACTTTTGATTTGTCGAAACCTAACTTCTGATCAGGACCTAAGAGACTGTTTCTACCTGTGATCTCCATAAAGCGTTGTGCCCTTCTAACCAAACTTGCCATGCACCATTTTATATCAATCAATTCAAGCTCCTCCGGGTCGATCTGGTCGTAATACTCTTTTGTCATATCCGGATTACCGATCCTAGCCGCCACTATACCTTCATACGTGTTGGTGCATAATGTCTAAAGCCTGCGTCTTAGTCTTGTTAGCTTAATGTATAGGGTCTAGATAGGTTGTTTATGTAAAGTACAGGGGTTAGAAATGTAATTTTGTGATGTTTATGAGACAGGTCCGCTTTTATGGACAAATGACACAAAAGCGGATCTACAAGAAAGAGGTCCGCTCATATGGTCATGTCCATAAAAGCGAACCTGTCAATACTATATAAACCCCTTCAGTCTTTCACATTTGTAACTGTTCATGTCATCGGGAGCAGAACTGCTGACCGTGTATTTTCTGAAGATTTAATGTGAAAGCAAGTTTAAAGTGAATTCTATCTGTTTCTACTCACTTCTTCTATCATTTTGCTTTGTTTCATGCCAAATATGTATTTCCGCTACATATTCGGTAGGTACTAGCTCGAATTAACTCATTTGACTGTCAAACTCGGTCCTACAATACGCCTCTAGAACGGAAGCAAGTAATGCAATGTGTTGTTTTGCGGCTGTTTCAGTAATTTCATTCCCATTCTTAATATTCACAGCGATGTTGCATTGCACCCCAGGAACATAAGCCAGATTGTTGGAACTTGTAGAGCTTTGAGGCAATGTATGCTCTTGAGCTTTATTTGGCTCATAGTTTACGAATAGTGAGGGCTTGTTTGATTGTGGAGTGTTTGTATAAGCACTTGAATTTGTATCAGCACTAAAACCCGTTTGTATCTTTGGACTCTAGTTTGTTGCAACAGGAACGCTTCCTTTGTAATAAAGAGATACGTCTTGTTGTACATTTGATGAATTCATCTTCTTTATCTTCAACAACTCCAACTCATGAGCTTCTATCTTCTTGATGAATGAACTGAGATTCAAATTCACGAAATCCGAGTTGTTTTTCAGCATCATCAAGTATGTGCCCCATTCATCATAAGGTAATGCGTCAGACAACTTGTCGATCCATTCCTCGTTTGTCTTTGTAATCTCCAATCTTTTCATCTCTACCACAAGATGGCAATAACGTTCAATCAACTGCTTCGTTGTTTCACCCTTCATCCCTGTGAAGATGTCAAACTCTTTCTTGATCAGGGCTTTCTTGCTTTTGATCATAGAGACGCTGCCTTGGAACTTCAACTTTAATGCTTGCCACATCGATTGCGAGTTGTCATCGTGTTGTAACAGCACAAGAGTATCTTCTTTTATGGCCTGTTGGAGAATACTGACCATCTTCTTCTCAGCCTTAAAATCATTCTGTTCAGTCTCAGTCAAACTTCCAATGCCTTTCTCTAAGCCCAATCCATCAACAGGTGGAACGTATTTTTTTTCTCTATCTTCATCCAACATTCAAAATGGTTGGCTTGAACCCAATTCTTGAATCGACCCGACCATCCGGCATACTCATCCAAGTTCATAAGCTTTGGCAGTTTCTGCATTGTTCCTAGCTCATTCTCCATGTTGACATTTTGAACAATGCTTGCCGGACTTTGTGTTGCCGTCATGCCGCTACCCGCGAAAAGGTTGCAAAAATCTTGATTTTCCATTTTAAGTGACAATTACCGAAAAATTTTAAACTTTTTGAAAAACAGGTTACTTTTACCGAAAAACTTTCTACACAGACTGAATTTCCAACACGATATCACGAACAAAATGGACCTAACACTCAAACCATGTTTTTTTTACACTTAAAAAGAATTTTCAAGCGGAATTACAGTTTTAAGTTTCGAGTGGAATCTGAAAGTAATCTCGAGCGAAATCAGGAAATGATACTTTGGAGCGAAATCAACAGGTGATTCAAGCGGAATTACCCCTGGAGCGGAATCACTGATGAACCTCGAGCGGAATCACAATACTCGAGCGGAATCACTGATTCCGCTTCAACTGCTCGAGCGGAATTAGAACCTTATACACCAAAAACTTGATTTTGCTTGAAATCTCAAAATGCTACGTTCGAGCGGAATCAAGTTTTATGCCATTTTAGATCACTTTTAAGCCGTATTTTATGCTGAAACTCTCAAGGGTTTGTTAATTGTCAATTTTACACAATATGTCAAAAGTTCAGTCCATTTTGTCTGTGGCAATGTCCAGAAACTCAAAAAGTGTAGAAAAAAAGCTTTGATTCTGGTATTCTAGCTCATAACTGGCTCTGATACCAATTGTAGGATCGTTATTGACGATCGAATGAGTCAATCAGAGCTGAAACACCACTGTTTATGTGGCAGAATCACACAAACAGTTTGAATCAAAGAGAATGGAGTAGAAATAGACAGTAGTTCACTTTAAACACGGTTTCTCATTAATTCTTCACAGAAAATTTTGGCAGCAGTTCGGCTACAACTTCGACATTCAGTACGTAATGAGAAACCAACATACACTATATATAGGGGGTTAGTTCCGCTCCAAATGGCATTGCGTCATTTCAGGCGGAATCAACAATGTCTGATTTCGCTCCAAATGACACAATGTCATTTCGAGCGGAATCAGCCCATTATAACATAAACTTTACAAACAACCCCCTATACTATACAAAACTAACATATTTGACCCCTAGACCCTATACAAGCTTGACTAAGACTAAGACGTAGGCTTTAGACATTTGTGCATCAACAATACATGACATTGAACATGGTTTATACATAAACAAATTGACATTGGTTTTAAACATGACATTATGATTGGTTATTGATAAGTGACTTATGTAACGGGGCTATGTGTTATATGATAAAAGCATGGTGGATACGCCACTGGTACTTCCTATATATAAGTTCCTTTATTGTATTATACATTGTTGCGTTATCTAAATCACTTGGACAAAGACATGAAACATTTTTTTTTCAAGAACACGACATTGTTTTACAAATTACATATGTTATACAAAATTCACTTTTACTTGGTTATTCATTTAACCATGCATAGTCCTTTCATTATCATTTGATTTTCATATAGATTTTCATATGATTTAATAAAGGAAAACATTTTATAAGGTTCATGACTACATTTTTGTTAAACACTTCTTTTAACTACACGTCATGAATCCTGCATAAACAAAACCTATGTATTTCACAGGCATTTTTATGCTGACATACCTATTTTTACATGTGTTTCAGGTGCTAATGCATGATGATGTTTGTGCTTCACTTAGGCGGACTTGCGCCTTAGTGACTTAAAAGACAGTTATTTAAGTTATGTTTTTGTTTAAATCCAAGACAATGTGAACTTTAATTTTAATAATACATAACTTTAATTACCATGGTTGTTGAAACAATAATTCTGTCGCATCACTCCCCGACGTTTCCGCCGCGGTTTGTTGTTTTAACACGGTCGGGGTGTGACATAAAGTGTCAACACCTAAGATTGTTGTTAAGGGTATAGTTGAAAGGGGAGTCATAAGAGAAGTTAGATCTTTAAATGTTATATTATACTAATGAACGTTCAATGCCTGTTTTGCATGGCCTTCAAAGCAATCACCACCAAAGTTAGTTGATGAGCTAGTCGTTGATCCAACAGGGTTGATAAGGCAAGGAGCTGATATTCCTAACATGTCATATGATGATTTTCTAAAGAAGAATGAGGAAGCTGAAGCTGAGAAAGCTGCAAAGAATGTTGAATCTTCTAAGAAAATTGAAGCAAAAAAAGAGAAAGAACCTGAAGGTATTGCTCACACTGATTCCAGCGATGTTGATGATGAGTCTACAGAAACATAATCAGAGATTGAAAGAATAGGTGTTGGGAAAGTCCAATTAAAGAAGAAACCTCAGAAAAAGAAGAAGAAAGGATCTGATGAAGAGGATTCTACTTATATGCCAACAACTATAGAGAAAAAGAAACTTCGTATAAAGCGCAAAGCTGTTCAAACATGCGTCATTCCGAGGAATGTAAGGGCAAAGAAAAGAGGTGCTACTATGCCTAAAGGTCAAAGCGACAAAATTGAAAAACACGTGACAACTTCAAAGGGTCCTGAAGCAGTGAAAGATCAACATGTTGAAGTTCCTAAAATGCCAAAGATTCAAAGTGTTGAAAAGCTTGAAATTCAGAAGAAAGTAGGTGCTGATGATGATGTGGTTATTACTAATGTGAGGGTTTCTACACCACCACCACCACCACCATCAGAAAATCCTGAGGTTGCAGAGTTGTCAAGGCCAAAGAAAACTGTTCTTCCTGATATGCTTGAAGGGTTTCCTAATGTTCATGGAGAATATATTGATGACATTCCTCTTGGAGAAGATTACGATATGTTTCATGATGCTACTGTCAAAGATCTGAAGAAGAAAGGTAGTATTCTTGAGAAGGAAAAAGCCAAGGCAGAGGCAGATCGTGATGAGTTAAAGAAGCAGCTTGAAGAGTTGATGAAAGTGAATGAAGAAATAAAGACTGTCATGATCAAACATGCGAAGAAGATAAAGAAAATGGAAGGAGATGTTGATGATAATGCAAAGCTGTTTGAGTTACTATCAGCATAGATTTCTGATCTACATGTGAAGAATAAGAAACTGAATGAGATAAATCAGACGCTAAATCAATTGTTATGTGAACTTCATTAAGCGTCCGCAAATGAATTTAAAGCAATGAAGCTAGAAATGGAAGCTCTTAGGGCTGATAAGACTGTGAAGGATGAGTAGCTCAATATGTTGTACACTGTTATGGAACATCATCTGGGTATTGACGTTCAATCCATCTACAACAACATAGAGATCGAAAGAGTTGAAGAACGAAGGGCTCAAAGAGAGAAAGAGTTGGCTGGGGCAGTAACTCAAAGAAAGAAAGAGGTAATCATAGAGACACAAGAAGTTGGTGGATCTTCAAGTCAACCTGATGTTGAGATGGTAGATGCTGAGGTTGATCAAGCTCAAAGCTTCGTACTTGTTGGTGAAGCTACCTCTCTATCTTACAACTTTGATGATATAGTTCGTCTTGTGCAAGTTGAACAAAGAAAAAGAAAGGAAAAAGAACTGAAAGTGATGCTGTTACGATGGAAAGAAGAAGAGAAAGAAACAGAGGAAGAAGAGAAGATAGATGATGAAGAGTTGAAGGATATTTTTGATGACATCGACAACTTTGATCCAGCAAATGATTATGATGACGATGATGATTAAGGGTCGACAGGGTTATTGATTGTGAATCCCTCTGTTCAACAGAAGATTGATGATTTTCTAAATGATGAAATCATCGAACAAGAGGAGGATCAACAACAGGAGTCTTCTTCTTTAGGAAAGAAACATGCTGACCAGGTATTCCTCACACAACCTACCGTTATATACTTAAATGCTCCAGTTGAGGGGGAGATAGAGGTGCCTAGGTCTAGGGCTGAAATGTTAGAAGAATTGGGTTTAGATGACTGAAAATTAAAGTTTGATATTGAAGATGAGATTCCTTCGTCACCTGAAAAGGAATATGAGTTCAAGTATGTTCATGAAGCTAATAACTACAATGATGTAATAGTTGAAGAAGGATCGGATTCATCTGAAGAAGAAACAGTCTTTCATTATTCTGGAATTGAAGAAACATTTCCTACACTTGCTGAAATGTTCAAAGCATAGAATGAAGAGGAGGTTAGAAGGAAAGTTGTGGAGAAGATCACTACTGAAGGTATTCCAAGAACTATTCCGTGAGAAAATTTAGTTGAAGAAAAAAAGAAATGGTTCAAGGTGATGCCAAAGGAGAGAAAGTTCATAAGACCTCTACAATACTACACGCATAATGCTGATATAGCGTGGGGAGATATCTTATCATGGGGTTATCTAGAAGATCTGCAAGTTTACGCAATTAGACGGGAACAAGGGGTTTAGTACTTCGAATTTCTGTTAGACATTAAAACCCTCCCGTGGTGGGATGTTGAAGAATTGGTGTAAACGAAGAATGTGACAACTCGTATTCCAGAACCTATCTTTGTGTTAAATGTAACGTATGTGGACCCTATGTGATTATGTGAACTTTGACGATTAATGAAATGATATATTATTATGATAACGTGTGTAATGAATGTATTTTATTTAGTCAAACAACACGAGCCCGATCACACAAGCCCATTCGGGTCGTACTCCTTGCATTCGAACCAAGGGCAGCCCATAAAGGGTTCGGCCCACTCCCTTAGTTCGAGTAACACTTAATGTGTTAGTATAAATTCTACACTTCACCAAAACACACAAAGTTTAGCAAACCTACTCTCTCCTTCTCTCTCTCGAAGCCGACGACAAACACCCCCATCTCTGTCGAAGCTTTCTTGTTCGGATCATCCTTGTTTTATCTTCTAACCGGTTAGTGTATTACTTTTGATTGCATGATTGATGATGTGTTTGGTTACATGTTTTACATGATGATTTAGGGATGTTAGGCGTTTGTGTATGATGAAAATTGTTAAGGGTTTGTGTTCATGAAATCGGCTCACATGTGAATCGGATTTGTATGATAATAATTTAGAACCGAATAGATGTTAGTAGGCTAACATATTTCTGTTTTTCGGATTGTTTGCTTGTGATGAGAAAGCTTTAAATCTGATAGCTTGGATGTTATAAGATGTTGTTCATGCTTGGAATATGGTTAGGGTTCATAAGGAAGTTGGAGTTAAAACCTCTGTTTGATCGATTATTGTTGAGTTTGGAAATTGTTAGTGATAATGGAATTGAATGGATAAGAAATTGGAAATTGTTAGCATTGATTGATCGAATGGAAATTTGGAAACTGTTTGAATGATTGTAACTACTGCATGAATTAAGGAAATTAATTAACCGGTCGCACAAGCCTCTCGGTCGCACAAGATCAGGTCACACAAGACGTGATCTGATCGCACAAGACAGTCGCACAAGATAGGGTACTACAGCTTAGGATTGCATGATCGCACAAGACCTGTGGATCGCACAAGATAGTGCTGATCGCACAAGTCTTAGGCCACACACACTGCTTGGACTTTATTATGATGTTGGGCCTTAAAGCCCAATATCCATTCGCACAACCCGACTGGATCGCACAAGTAGTCCGGAACGCACAAGTCCATCCGGACCGCACAAGGTCACTGTTTTTCATTAATTGGGCTGTGTATGCTTTTGAGCTTCTTAATTGTTGGGCCGGGTATATGTTGAATCGCATAACATGTTGTGGTTCGCACAAGACTGTGTTAAACGCACAACATGTTGGACTGGCTATTATTTGTCACACCCCGGCCGCGTATAACATGCAACCGCGGCGGAAACGCCGGGGAGTGTTGTGGACAGAATTAATTGTTATACAACCATGGTAATTAAAGTTACATTTTATTTATTAAACAAGGGTAGTACATTGTCTTAAACCGGAAACAAAGAGTTTATAACATAGTTAACTAAGTCTATCTTCAGTTTTAGTCTCTAAGGCACAGGTCCGCCCTAGTATCGTGATCAACATCCTATGGAACAGCTCCTGAAAACACATGTGAAAGTAGGTACGTCAGCATAAAAATGCCTGTGAGATACATAGGTTTTGTGAAAGTGGGATTCATGACTTGAGTTTTGAAGAATGTTTAATAACAGTCAGTCATGAACCTTGTAATTTGTCTTGCTTTGTAAACCATTTGCAAAATGATAACATCAAATGATATGTATAGATAAGTGCAAGGTCAAACGAGTAACCAAGTAAAATGAGTTGAAAGTAATAAGTTGTTTTGTAAGGCAATGTTTTATGAAAAGTATGTTATTTGCATAAAATGTTATATGTCTAAACTGAAATGATTTAGATAACGCTAAGATATGTAATATTATACAAACATTTATATATAGGAAGTACCAGCGGCGTATCCACCATGTTTGCATCATATTACATACTCCACGTTACTCAAACCATTTACCCAAACCAATCCACCATGTAAATTGTTCATGTATAACCCAAATGTCAAGTGTTATTGTGTAAACCATGTCAAATGTTTATGTTCAATGTGAATCATGTAATGTGTATCCCAAAATGTATCATGTATGGTAAGCGAAATGTATCAACTTAAACCATATGTAAAATGCACAAAACAAGTCGCTGAAGTAACACGTGGTTTAAATCAACGTTATGTTCTGTGGAAAAATGCATGCTCTATTGATATTAACATTTATGCGGTATTGTAAACTATGCATACATCCAAGCCTTGAGACTGCGGCGATAAACCCTCAAACAAATTAAAGGTTTATCTAAGTTATGTATATCGAATTCGGTCATTCCTTCCAGTCCTATCAAACCCAGGACTTCAGAAATGGGAGTTGTCAATTCCTATGGTACCACTACCTACTAACGAACGGCGTAGCTAATGTTAATGAATGTATTGTCCCATGTTAAACAAACCAAATGTCATAACAAAATGAAGGCATGTGATGTAAACAATTGTACTAAGTATGCTAAGTAAACATACGAAGCAGAAATGTTCATGTAAATCAATGTGTCCATATGCTGAGTAAACATATGCAACAGAAATGTTTATGTAAATCAATGTGTCCATATGCTGAGTAAACATATGCAACAAAATGTTCATGTAAATCAATGTGTCCATATGCTGAGTAAACATATGCAACAGAAATGTAATGTAAATCAATGTGTCCATATGCTGAGTAAACATATGCAACAGAAATGTAATGTAAATCAATGTGTCCATATGCTGAGTAAACATATGCAACAGAAATGTTCATGTAAATCAATGTGTCCATATGCTGAGTAAACATATGCAACATAAATGTTCATGTAAATCAATGTGTCCATATGCTGAGTAAACATATGCAACAGAAATGTTATGTAAATCAATGTACTAAGTATGCATACAATGGGCATACATAGCATAAAATGTAATGAAATCATGTACTATAATGTACTAATGAGCATAGCAGATATACGATGTGAAAACATGGAAAGCATGAAAGTAACAGATAGGCACATGTGTTTCACCCCAAAACAGTTTGGAAAACAGTAAAAGAGGGGTTCAATGTACTCACCTGAGATTGCTTTGTAGTTCTTGTATAATAACCAAATAATGCTAGAGATCACGGAATATCAAACGGCACCTAATAGGTAGCTATGTCAATATACCGGACCAAATCGGAAGGATCGGATAGTATGCGGGTTCGTAAACGAAATGAGTATAGAGACTCGTGTAATATGGTTTAACAAAGCCTACATACTAAAATGAAACCTAACCTAAGTGCTTGCGACCCATCACGACCCGTTTAGGTAGCTTATGCTACCTTACGCGTCGTTCGCGTAGAACGCGTCTGGAACGCCTAACATCGTGACCACAAGGCATAACCTCGGAAGGTTATAGCTATGGTCACCTAATGTGTTTGGTCGGATCCTAATGATCGACCAAATGGGGTCGGGTTCGAAAGTATAAGCGATGGTTTAGATCGCTTACCTTACGACCCTATATAAGCACTATACTAAAAGTGACGAGCTAAGCATGTTAGAACATGCTTAACTAAGTTTAGAAAACAGGTTTGGCATCAAAACAAACGACTTTGATGCTCACGAGTAGTTTGGTTACAAAACACGCAAGAATGCGCATTTTGGCCGAAACTACGACTCGTCACTGAGCCTAGATAACGGGGTAATCAGTAGGTATGGTCACTATGGACCATAACCATCGTGATCACGCTCACGTTATGAAGTTCCAACGAACTTCACATCGACCATAAGCTGGTCAACGCAGAAAGTCAAAAAACGTCAACTTTCGGACTTGAAAAGCGATAAAACAATGAAAGAATACTTACGGAGAGTCCCCGAATGCTAATCGAGATCAGAGAAACTCAGGTATGAAGCAATACTTCAACTTAGAGCTTTTTAGATCTGATTCTTGTGATTTTTACACAAAAGGGGGGGGGGTATTTATAGGAAAAGTGGAACCGTTAGGATCGTTTTATCGAATATCGTGCCATGATCTTGTGCGTACATGTGTTACTATGCTAGATTCACTGAATATGGCCCTTGGCCTTTCATTGGGTGAAAAGGCAATCGGACCTTTCGCGATTTGAAGAGCCAATCAGCATTAAATGTGGGTTCTGCTGTACTGGGGACCCCTTACGGACCGTATGGGCTTTGGCTTACGGTCCGTAAGCCCCTAGTTTGGCAGATTTACCATTTTAGTCCCTGCAGCACCAAAACTTGGTATTTGATGCGTTTTTGGCACGTTTAAGCCCCGTTAACTCCATTTCAAAGCTCTAAAATGATGTTAAAGTATAGGGAACTGAAAATGTGCTCAAAAATATGTCGGATGTCGGTTCGTTTGGCCGTACGGTCGCGATGTTCGGTTAATTACGACGGAATGCACATAAGCGCGAAAGACGATCCAAATTGCGCGACGAATGGATTTTTCTCATGCCAAACACTAAGGCATAATACTAGGATGCTTACATAAATTTTTGGATGTCCGGATGTATTCAGAACGTAAGTTATGCGTGAAAGTGCAAACTTGTGCACTTTTTGACACTTTTAGCCCCTGAATGATCCAAAAGTTTGTTTTAGCATACCAAACCCCTCAAAGCCTATTTCTAAGCTATGTAAAGGATATTTATGGTATGTTTAACTTATAGACATGTTCCGGAATGTTTGTTACAGTTTAAATTGGCATACTTTCGCAGTTTGTCAAGTTTAGTCCTTGTAAGCGAAATTAACTTGTTTTTGCTATACCAAAGCCTTCAAAACTTATTTCTAAGTTATGTAAAGGTTATTTAAGGTATGTTGAGTATATGTTGATGATCCGGAGTATTTGTCGCATTAAATTGAGTATGTTTTAGCACCAGTTAGCGTATAATTCTCCAGAAAGCGATGTAGAGTTTGAAATTGAGCAAAAGTCAAAACATGAAAAATGTAAAACACCACCAAACAAACATTGGGATAAAATAACATTGTTTTATTGATAATTGAACTGTTCATAATGATTACAAGCACAAATATTACAGTCTCCCCTACTTGTGGAAATTTCGTCCCGAAATTTATTTAGAGGAAACTCGTGGAAAAAGATGCGGATATTTTGCCTTCATTTGATCTTCACGTTCCCAAGTAAACTCGGGTCCACGTTTAGATTCCCAGCGAACCTTGACCAAAGGAATGCGCTTGCGTTTGAGCCACTTGACTTCACGTTCCATGATTTCCACTGGTTTCTCAACAAATTTTAGTGTTTTATCAACACGAATTTCATCAAGCGGTATGTGGAGGTTCTCATCAGTTAAACACCTCTTGAGATTGGACACGTGAAAAGTTGGATGAACATTTCCAAGTTCAGGAGGTAACTCAAGTCTGTAGGCTACCTTACCGATTCTTTCGACGATCTTGAATGGTCCAACGTATCTAGGTGCAAGTTTTCCTTTCTTTCCAAATCTGATCACACCTTTCCAAGGTGAGACCTTAAGTAATACACGATCACCGACTTGAAAATCCAAGGGTTTGCGTTTTAGGTCCGCGTAAGTCTTCTGACGGCTTCTAGCTGTCTGAAGGTTATCACGAACTTTCTTTACCTTATCTGTTGTCTCTAAAATGAGGGCAGGTCCAGTAAGTTGAGCCTTGCCAATCTCATTCCAGCAGACTGGTGAACGACATTTTCGACCATAGAGAGCCTCGAAAGGAGCCATGTTGATGCTGGAGTGATAACTGTTGTTGTAGGAGAATTCAATCAATGGAAGATGCGAATCCCAACTACCACCAAAATTGATCACACAAGCTCTAAGCATATCCTCCAGTGTCTGGATTGTTCTTTCAGATTGACCATCCGTTTGCGGGTGATAAGCTGTGCTCAAATTGAGTTGAGACCCCATAGCAGATTGCATGGTTCTCCAAAAATGAGAAGTGAAACGAGCATCTCTGTCAGAAATGATGTTCAAACGAACATCATGTCGTGCTACAATTTCATCCACGTAGATTTGAGCAAGTTTGTCAGCCGAAAAATCCTCGCGGATTGGCAAGAAATGCGCTGTCTTGGTAAGACGATCCACGACTACCCAGATGGCATCGTGACCTTTCTTTGTGCGCGAAAGTTTAGTAATGAGATCCATAGTAATGTTTTCCCATTTCCAAACTGGGATCTCTGGTTGTTCCAATAACCCGGAAGGACGCTGATGTTCAGCCTTAACCTAAGACAAGTAAGGCATTTGGATACGTATAAGGCAATGTCTTTCTTCATACCAGGCCACCAATACTGTATACGAAGATCCTTATACATCTTATCTGAGCCAGGATGAATAGAATAACGAGACTTATGGGCTTCATCCATAAGCAAGGTACGAAGATTATCTTGGCTTGGGACCCACAAACGGTCCATGAAGTAATACGATCCATTGTCCTTCAGTTCAAGAGCAGGTGTTATGTGATAAGGAAATTCCTTATCCATCAAACCTTGTGAAACACAAGCTTGTTGAGCCCTAGAAATACGAGCTTGGATATCGGTTTGAATAACAGATTGGACACGTACACAATGAAGCTTAGTACGTTCCTTGCGACTTAATGCATCGGCTACGACATTTGCCTTACCAGGATGGTAGCGAATTTCGCAGTCATAGTCGTTTAGAAGTTCAACCCAACGTCTTTGCCTCATGTTGAGTTCTTTTTGATTGAAGATATGTTGAAGACTTTTGTGGTCAGTGAAAACCACACATTTTGTACCGTACAAATAGTGTCTCCAGATCTTAAGAGCGAAGACAACTGCACCTAACTCAAGATCATGAGTGGTGTAGTTTTTCTCATGTATCTTCAACTGCCTTGATGCGTATGCTATGACTTTGTTTCTTTGCATCAGGACGCAGCCAAGACCTAATTTAGATGCGTCGCAATAAACGACGAAATCATCATTGCCCTCAGGCAATGTTAGGACAGGCGCGTCGCAAAGCTTTTGTTTCAAAGTCAGAAACGCTTCCTCTTGTTTGACTCCCCAATCAAATGGCTTGTTCTTCTGAGTTAGAGCAGTTAGAGGAACTGCAATCTTTGAGAAATTCTCAATGAAGCGGCGGTAATAACCCGCTAGACCAAGAAAAGAACGAACTTCAGTAGGAGTAGTAGGTGTATCCCAATCCTTGATCGCACTGATCTTGGAGGGATCTACGTGAATACCTTGTTCGTTGACAATATGTCCCAAGAATTGAACCTCCTTAAGCCAGAATTCACACTTGGAGAATTTGACGAAAAGTTGCTCTTTCTTTAGGAGTTCCAACGTAAGACAGAGATGTTGTTCATGATCAGCTTGCGTCTTGGAATATATTAAGATGTCATCAATGAAAACGACGATGAACTTATCTAAATAAGGCTTGCAGACCCTATTCATCAAGTCCATGAATACAGCAGGAGCATTAGTCAAACCGAATGGCATGACTGTGAACTCATAATGTCCATAACGAGTACGGAACGCTGTCTTGGGAATGTCTTCTTCATGCACCCGAAGCTGATGATATCTAGATCGTAGATCAATCTTTGAAAAATAAGAAGCGCCTTGCAATTGATCAAAGAGATCATCAATGCGAGGTAGGGGATATCGATTCTTGATGGTAAGCTTGTTAAGCTCACGATAATCGATACACATCCTGAAAGATTCATCCTTCTTCTTTACAAAGAGAACGGGAGCACCCCAAGGTGAAAAGCTAGGACGGATAAAACCTTTGTCGGAGAGCTCCTGAAGCTGTTTAGATAATTCTTGCATCTCTGATGGTGAAAGACGGTATGGAGCTTTGGCCATGGGATTTGCACCAGGTACGAGATCAATACGGAACTCGACTTGGCGTGTTGGAGGTAGACCGGGTAACTCTTCAGGGAAAACTTCGGAATAATCCCGAACGACAGGAATATCTGAAATAGTCTTACCCTTGCCTTTATCTGCTGTAACATGTGCTACGAAAGCCACATAGTGCTTTCGCAGATATTTCCGAGCTTTAAAACAAGACATGAGTTTGAGACCACCGGCAGGCTTCTCACCACGAACCTGTAGGATCTCGCCTGTCGACAGCGGTACACGAACAATCTTCTCAGAACAAACTATCTCTGCGCGATGCTTGGATAACCAATCCATTCCCACTATAACGTCGAAGCTTCCAAGTTGCATTGGCGTGAGGTCAATAGGAAAAATATGGTCGTTAAGGTTTAACTGGCAGTTGCGTAGAACAGAATTTAGAACAATGGGTTCACCACTGGCAACCTCTACTGTCAAAGGTTTACCTAGTTTCGTTCTAGACACGCGAAGCATTGTCTCAAAAGACAATGACACAAAACTCTTGTCGGTACCCGAATCAAAAAGAACAGATGTTGGCTGATTATTAATAAAGAACGTACCGTTCACCACTTCGTTGTCTGCTTGTGCTTCTTGTGCATTCATGTTAAAGACTCGACCTCGAGCCTGTGCCTGATTCTGGTTTGCATTCTGGTTCTGGTTGACTAGTCTTGGACACCGATTTCTGTAGTGGGTCAGATCCCCACAGTTATAACAAGCACCTGGTGGGTAGTTTGGTCGTGCAGCCTGACCCTGTTGCTGAGCAACTTGTTGAGCAGGGTTCTGAACTGCGTGATTCTGAGCAAACCGACAAACATCGGCAAGATGACCCGACTTCCCACAGTTAGTACAGAAACGGCACTGATATTGTGGCTGATGGTGACTGTTGCATTGATTGCACAAAGGTGCACTTCCTGAATAGGGCTTCTTTGCTGGAGGCTGGTTGGGAGCTGCCTGGTTAGCTTGGGCAGTGATAGCATAGTTTTGGGAAGCCTTACGCTTCCTTGACCCCCTTGAGGAACCAGAATCCTTTCCCTTCTTGTTTTGACCTTTCTTGCTATCTTCCTTGTCAGCCGACTGTTTCTTGCCCTTGTCGCCCTTCCTGTGTAGCTTATTCTTTCGAATCTGCGACTCAGTCAGTGTCGCTAATAACTTGATTGCCTGACGGAGTGTGGTAGGGTTGCTACCAGCAAGGATGTCTTGTACTGAGTCAGGTAGGCCGTCGATGTATCTTTCGATGGCCTTATCGAGTGGGGTAACCATAGTCGGGCAAAGAAGACTCAACTCCTCAAACCTATCCGTATAAGCCCTGTGCTCGCCACTATCTTGCTTCAAAACATCAAATTCTTTCTCCAACGCCCGTTGTTCATGACGAGGACAAAACTCCCTCATCATAAGAGCTCTCAGTTCAGCCCATGTCTGAGCTAGAGCAACTTCTGCACCTTGATCTCTCATAACCCCATTCCACCATGTAAGAGCCCTCTTCTGAAACACGCTTGAAGAAAACTCGACCTTGCGATTATCTGGACACTGCACGTGGCGAAAAGTGTTCTCGATGCTCTCGAACCATTGAAGAAGCCCAGTTGCTCCCTCAGAACCACTAAACTTGAGTGGCTTAGCCGAGTTAAAATCCTTGTATTTGCATGTACCATTGTTGTTGTTGTTGGCCTGGTTCCATTGAGCAAAGAGATTTGGGAATTGAGCAGCCATCTGCTGCGCAATAATCTCCGCCAGCTCGGCAGTAGCTATCTGATTGTCGCGTCGAGGAGGCATTCTAGAAGAGAAAAACATGAAATGAAATGAGTGAGATGATTGGATGAAGAGAATGAGATGAAGCAAAATCAACAAAAGAAAAGATGGCGGTTATGCATCGCAAAGCAAACAAGCGACATGAAATGTCTAGTCAAAGTAAATGGGTCAGAATTAGTGTATCGCGAAGACATGCTCGCCTATAAGTGAACACTCACCCCAAGAGTTCCCAGGTAAGAGTGACTGGTCCGATTATGTGGATTTGTACGAACACTCTAGCCTTAGACAGAAAACCCAGGGTACAGGCATTCACTCTTCCAGTTCGCACGTGTTCACACTATTAACCCAAAACTTTGACGGGATTTTTGAAATCCAAATAGGTTCAAACCCATATAACAGAGGGTTCAAAACCTTATAACAGAGGGTTCGAAACCTAGTAATCAATCATCCTAGAACAGATGATTAATTTTCAAAGCGGATTCGGAACCGAAGTTCCCGTTGTGGTTATCACCAAAGGATAGGTGATGTGCATGTTTTAAACTCTAAACACAAGATAACTTGTGTTAGGGTCCTAGAAAGTTATAGTCTAGGTCAAAGCATTACTAATAACCTAATTCCCTATAACCAATGGCTCTGATACCAACTCTTCTGTCACACCCCGGCCGCGTATAACATGCAACCGCGGCGGAAACGCCGGGGAGTGTTGTGGACAGAATTAATTGTTATACAACCATGGTAATTAAAGTTACATTTTATTTATTAAACAAAGGTAGTACATTATCTTAAACCGGAAACAAAGAGTTTATAACATAGTTAACTAAGTCTATCTTCAGTTTTAGTCTCTAAGGCACAGGTCCGCCCTAGTATCGTGATCAACATCCTATGGAACAGCTCCTGAAAACACATGTGAAAGTAGGTACGTCAGCATAAAAATGCCTGTGAGATACATAGGTTTTGTGAAAGTGGGATTCATGACTTGAGTTTTGAAGAATGTTTAATAACAGTCAGTCATGAACCTTGTAATTTGTCTTGCTTTGTAAACCATTTGCAAAATGATAACATCAAATGATATGTATAGATAAGTGCAAGGTCAAACGAGTAACCAAGTAAAATGAGTTGAAAGTAATAAGTTGTTTTGTAAGGCAATGTTTTATGAAAAGTATGTTATTTGTATAAAATGTTATATGTCTAAACTGAAATGATTTAGATAACGCTAAGATATGTAATATTATACAAACATTTATATATAGGAAGTACCAGCGGCGTATCCACTATGTTTGCATCATATTACATACTCCACGTTACTCAAACCATTTACCCAAACCAATCCACCATGTAAATTGTTCATGTATAACCCAAATGTCAAGTGTTATTGTGTAAACCATGTCAAATGTTTATGTTCAATGTAAATCATGTAATGTGTATCCCAAAATGTATCATGTATGGTAAGCGAAATGTATCAACTTAAACCATATGTAACATGCACAAAACAAGTCGCTGAAGTAACACGTGGTTTAAATCAACGTTATGTTCTGTGGAAAAATGCATGCTCTATTGATATTAACATTTATGCGGTATTGTAAACTATGCATACATCCAAGCCTTGAGACTGCGGCGATAAACCCTCAAACAAATTAAAGGTTTATCTAAGTTATGTATATCGAATTCGGTCATTCCTTCCAGTCCTATCAAACCCAGGACTTCAGAAACGGGAGTTG
Organism: Helianthus annuus; assembly: GCF_002127325.2. Classification (NCBI taxonomy): domain Eukaryota; kingdom Viridiplantae; phylum Streptophyta; class Magnoliopsida; order Asterales; family Asteraceae; genus Helianthus; species Helianthus annuus. Next base: position 32,558,930 of record NC_035434.2, on the reverse strand, counting down.
TCAATTCCTATGGTACCACTACCTACTAACGAACGACGTAGCTAATGTTAATGAATGTATTGTCCCATGTTAAACAAACCAAATGTCATAACAAAATGAAGGCATGTGATGTAAACAATTGTACTAAGTATGCTAAGTAAACATACGAAGCAGAAATGTTCATGTAAATCAATGTGTCCATATGCTGAGTAAACATATGCAACAGAAATGTTCATGTAAATCAATGTGTCCATATGCTGAGTAAACATATGCAACAAAATGTTCATGTAAATCAATGTGTCCATATGCTGAGTAAACATATGCAACAGAAATGTAATGTAAATCAATGTGTCCATATGCTGAGTAAACATATGCAACAGAAATGTAATGTAAATCAATGTGTCCATATGCTGAGTAAACATATGCAACAGAAATGTTTATGTAAATCAATGTGTCCATATGCTGAGTAAACATATGCAACAGAAATGTTCATGTAAATCAGTGTGTCCATATGCTGAGTAAACATATGCAACAGAAATGTTATGTAAATCAATGTACTAAGTATGCACACAATGGGCATACATAGCATAAAATGTAATGAAATCATGTACTATAATGTACTAATGAGCATAGCAGATATACGATGTGAAAACATGGAAAGCATGAAAGTAACAGATAGGCACATGTGTTTCACCCCAAAACAATTTGGAAAACAGTAAAAGAGGGGTTCAATGTACTCACCTGAGATTGCTTTGTAGTTCTTGTATAATAACCAAATAATGCTAGAGATCACGGAATATCAAACGGCACCTAATAGGTAGCTATGTCAATATACCGGACCAAATCGGAAGGATTGGATAGTATGCGGGTTCGTAAACCAAATGAGTATAGAGACTCGTGTAATATGGTTTAACAAAGCCTACATACTAAAATGAAACCTAACCTAAGTGCTTGCGACCCATCACGACCCGTTTAGGTAGCTTATGCTACCTTACGCGTCGTTCGCGTAGAACGCGTCTGGAACGCCTAATATCGTGACCACAAGGCATAACCTCGGAAGGTTATAGCTATGGTCACCTAATGTGTTTGGTCGGATCTTAATGATCGACCAAATGGGTCGGGTTCGAAAGTATAAGCGATGGTTTAGATCGCTTACCTTACGACCCTATATAAGCACTATACTAAAAGTGACGAGCTAAGCATGTTAGAACATGCTTAACTAAGTTTAGAAAACAGGTTTGGCATCAAAACAAACGGCTTTGATGCTCACGAGTAGTTTGGTTACAAAACACGCAAGAATGCGCATTTTGGCCGAAACTATGACTCGTCACTGAGCCTAGATAACGGGGTAATCAGTAGGTATGGTCACTATGGACCATAACCATCGTGATCACGCTCACGTTATGAAGTTCCAACGAACTTCGCATCGACCATAAGCTGGTCAACGCAGAAAGTCAACAAAACGTCGACTTTCGGACTTGAAAAGCGATAAAACAATGAAAGAATACTTACGGAGACTCCTCGAATGCTAATCGAGATCAGAGAAACTCAGGTATGAAGCAATACTTCAACTTAGAGCTTTTTAGATCTGATTCTTGTGATTTTTACACAAAAGGGGGGGGGGTATTTATAGGAAAAGTGGAACCGTTAGGATCGTTTTATCGAATATCGTGCCATGATCTTGTGCGTACATGTGTTACTATGCTAGATTCACTGAATATGGCCCTTGGCCTTTCATTGGGTGAAAAGGCAATCGGACCTTTCGCGATTTGAAGAGCCAATCAGCATTAAATGTGGGTTCTGCTGTACTGGGGACCCCTTACGGACCGTATGGGCTTTGGCTTACGGTCCGTAAGCCCCTAGTTTGGCAGATTTACCATTTTAGTCCCTGCAGCACCAAAACTTGGTATTTGATGCGTTTTTGGCACGTTTAAGCCCCGTTAACTCCATTTCAAAGCTCTAAAATGATGTTAAAGTATAGGGAACTGAAAATGTGCTAAAAAATATGTCGGATGTCGGTTCGTTTGGCCGTACGGTCGCGATGTTCGGTTAATTACGACGGAATGCGCATAAGCGCGAAAGACGATCCAAATTGCGCGACGAATGGATTTTTCTCATGCCAAACACTAAGGCATAATACTAGGATGCTTACATAAATTTTTGGATGTCCGGATGTATTCAGAACGTAAGTTATGCGCGAAAGTGCAAACTTGTGCACTTTTTGACACTTTTAGCCCCTGAATGATCCAAAAGTTTGTTTTAGCATACCAAACCCCTCAAAGCCTATTTCTAAGCTATGTAAAGGATATTTATGGTATGTTTAACTTATGGACATGTTCTGGAATGTTTGTTACAGTTTAAATTGGCATACTTTCGTAGTTTGTCAAGTTTAGTCCCTGTAAGCGAAATTAACTTGTTTTTGCTATACCAAAGCCTTCAAAACTTATTTCTAAGTTATGTAAAGGTTATTTAAGGTATGTTGAGTATATGTTGATGTTCCGGAGTATTTGTCGCATTAAATTGAGTACGTTTTAGCACCAGTTAGCGTATAATTCTTCAGAAAGCGATGTAGAGTTTGAAATTGAGCAAAAGTCAAAACATGAAAAATGTAAAACACCACCAAACAAACATTGGGATAAAATAACATTGTTTTATTGATAATTGAACTGTTCATAATGATTACAAGCACAAATGTTACATTATTGGGCTTTCGTTTACTACAATGCACAAGACTTTGGGTTAATAAACTTGTGCGAGCCCAATCATGTATGTCATTCTACGTGTTTGCCATGATCGATACGTGATATAACATGTTAGCTTATGCATCAAACTTATGTGCACTATCTAAAACTAGACCTGACTCGTATGGTAACCATGTTAGGACGTGGTTAACCACATATAGCTCAAGTAACCTTTTCATGTATCTGCCGAGCAAACCAAGGTGAGTTCACACTCTTTCCAAGGCATGGGATTCCCAAGGGTTGGGAATGGGTAAATGAACTTAACGGTAATTACAACCATCCTCCGTGGGTAGGATGCCGAGAATACGCACTGGACCAAACCTCTATCATTTAAGTCCCTCATTATATCGACTTAATCTCCGAGGCCTATGGCGAGCGGGTCATTAGTTAATAGCGCTATTAGGTTTAACAAACCTCACACTGTGTCATTCGAACGGGCGTGTACTAATGGACTATGGGCAAAGGGTAAATGCTGATAGACATTGACTTAGGGCACCTCTTACATTTTCGTAGCAGTCGACACACACGGTCTAGTAACAGATGGGAAGCCCCCACTACTCTTCGCACACATGTCTGGGAGACCGCGATACGAATTAATATGATACATGGTTTACAAAACAAACATATGATTTACTAAACGAATACTATAACTAAACAACCAACTGTGAACTCGCTCAACTTTGTTGTTGACTCATTGTTACATGCCTTGCAGGTCGTTAGGTACTCATGGAGCTTGCACAGGGAGGCGCGGTCGTTGTGGGACATGGAAGCGTGTGCCATGCTAAAAACATTACTTTATTTCGTACTTAATACTTACATTGGGTTTTACAATTATGCTTCTGCTAGACACTTAACTACGTTTTTGATTTGAAACACCTTTCATATTGTGTGGTTGAATTTTACTTATTACTTTATATGTTCAATATGATTGGTGGCTTGATCCTGGTCAGTCACGCCTCCAGGCGGTGATACTCCGCGTGTGGTTTTTGGGGGTGTGACAGATTGGTATCAGAGCCATTGGTTATAGTGAACTTGGTTTTAATAAGGGGAAAACGTTTTTGTTAAAACCAGACTATAACCTATACAGTGCTCAATGATCCACAACGACGCTTCGCTCCGTGTGCAAGACTCAACATTCTAGGTGATTTATGTTTACATTGCCTACTTGGTAGATTACATAGAACTTTGCTCATGGTATGCTTAGATAAACATAACAACTATTGCTTGAGAAAACTTGTGTGCTTACTCTCTTCTGTCATCGCATTTTCACGAACCTCTCTCACTTATGTTGCCCTTGATATGAAGATCATGGCTGGACTCGTTAACATGACTCAAGCCCAGTTGACGGCTCTAATTAACCAACAAGTTGCTGCGGCACTTGCAGCCGCCCAAGCAGGAGGTATGTCCTGCAGTTGCAATTCACTCTATGATCTTTAGATCCTACGCTCCTAAACCAACTCTTGTGTTTAACCTTGTCCTGTCCTTATACACAATAGGTCAGCACGCTCAGCCACCTGTTTGCACCTTCAAGACTTTCATGGACTGTCTTCCTAGCACATTCAGTGGTACTGAAGGGGCCGTTGGACTCCTCCATTGGTTCGAGAAGCTCGAATCGGTCTTTGAGATGTGTGAATGCCCTGAGGCTCGCAGGGTGAAGTATGCCACTGGTACTCTCGAAGGCATTGCGCTGACTTGGTGGAATGCGCAAGTTTAGATGATGGGGTTGGCGGCTGCTAATGCCACCCCATGGAACGATTTCAAGGAACTGATTAAGCGAGAATGCTGCACTCGTGATGACATCCACAAGTTGGAAGTGGAGTTCTTTAACCTGAAGATGGCGGGGTCAGAGATAGAGGCGTATACGAAAAGGTCAAACGAGCAGGCCATCTTGTGTCCAACTATGGTGGATCCTCCCATCAAGTGTATTGAGCTGTACCTCGGAGGCTTAGTACCAGAAATTCAAACATCGGCCAACCTTGCTACCATCCAGGATATCAGTCGTCTTGCTCATCGCCTCACAGATCAGGCAGTGGAACAGAACAAGCTGCCCAAGCGTATCGGTGCTACTACTTCTGCTACCCCCAGTGATAACAAGCGAAAATGGGAAGGGGATTCCAGCAAGGGTTCGACTACAGTTCAGTCCCAGGTATAGCAACGAAAGACTGATAACTACCAGAGTCCTGGTCAGCAATCTTCTGGTAGTCAAAGGCAGGGTGGATATCGAGGAAAATTCCCGAAGTGCAATACATGCAACAGACACCACAATGGCCAGTGCAACAGGGGTCTCTGTCAGAGGTGTCTCAAGATGGGTCATGAAGCTAAGGATTGCAGGAGCTCACGACCTGCGAATCAGAACCAGCAACAACAACCACCAGCTCCACAGAACCAGCAACAGCAACGGCAGCGAGGCAACATGGGATGCTTTTAGTGTGGTGCTGAAGGCCACTTCAAGCGGGACTGCCCCCAGTTAAATCAAAATCAGAACAACAACAACAATAATCAGGGCAATGGGAATAACAATGGGGGAAACAATAATGACAACGGTGCTAGGGGTCGTGCGATCGTGCTGGGGCAGGGTGAAGCAAGGAATGATCCTAACGTAGTGATGGGTAAGTTTCTTCTCGATGACTTTTATGTTACTGTTTTATTTGATTCGGGTGCAGATACCAGTTATATGTCTTTCAGAGTTAGTCAAATGCTTAAACGTACACCAACTCCTTTAAACACCAAACATGTCGTAGAGTTAGCCAATGGTAAAAGTTTAGAAGCCACGTACATAGTCAAGGGTTGTAACATCGCTTTAGCTGGTCAGACTTTCTCCATCGATCTCATTCATATAGCCTTGGGTAGTTTTGACATCGTCATTGGGTTGGATTGGTTGTCCCAACAGCAAGCAGAGATCCTATGCAAAGAGAAGATTGTTCGTATTCCTCGTTCCGGTCAGGAACCTCTCGTGCTTTAAGGCGACAGGAGTGGTGCTGTGGTGGGCATCATCTCTTTCCTAAAGGCCCAGAAGTGTTTGCGAAAGGGCCACACTGCTATACTAGCCCTCGTTACTGACACATCAGCGAAAGAGAAGAAAATAGAGGATATCCCAGTAGTACGCGATTTTCCTCAAGTGTTTCCTGAAGATTTACCTGGGCTACCGCCTCATCGCCAGGTCAAATTTCAAATCGAGCTAGCTCCTGGAGCAGCACCCATAGCTCGAGCACCCTATCGCTTAGCCCCAACCGAACTGGAAGAACTGTCCAAGCAACTTCAAGAACTTTTGGATAAGGGTTTCATACGTCCTAGCTCTTCGCCCTGGGGAGCTCCAGTGTTATTTGTGATGAAGAAAGACGGTACCTTTAGGATGTGCATTGACTATTGTGAACTCAACAAGGTGACCGTGAAGAATCGCTATCCTCTTCCACGCATTGACGTCTTGTTCGACCAATTGCAAGGGTCGACCTACTATTCGAAGATTGACCTGAGGTCAGGCTGCCATCAACTGAGAGTCCGCGACGAGGACATCTCTAAGACAGCATTCAGTACTCGCTATGGACACTACGAGTTCCTGGTTATGCCTTTCGGATTGACAAAAGCACCCGCGGTCTTCATGGACCTTTTGAACAAAGTGTGCAAGCCTTACCTCGATAAGTTCGTTACAGTTTTCATCGACGACATCCTGATCTATTCTAAGAGCCAGGAGGAACACGAGCAGCATCTACGACTTATTTTGGAACTCCTTCGAATGGAGCAACTGTATGCAAAGTTCTCGAAATGCGACTTCTGGCTTCGTGAAGTCCATTTCCTAGGCCACGTTGTAAACAAGGATGGGATTCATGTTGATCCATCCAAGGTCGACTCCATCAAGAACTGGCCTGCACCCCGTACACCAACAGAAATCCGCCAATTCTTGGGCTTGGCAGGTTACTACAGAAGGTTTATCAAGGATTTCTCCAAGATTGCACAACCCCTCACTTCGCTAACCCAAAAGGGAGTCACCTATCGTTGAGGTAATGCACAGGAAATGACGTTTCAGCACTTAGAGGATAGACTTTGCAGCGCACCTATCCTCTCATTGCCTGAAGGCACATACGATTTTGTGGTTTATTGCGACGCATCCGTTCAGGGACTTGGATGTGTGTTGATGTAACGTGACAAGGTCATTGCTTAAGCGTCACGTCAACTTAAAGTTCACGGAAGGAACTACACTACGCATGACTTGGAATTGGGAGCAGTGGTTTTTGCTCTTAAGATATGGAGACATTACCTGTACGGTACCAGGTGCACCATTTACACCGATCACAGGGGTCTCGAGCATATCTTCAAACAAAAGGAATTGAACATGCGACAACGATGATGGGTCGAGCTGTTGAATGATTACGAATGCACAATCAACTACCATCCGGGCAAAGCCAATGTTGTGGCCGACGCCCTCAGTCGAAAAGATAATGCACCTAGACGCGTGCGAGCATTACAACTTACCATTCAGTCTAATCTTCCTTCACAGATACGAGATGCTCAAGTAGAAGCATTAAAACCAGAAAACGTCAAGGATGAAGCCCTACGCGGCTCAAGGCAACAGTTAGAACAAAAGGAAGACGACGCCTACTATATAACAGAACGCATTTGGGTCCCACAATTTGGAAACTTACGCGAGCTTGTAATGGAAGAAGCACATAAGTCTCGTTACTCGGTACATCCTGGTTCAGATAAGATGTACCACGATCTCAGAACTACGTATTGGTGGCCTAGCATGAAAGCCCACATAGCAACTTACGTCAGCAAGTGTTTGACTTGTGCGAGAGTCAAGACCGAATACCAGAAACCATCAGGCCTACTCCAGCAACCAAAGATACCACAATGGAAATGGGAGGAAATTTCCCTGGATTTTGTTACTGGCCTGCCTAGATCTCAACATGGGAATGATACTATTTGGGTGATCGTGGATCGACTCACTAAGTCTGCACACTTCTTGGCTATCAAGGAAACAGACAAGTTCTCTACTTTAGCAGATGTTTACCTTAAGGAAGTTGTCTCGAGACACGGGGTGCCAACCTCTATTATTTCCGATCGTGATGCACGATTCACTTCAGAACTTTGGCAAGCGATGCACAAATCTTTTGGCTCTCGGTTAGACATGAGCACAGCTTACCACCCGCAAACAGATGGGCAGTCTGAACGCACCATCCAAACTCTAGAAGACATGCTTCGTGCATGTGTAATCGATTTCGGCAACGGCTGGGAAAAACATCTCCCGTTAGTGGAGTTTTCGTATAACAACAGTTACCACACCAGCATTCAAGCCGCTCCATTTGAGGCATTGTACGGGCGTAAATGCTGATCACCTCTTTGTTGGGCAGAGGTGGGTGATAGTCAGATCACGGGTCCAGAACTGGTAGTAGACGAAACGGAAAGAATTGCTCAGATACGACAACGAATGGCGGCAGCTCGTGACCGTCAGAAAAGCTACACTGATAAGCGCAAGAAACCACTCGAGTTCCAGGTTGGGGATCGAGTGCTACTCAAAGTCTCACCATGGAAGGGTGTTGTTCGTTTTGGCAAACGAGGCAAACTTAACCCAAGATACGTTGGACCTTTCGAAATCATAGAGAAAATAGGCAAAGTAGCCTACAAACTGGACCTACTAGTAGAACTCGGTGGAGTTCACAACGTTTTTCACGTGTCTAATCTGAAGAAGTGTCTGTCAGATGAAACCCTCATAGTTCCTTTGAAGGAGCTCACTATCGACGATCTGCTGCGATTCGTCGATGAACCAGTAGAGATTACTAACCGAGATGTTAAGATTCTCAAGCGCACTAGAATACCTCTCGTTCGAGTTCGTTGAAACTCCCGTCGTGGCCCAGAGTTCACCTGGGAACGCGAAGACCATATGAAGCAAAAGTATCCCCAATTGTTCGAGAACAGTATAACCACTACTGAGGCTGATGCTACTGCGGAATTTCGGGACGAAATTCCAAACCAACGGGGAAAGGATGTGACACCCCAGGAAAAACCAGGAAAACCATGCAACTTAACTAGCTTCCTCAGTGAGTACGTGCTAAATTTCGGGATGAAATTTCTTTCAACTTGGGGATAATGTGATAACTCGTATTCTAGAACCTATCTTTGTGTTAAATGTAACGTATGTGGACCCTATTTGATTATGTGAACTTTGACGATTAATGAAATGATATATTGTTATGATAACGTGTGTAATGAATGTATTTTATTTAGTCGCACAACACGAGCCCGATCGCACAAGTCCATCCGGGCCGTACTCCTTGTATTTGAACCAAGGGCAGCCCATAAAGGGTTCGGCCCACTCCCTTAGTTATAGTAACACTTAATGTGTTAGTATAAATTCTACACTTCACCAAAACACACAAAGTTTAGCAAACCCTACTCTCTCCTTCTCTCTCTCGAAGCCCACGGCAAACACCCCCATCTCTCTCGAAGCTGACGGCAAACACCCCCATCTCTCTCGAAGCTTTCTTGTTCAGATCATCCTTGTTTTATCTTGTAACCGGTTAGTATATTACTTTTGATTGCATGATTAATGATGTGTTTGCTTACATGTTTTACATGATGACTTAGGGATGTTAGGCGTTTGTGTATGATGAAAATTGTTAAGGGTTGTGTTCATGAAATCGGCTCACATGTGAATCAGATTTGTATGATAATAATTTAGAACCGAATAGATGTTAGTCGGCTAACATGTTTCTGTGTTTCGGATTGTTTTCTTATGATGAGAAAGCTTTAAATCTGATAGCTTGGATGTTATAGGATGTTGTTCATGCTTGGAATATGGTTAGGGTTCATAAGGAAGTTCGTGTTAAAACCTCTGTTTGATCGATTATTGTTGAGTTTGGAAATTGTTAGTGATAATTGAATTGAATGGATAAGAAATTGGAAACTGTTAGCATTGATTGATTGAATGGAAATTTGGAAACTGTTTGAATGATTATAACTACTGCATGAATTAAGGAAATTAGTTAACCGGTCGCACAAGCCTCTCGGTCGCACAAGATCAGGTCACACAAGACCTGATCTGATCGCACAAGACAGTCGCACAAGATAGGGTACAACTGTTAATACATTATGTACAACTTAGGATTGCATGATCGCACAAGACCTGTGGATCGCACAAGATAGTTCTGATCGCACAAGTCTTGGGCCACACACACTGTTTGGTCTTTATTTTGTTGTTGGGCCTTAAAGCCCAATATCCATTCGCACAACCCAACTGGATCGCACAAGTAGTCCGGATCGCACAAGTCCATCTGGACCGCACAAGGTCAATGTTTGTCATTAATTGGGCTGTGTATGCTTTTGGGCTTCTTATGTCACACCCCCAAAAATCCACCTGCGGAATATCACCGCTTGGGAGCGTGACTGACTAGGATCAAGCCACCAATCATATTGAACATGTAAATAAGTAGTAATAGTTATCCACCAATACGAAAGGTGTTTATCAAAACCAACATAATCAAGTGTAGCGGAAGCATTAATGTAAAAACCCAAACATAAGTATTAAGTGTGTAATGTCATATGTGACAACCTGCAATCTCGACCCTAATCGTCGAGAGAAGAATATTTTATTGCTATTTTTATTTATTATTACTATTATTATTATTGTTTAAATAATAATAACCACATCGATTAAAACGTGCCATTTATCTAATAAACTGAACCGAACGTGCTTACGTTAAATTAATATATAGATTTGCCGTTATAGTTAATTATTAATTAGATGAGCCAGTTCGTTATACATAATATTTTACGTGTTTATACACGTGCCAAGCTCAACACAAATCCTTTATGCACAAACCCTACCCTATAAATACATATTAAACCCCATTTAATATTCTGATAACCCTAAATCCCCTTTGTAAAGTTTCATCCGCACAAGACATCCCTGTGCTCTCTCCATCTCGAGCTTCAAACATCGGCGACCGGAGTTGTCGGCCGGTTGCCGGCGATTGTCCGTCTCAGCCAAACACCCACCCCCATACACCCTTACCCCTGTACCCTTGCCTTCCAGCGATGAAGACGAACAGAGACAGAAAAAGAAAAAGGACTATGAGAAGGAAAGAAGGGCGACGGCAGCGGCGACCTCCCACGACGGCTGGTCCCCTCGCTTTTCCGATTTCGGCGGCGAGACTGAGACGATCTACGGAGTCACCATCCAGTGACGTCTTTTACCGGTGTCGGTGACGGTGCTGATGGCAGCGTATAGTCGCCGCAGTGACCGGCAGCGGTGGTGACCGTGATGGTGGTTATGTTTTTCCGATTTGGGTTTGGGTAAAGCCTGGTCAAACCGGGTCAGAATTTGTTCGGTTCAGACCTGGTTCAGACATCGTGTTCGAGCTAGGGATGTTTCGGGTTCTTGTTTGTGTTAGCGGGTCAAAGAACTGGGTCGAGTTCTGTTTTGATTCTGGTTCGAGGTTCATGGCAGCAGGTCAAATGTTCGGCTACTGAAGCGGTTGACCAACTTAGGACAAAATGCTTTATCTACCGAGCAAATCAAAGGTGAGTTCACACAGCCAAGGCATGGGGTTCCCAGGGTGGGAATGGGATTTGGATGATTTATTCGTACATACTTAGTTAATAGAACCTAATGATATGGTCCTCGGGTGAGGAAGAGTAATGATAAGATACGGCTAGACTAGTATACCAATTGAACTGATCTTCGCACACACGCCAGGGGTTGGCCGCGATATTATGACTGATCTTCGCACACATGCCTGGGAAAGGCCGCGAACTATACATACTAATACTTCGCACACATGCCAGGGTGGTCGCGATACAAATATACATAGTCTAGAATATTTGGGAATATTTCCCCTAATCTTCGCATACATGCCTAGAGGGCCGCGATATGAACTAATACGATACATGACTTAACGAACGAACAAAAGGCTTACTTTCCTATTACTATTACTGAACTGTTTACTGTGAACTCGCTCAACTAGTGGTTGACTCTCTGCTGCATGCCTTGCAGGACCTTAGGTACATATGGAGCTTGCACAGGGAGGAGCAGGTCGTTGTGGGACATGGATCGTGGATGCCATGTCAACATTTAAACATTGAACTTATGATTTACATTGGATTTACATACTTATGCTTCCGCTACTCAAATTACGTTTTGTTAAACACCAATTATATTGTGTTGGTTTGTCTTGGTTACTTTTGATATTTAAATGTTATGTTCAATATGATTGGTGGCTTGATCCTGGTCATGTCACGCTCCCAAGCGGTGATATTCCGCAGGTGGATTTTGGGGGTGTGACAGATTGGTATCAGAGCCATTGGTTATAGTGAACTTGGTTTTAAAAAGGGGAAAAACTTTTTGACAAAACCAGACTATAACCTGTACAGTGCTCAACGATCCACAACGACGCTTCGCTCCAAGTGCAAGGCTCAACACTTTAGGTGGTATGATTTAAGTTTGTATTGCCTACTTGCTAGATTAATCTTGCTTGGTGTGCTGGTAGCAACATGCTGTCTATTAGCCCTGATGCATTCATTATGACACTCGATAGTTTGCTTGAAACTTGACAAACAATGGTCAAACTCCTTTCTGATTTCTCCTTACCCCACTACGACAACTGTTTTATGCGTTCTATTTATCCATACGATTGTCTCGACATGACGTCGCCATGACAGCTAGAATTCAGATCTGACCCTCCATACATTCGGTTTGCATGCCAACATTCACGTAGACCAGAACCGGCCCAAACGAACTCGGATTTAGGAGAAGAATATACCCACGGGTCCATGTTAACGAACCCCATCATCTCCACTAGTTGTCGTCACCAGAAGCGATGTAGTCACAATCACACGCGTTTGGCGTTGTACCACTCGAAACCCTATCATCCAAACTCTGTTTTGGACCAATGATATACTCACGTGACCATGATGCAACGAACCTTCCTTTCGTGTCGTGCTGCCATCTACCATTACTGGAACTGTCTCGTGAGAACGGAATAGTCAGCGAAATTCTTCGGTTATTTTTTTTTTGGATTTTTGTTTCACTTAATTCTTCGTATGAATGTCACCAACCTCCTGTTTCTTCGATCGATAACCGATATATCGAAACGCAAACAACCATACTACGATTTCCACCGATCACAAGATCACCCTTACCCCCCCCCCCCCAAGCGTTGTAAGGTATCTATAGATCGAGTTCATCGGAACTCACTTCAAGCCAGCGTTTTAGAACAATTTTCGGGACGAAAATTCTTTCAAGTAGGGGATGATGTAGCACCCGACCTTCACAGTGTAAACACAAACCCTGTTAACTTAAGTATTCACTTGGACATCTCGTTTAAGTTCAGGTAAACCAAGGGTCTCGAAATTTCGAAAACACTCACAAAATCGTATTTGAAATATATGGTTAATTGCGTGAAATTCTATGCTATATGAAGGGAGTATATACTACGTGAATTTTATAATGTGTGAATTACGTGACTATACGTGCTACATGATTTTATGTGTAATGTGGTTTACATGTTCGTTTTGTGAAGTTTCGTGAAAATACGTGCATTTACATATGGCTATAGATTATCAAAGAATCGATAAATTGAACGAATCGTATGACTTAGCTTAAATTTCGAGGGCGAAATTCCTGTAACATTGGGAGAATGTGACAACCCGCAATCTCGACCCTAATCGTCGAGAGAAGAATATTTTATTGCTATTTTTATTTATTATTACTATAATTATTATTGTTTAAATAATAATAACCACATCGATTAAAACGTGCCATTTATCTAATAACCTGAACCGAACGTGCTTACGTTAAATTAATATATAGATTTGCCGTTATAGTTAATTATTAATTAAATGAGCCAGTTCGTTATACATAATATTTTACGTGTTTATACACGGGCCAAGCTCAACACAAATCCTTTATGCACAAACCCTACCCTATAAATACATATTAAACCCCATTTAATATTCTGATAACCCTAAATCCCCTTTGTAAAGTTTCATCCGCACAAGACATCCCTGTGCTCTCTCCATCTCGAGCTTCAAACATCGGCGACCGGAGTTGTCGGCCGGTTGCCGGCGATTGTCCGTCTCAGCCAAACACCCACCCCCATACACCCTTACCCCTGTACCCTTGCCTTCCAGCGATGAAGACGAACAGAGACAGAAAAAGAAAAAGGACTATGAGAAGGAAAGAAGGGCGACGGCAGCGGCGACCTCCCACGACGGCTGGTCCCCTCGCTTTTCCGATTTCGGCGGCGAGACTGAGACGATCTACGGAGTCACCATCCAGTGACGTCTTTTACCGGTGTCGGTGACGGTGCTGATGGCAGCGTATAGTCGCCGCAGTGACCGGCAGCGGTGGTGACCGTGATGATGGTTATGTTTTTCCGATTTGGGTTTGGGTAAAGCCTGGTCAAACCGGGTCAGAATTTGTTCGGTTCAGACCTGGTTCAGACATCGTGTTCGAGCTAGGGATGTTTCGGGTTCTTGTTTGTGTTAGCGGGTCAAAGAACTGGGTCGAGTTCTGTTTTGATTCTGGTTCGAGGTTCATGGCAGCAGGTCAAATGTTCGGCTACTGAAGCGGTTGACCAACTTAGGACAAAATGCTTTATCTACCGAGCAAATCAAAGGTGAGTTCACACAGCCAAGGCATGGGGTTCCCAGGGTGGGAATGGGATTTGGATGATTTATTCGTACATACTTAGTTAATAGAACCTAATGATATGGTCCTCGGGTGAGGAAGAGTAATGATAAGATACGGCTAGACTAGTATACCAATTGAACTGATCTTCGCACACACGCCAGGGGTTGGCCGCGATATTATGACTGATCTTCGCACACATGCCTGGGAAAGGCCGCGAACTATACATACTAATACTTCGCACACATGCCAGGGTGGCCGCGATACAAATATACATAGTCTAGAATATTTGGGAATATTTCCCCTAATCTTCGCATACATGCCTAGAGGGCCGCGATATGAACTAATACGATACATGACTTAACGAACGAACAAAAGGCTTACTTTCCTATTACTATTACTGAACTGTTTACTGTGAACTCGCTCAACTAGTGGTTGACTCTCTGCTGCATGCCTTGCTGGACCTTAGGTACATATGGAGCTTGCACAAGGAGGAGCAGGTCGTTGTGGGACATGGATCGTGGATGCCATGTCAACATTTAAACATTGAACTTATGATTTACATTGGATTTACATACTTATGCTTCCGCTACTCAAATTACGTTTTGTTAAACACCAATTATATTGTGTTGGTTTGTCTTGGTTACTTTTGATATTTAAATGTTATGTTCAATATGATTGGTGGCTTGATCCTGGTCATGTCACGCTCCCAAGCGGTGATATTCCGCAGATGGATTTTGGGGGTGTGACATCATAAACATTTAATAAGCATTCACGTTCCATGCCCACAACGACCTGCTCCTCCTGGTGCAAGCTCCATAAGTACCTAAGGTCCTGCAAGGCATGCAGCAGAGAGTCAACAACTAGTTGAGCGAGTTCACAGTTAACAGTTCAGTAATAGTATAGTGTGAGTAGCATTATGTTCGTTCGTTATGTCATGTATCGTATCAGTTTCCATCGCGGCCTCCCAGGCAGGTATGCGAAGCTATTAGGGGATGTTTTTCCCAAGTATTCTAGACTAGGTTTATTCGTATCGCGGCCCCCCACGCAGGTGTGCGAAGATTAGTAAATTTAGTTCGCGGCCTTCCTAAGGCAGGTATGCGAAGTCAGTCATAATATCGCGGCCAACCCTTGGCAGGTGTGCGAAGATCAGTTCAATAGGTGTTACTAGTCTAGTCGTATCTTGTCGTTAGGTTCTATCATCCGAGTATATGCAATAAGTGATCCAATCCCATTCCCACCCGGGAACCCCATGCCTTGGCTGTGTGAACTCACCTTGGTTTGCTCGGCAGATACACAGAAAGTAAATCAAGCTATATGGTGATCAACCACGTCCTAGCATAGTTATCATACAAGTCAGGTTCGCATTCGAATATAGCACGTATGTTCTACACGTATTGTACACAGGTATAATCATGGCATACACAAGTATTCATAGCAGTCCAATAGCAGTCACGTAAACAAGTCCAAGTATCCGGCCCAATCGGTTGGGCTCGTGACAGTGCAAATCCAATAATAATGTGAAAGTGTTCAGGTCTCGAGTCGAGACTAACGATCTCGAGTCGAGACTAAGCGGTCTCGAGTTGTACTGGTTTCGAGGTCTCGAGTCGCAACAAGGAGGTCTCGAGTGGTCATGGTCAAGTCGAGACTACACGGTCTCGAGTCGCAACCGGACCCGCAACCGTGGTCTCGGTTTGTGCTGCTTGTGTTGGTAATGTGGTCTCGAGTCGAGACTAAGGGTTCTCGACTCGCAACCCGTGTCGAGACAAAGTGTAACAGACTTCCCGATTTCCGTAATTTGCAGCTCAATCAGTTCCGTAATATTAGCAAACAGATTTAGCAGTTTCACAATTCAGATCAATCAACAAATCAACAGTTTCAAACTTAGTTAATATTCGATCAAACAAGGGTTTTATCCAGAAATCATGCATATTCATACTTGTTCATATCATTAACATCAAGGACAATCACAATCGGATAATACTCATACATGTAACAACCGATTATATTATCCATTCGGTTCTAAATCATGCAATCCTATCAATATGTATGTGAGCCGATTAACATGAACACTAAGAAACATCATAATCAATCTTGCTAACAGAAATTCTAGATCATGTAATCCGATTAATAACAACTGTGACAACTCGAATTTCTAAGATTTTATTTCGTATTTATTGCACGTTCATGTAATTGCACAATTGATTTCCATGAAGTTATATATGTTTTGATTGTTTGATTGTGTATAGTTGTTGGTTATTTGTGAAACTTGTTAAATGTGTAAACTTGGTGGTGGAACTATGAAACAGTAAACTTGTCAAATATGAGATGGTGTGCATTTGTAAAATATAATACTTAGGGATGTAAGTGGTAATTAGTGAAATCCTAGATACTTAACCCTAATCTAAACTTCACTAATCACTTTACACAAGAATTCAAGCACGTACTCTCATTTCTTTGGCTCCCTAGCAATCATCACCATCATCATTGGCACTAGATAATCACTACACTTGATTTCTCTTCCTCTAGAATCATTCAAGGTAATTGTTTAATCATTGTTCATGATTGATTGTTGATTGATTTCTTGATTTTGTGTTCATGGAAAACCCTAATTGCTCATGTGATATTCTGTGATTTAAATCCTGGATAGTTGAAATTACAATGATGATTAGATGCATGCTTGATAGATATCATTGTGATAATTGTTGTGGTTTATCAATTGATCAAATAAACTTGTCTGCCGTCAATACAATTGGAATTAGGGTTTGTTTGAATGATAAGTGTAACTGTTCTGATCATATTGATTCTGTGAGAATTGAAATTCACGCATGATTTGATAGTCTGAGTTTAATATGTTGTATAAGGTCCGAATTTAATAAGTCCCTCATGGTCTGAGTTTAAATTAATCAATTGGTCCGAACATAATGGACTTGTTTTGGTCCGAGTTTAATTGGACCATCATGGTCCGAATTTATACAATGGATGATGGTCCGAGTATAAATGGACCCCTAATGGACCGAGTTTAATTGCATGCTTGTCCGAGTTTATTTAATTGTCTATGGACCGAACTTAATTGGGCCGAGTTTAATGTAATTGAAGTGGTCCGAGTATAATTTGTATATTTGGTCCGAGTATAAATTGTGCTAATGGTCCGAGTTTAATTAAACTAACTTTGTCCGAGTTTAATCCTCAATGTTGGTCCGAGTATATTGCTTCACATGTGGTCCGAGTTTATTGTTTCACATATGGTCCGAGTATATTACTTCACATGTGGTCCGAGTATATTGTTTCACATGTGGTCCGAGTATGTTGTTTCACATATGGTCCGAGTTTATTGAGTTTGATTTGGTCTGAGGTTAATATGATCAACCATGCCCGAATTTATGTGCTGATTATTTGTCTGAGATTGTATGAGTGCTGAACAGGGGAGACCCCCCCCCATACTTGTCTGAGTTGTGAGAAATGCATGATCCTGTAAATGTTCGTATGAATTACGTGAATTGTGTGAATGGGCTAATTGTTTCGTGATACATGATTTATACATGATATTGGCTATCAAACATTATGTGACATTAGATTACTTGCGTATCATTGCGAACATGAACTGATTTGTTATACGTGCATACAATAGGACTTGATTAATTACTTGTGAGTGCTTAACTTAGCATACCGAGCAAACCAAGGTGAGTTCACACTCTTACCAAGGCATGGGATTCCCGGGGTGTTGGGAATGGGATTGAAAGGTTGATTAGATACTCTATTGACACTATGACTAGACTACCACTTTACTATCCTCGGTTGTGAAGGATACCTATAGTTACGAGTAGTCTAGTGGTTATACAACGTGGAACACCACCACCAGTAACGTGGAACACCACCACCAGTAACGTGGAACACCACCACCAGTAACGTGGAACACCACCACCAGTAACGTGGAACACCACCACCAGTAACGTGGAACACCACCACCAATAACGTGGAACACCACCACCAATAACGTGGAACACCACCACCAATAGAACATACAAACGGCCTAGTAGAGCCACCTGTTACAAACGAACTTACTATTACGCATTTACTTTCTGTGAACTCGCTCAACTAGTTTGTTGATCATTCTGTTACATGCCTTGCAGATCGTTAGGTACTTGGAGCTTGCACTGGAGAAGCGGGTCGTTGTGGACAAGGATCGTGACTTTTCTGTTAAACTATTATGACACTTAAAACTGTTAACTACTACTGGTTTATTTACTATGCTTCCGCTACATCTTGAAACGATGATTTGTTTGATCACCTTTTGTATTGAATGGATGGTTTTCATTTATTTTACTTAATATTAATTGCATGTTCAATATGATTGGTGGCTTGATCCTGGTCAGTCACGCTCCCAAGCGGTGATACTCCGCAGGTGGATTTTGGGGGTGTGACAGATTGGTATCAGAGCCATTGGTTATAGAGAACTTGGTTTTAATATGGAAAAACGTTTTTATTAAAACCAGACTATAACCAGAACAGTGCTCTCAACGATCCACAACGACGCTTCGCTCCACGTGCAAGACTCAACTTCCTAGGTAATAAGGTTTATGTTTATTGCCTACATGCTAGAATTTGTATAGAACTTTGCTCGTAGTATGCTTACATTACCTTGCTCACAACTTGTCATTGCATGAGAATACTTAGGTGCTTACACTCTTCTGTCATCGCACTATTCGCGAACCTTTCTCACTTATGTTGCCTTTGATGTGAAGATCAATGGCCGCACGAATTACCATGACTCAAGCCCAGCTAGAGGCTCTCGTTGCTGCGGCAGTTGCAGCCGCCCAAGCAGGTAGTATACCCTGCAGTATA
This sequence comes from Helianthus annuus, assembly GCF_002127325.2. Lineage (NCBI taxonomy): Eukaryota > Viridiplantae > Streptophyta > Magnoliopsida > Asterales > Asteraceae > Helianthus > Helianthus annuus. Next base: position 32,539,742 of record NC_035434.2, on the reverse strand, counting down.
GACACTAGGATCTTTAGATCCTACATTAATTCTCGTACTTAACTTTGCCCTATTCGTACACAATAGGTCAACCCGCTCAGCAACAACCTGGGTGCACATTCAAGAATTTCATGGATTGTCGTCCTAGCTCGTTCAGTGGCACGGAGGGAGCAGTTGGACTCCTCCACTGGTTTGAAAAGCTCGAGTCGGTTTTCGAAATGTGTGAATGCCCTGAGGCTCGCAGGGTGAAGTTCGCCACTGGCACACTTGAAGGGATTGCGCTCACTTGGTGGAACGCACAAGTGCAGATCTTAGGGTTGGCAGCTGCTAACGCCACACCCTGGAATGATTTCAAAGAACTGATCAAGAGGGAATACTGCACTAGAGAAGACATTCACAAGTTGGAGGACGAGTTGTATAACTTGAAAATGGTTGGTTCGGAAATCGAAGCTTACACCAAGAGATCAAATGAGTTGGCTGTGTTATGTCCAACTATGGTGGACCCTCCATACAAGCGTATTGAGTTGTATCTCAAAGGTTTGGCACCAGAAATACAGAGCCACGTTACCTCGGCTAACCTCAACAACATCCAGGAAATCCAGCGTCTCGCTCATCGCATCACCGATCAGGCAGTGGAACAGAATAAACTGCCTAAGCGTGTCAGTGCTACTGCTACCGCTACTGCTTCTACTACACTTGCTACTCCCAGTGAAAGTAAGAGAAAATGGGATGGGGATTCTAGCAAGGGGTCAGCATCAGTACAGTCACAAGCCCAGCAGCGAAAGACAGACAGTTATCAGAGTCCCAGTCAGCACTCCTCTAGCAGCCACAGACAGGGAGGGTATCGAGGAAACCTTCCGAAGTGTAACACCTGCAACAAACATCACAGTGGCCAGTGTAATAAGGTTCGTTGTCAAAGATGCCTCAAGATGGGTCATGAGGCCAAAGACTGTAGGAGTCCACGGCCTGCAAATCAGAACCAGCAACTCCCACCGCCAGCTCCACAGAACCAGCAGCAGCAACCACAGCGTGGAAACCGGGGCTGTTTCCAGTGTGGGGCAGAAGGACACTACAAACGCGATTGCCCCCAGTTGAACCAAAATCAGAACCACAACAATAACCAGGGCAACGGGAACAACGACAACAACGGGGGAAACAACAATAACAATGGCAACGAGGCAAGAGGTCGAGTTTTCATGTTAGGAGGAGGAGACGCAATGAACGCTAATTGAACTTATAACTTCTTTTTGGGTTTTTCATTATTATGTTTCCGCTATTCGAACAAAGTTTGGTTTGAACATCAAATGTCTTGGGTTTTATGAATGATTTTAACTACTATATTTTATGTTTGATGTGATGGATGGTTTGATATTATTGAACACACCTGCCGTATTTACGGACTTTACGAACAGGGTGCGCAAACCTTATCTTGACAAGTTCGTTATTGTCTTTATCGACGACATTCTGATCTACTCCAAGAGTCAGGAGGAGCACGAGCAGCACTTACGTCCTATCTTGAAACTCCTCCGAAAGGAACAATTATACGCCAAGTTTTCTAAATGCGACTTCTGGATACGTGAAGTCCACTTCTTAGGCCATGTGGTGAACAAGGATGGGATTCATGTTGATCCATCCAAGATAGATTCGATCAGGAACAGACCAGCACCGCATACACCAACAGAAATACGCCAATTCTTGGGTTTGGCAGGATACCATCGACGGTTCATAAAAGACTACTCCAAGATTGCTCAGCCGCTTACGTTACTGACACAGAAGGGTGTCACCTATCGCTGGGGAGAACCCCAGGAGACTGCTTTCCAGTACCTTAAGGATAGGCTTTGCAGCGCACCTATTCTCCCATTGCCAGAGGGCACGGACGATTTTGTAGTATACTTGATGCATCCATACAGGGTTTTGGATGTGTGTTAAAGCAGCACGACAAGGCCAATGCTTATGCCTCGCGCCAACTCAAGATTCATGAACGGAACTACACGACGCACGATTTAGAGCTGGGAGCTGTTGTTTTCGCGCTTAAGATATGGCGACACTACCTGTACGGTACCAGGTGCACGATTTACACCGATCACAGGAGTCTCGAGCATATTCTTAAGCAAAAGGATTTAAATATGCGTCAACGGAGATGGGTTGAACTTCTAAACGACTATGAATGCGCCATCAAGTATCATCCAGGCAAGGCCAATGTTGTGGCTGATGCCCTCAGTCGGAAAGACACTCTACCTAAGCGCGTGCGAGCGCTACAGCTTACTATACAGTCCAGTCTTCCTGCATAGATACGAGCTGCTCAGTTAGAAGCACTGAAACCCGAAAACGTCAAAGCTGAAGCCTTACGCGGCTCAAGGCAACGCATGGAACAAAAAGGAAGACGGCGCCTACTATGTAACGGGGCGTATTTGGGTCCCACTTTATGGCGGTTTACGCGAACTTGTAATGGATGAAGCTCACAAGTCTCGCTATTCGGTACATCCAGGGTCGGATAAAATGTACCACGACATCAGCACTACTTATTGGTGGCCTAGTATGAAGGCTCACATCGCCACCTATGTTGGCAAGTGTTTGACCTGTGCGAAAGTCAAGGTCGAATATCAGAAACCCTCAGACTTACTTCAGCAACTCGGGATACCACAGTGGAAATGGGAAGAGATTTCCCTGGATTTTGTTACGAGCTTACCTAGATCCCAGCGTGGGAATGATACTACATGAGTGATCGTGGATCGACTCACCAAGTCTGCACATCTCCTGGCTGTAAAGGAAACGGATAAGTTCTCCACTCCCGCAGACATCCATCTTAAAGAAGTTGTTTCTAGGCACGGGGTGCCCATCTCCATATCCACCGGTCGAGATGCACGATTCACGACAGAGCTATAACAGTTACCATACCAGCAAACAAGCCGCTCCATTCGAGGCATTGTACGGACGTAAATGCCGGTCGCCTCTCTGTTGGGCAGAGGTGGGGGATAGTCGGATTACGGGTCCAGAGATGGTAGTGGACGCCACGGAAAAGATTGCACAGATACGACGACGCATGGCGGCAGCACGCGACCGTCAGAAAGCCTACGCGGTCAAGCGTAGCAAGCCCTTGGAATTTCAGGTCGGGGACCGGGTATTATTAAAAGTCTCACCCTGGAAGGGTGTGGTTCGTTTTGGCAAACGAGGCAAACTCAATCCGCGGTATGTTGGACCGTTCGAGATCATTGAGAAAATTGACAAAGTAGCCTACAGATTAAACCTACCCCCTGAACTCGGTGCAGTTCACAATGTATTTCACGTGTCGAATCTGAAGAAATGCCTATCAGATGAGACCCTCATAGTTCCTTTTAAGGAACTCACTATCGATGAGCGGTTGCAGTTCGTCGAGGAACCAGTTGAAATCACGGACCGGGATGTTAAGGTCCTCAAACACAAGAGAATCCCTCTTGTTCGAGTTCGTTGGAACTCCAGACGTGGCCCAGAGTACACCTGGGAACGCGAAGACCAAATGAAAGAAAAGTACCCCCAGTTATTCGAAACCAATACATCCACTACTGAGGCTGAAGCTACTACTACTGAATTTCGGGACGAAATTCCAAATCAACGGGGGGATGATGTGACACCCCAGGAAAACCAGTAAACGATGTAACTTACCTAGCTTCCTCAGTGAGTGCGTACCAAATTTCGGGACGAAATTTCTTTTAAGTTGGGGATAATGTGACAACTCGAATTTCTAAGATTTTATTTCGTATTTATTGCACGTTCATGTAATTGCACAATTGATTTCCATGAAGTTATATATGTTTTGATTGTTTGATTGTGTATAGTTGTTGGTTATTTGTGAAACTTGTTAAATGTGTAAACTTGGTGGTGGAACTATGAAACAGTAAACTTGTCAAATATGAGATGGTGTGCATTTGTAAAATATAATACTTAGGGATGTAAGTGGTAATTAGTGAAATCCTAGATACTTAACCCTAATCTAAACTTCACTAATCACTTTACACAAGAATTCAAGCACGTACTCTCATTTCTTTGGCTCCCTAACAATCATCACCATCATCATTGGCACTAGATAATCACTACACTTGATTTCTCTTCCTCTAGAATCATTCAAGGTAATTGTTTAATCATTGTTCATGATTGATTGTTGATTGATTTCTTGATTTTGTGTTCATGGAAAACCCTAATTGCTCATGTGATATTCTGTGATTTAAATCCTGGATAGTTGAAATTACAATGATGATTAGATGCATGCTTGATAGATATCATTGTGATAATTGTTGTGGTTTATCAATTGATCAAATAAACTTGTCTGCCGTCAATACAATTGGAATTAGGGTTTGTTTGAATGATAAGTGTAACTGTTCTGATCATATTGATTCTGTGAGAATTGAAATTCACGCATGATTTGATAGTCTGAGTTTAATATGTTGTATAAGGTCCGAATTTAATAAGTCCCTCATGGTCTGAGTTTAAATTAATCAATTGGTCCGAACATAATGGACTTGTTTTGGTCCGAGTTTAATTGGACCATCATGGTCCGAATTTATACAATGGATGATGGTCCGAGTATAAATGGACCCCTAATGGACCGAGTTTAATTGCATGCTTGTCCGAGTTTATTTAATTGTCTATGGACCGAACTTAATTGGGCCGAGTTTAATGTAATTGAAGTGGTCCGAGTATAATTTGTATATTTGGTCCGAGTATAAATTGTGCTAATGGTCCGAGTTTAATTAAACTAACTTTGTCCGAGTTTAATCCTCAATGTTGGTCCGAGTATATTGCTTCACATGTGGTCCGAGTTTATTGTTTCACATATGGTCCGAGTATATTACTTCACATGTGGTCCGAGTATATTGTTTCACATGTGGTCCGAGTATGTTGTTTCACATATGGTCCGAGTTTATTGAGTTTGATTTGGTCTGAGGTTAATATGATCAACCATGCCCGAATTTATGTGCTGATTATTTGTCTGAGATTGTATGAGTGCTGAACAGGGGAGACCCCCCCCCCATACTTGTCTGAGTTGTGAGAAATGCATGATCCTGTAAATGTTCGTATGAATTATGTGAATTGTGTGAATGGGCTAATTGTTTCGTGATACATGATTTATACATGATATTGGCTATCAAACATTATGTGACATTAGATTACTTGCGTATCATTGCGAACATGAACTGATTTGTTATACGTGCATACAATAGGACTTGATTAATTACTTGTGAGTGCTTAACTTAGCATACCGAGCAAACCAAGGTGAGTTCACACTCTTACCAAGGCATGGGATTCCCGGGGTGTTGGGAATGGGATTGAAAGGTTGATTAGATACTCTATTGACACTATGACTAGACTACCACTTTACTATCCTCGGTTGTGAAGGATACCTATAGTTACGAGTAGTCTAGTGGTTATACAACGTGGAACACCACCACCAGTAACGTGGAACACCACCACCAGTAACGTGGAACACCACCACCAGTAACGTGGAACACCACCACCAGTAACGTGGAACACCACCACCAGTAACGTGGAACACCACCACCAATAACGTGGAACACCACCACCAATAACGTGGAACACCACCACCAATAGAACATACAAACGGCCTAGTAGAGCCACCTGTTACAAACGAACTTACTATTACGCATTTACTTTCTGTGAACTCGCTCAACTAGTTTGTTGATCATTCTGTTACATGCCTTGCAGATCGTTAGGTACTTGGAGCTTGCACTGGAGAAGCGGGTCGTTGTGGACAAGGATCGTGACTTTTCTGTTAAACTATTATGACACTTAAAACTGTTAACTACTACTGGTTTATTTACTATGCTTCCGCTACATCTTGAAACGATGATTTGTTTGATCACCTTTTGTATTGAATGGATGGTTTTCATTTATTTTACTTAATATTAATTGCATGTTCAATATGATTGGTGGCTTGATCCTGGTCAGTCACGCTCCCAAGCGGTGATACTCCGCAGGTGGATTTTGGGGGTGTGACAACAACATCATCACATAATCACACATATTAACATGAAATCAGTGAACATACACTAACCGGATTCAAAGGTTAAAAACCCGTAAGGTCTCGAGTTGCAAGAGGGTTGTCGCCTGCTTCAAGAGAGAGAGAAGGAGGGTGTGTAGGGTTTGTGAACTTGTGTATGTTTTGTAAAAATGCGAGATGTTTACAACACCTCATGTGTTATGCGATTAGGGGGATGGGCCGAACCCATCTTTGGGTTGCCTCTTGGTCTCGAGTCGGCCAAACATACATGGGTCAAGTGGGTTGTGTAGTTGGATAAATATTCGGTTCATGTAAAAATATACACAATCACATAACACATAATCACGCATTCATTCAATTAGTAAAGTTCACATAAACACGTAATGTCACACAAGATAAGTTCAAAATACGAGTTGTCACATTATCCCCAACTTAAAAGAAATTTCGTCCCGAAATTTGGTACGCACTCACTGAGGAAGCTAGGTAGGTTATATCGTTCACTGGTTTTCCTGGGGTGTCACATCCTCCCCCCGTTGATCTGGAATTTCGTCCCGAAATTCCGCAGTAGTAGCTTCAGCCTCAGTAGTGGTTGTATTGGTTCCGAATAACTGGGGATACTTTTCTGTCATCTGGTCTTCGCGTTCCCAGGTGTACTCTGGGCCACGTTTGGAGTTCCAACGAACTCGGACAAGAGGGATTCTCTTGTGTTTGAGGACCTTAACATCCCGGTCCGTGATTTAAACTGGCTCCCCGACGAACTGCAACCGCTCGTCGATAGTGAGTTCCTTAAAAGGAATTATGAGGGTCTCATCTGACAAGCATTTCTTCAGATTCGACACATGGAATACGTTGTGAACTGCCCCGAGTTCTGCTGGTAGGTTTAGTCTGTAGGCTACTTTGCCTATTCTTTCTATGATCTCGAACGGTCCGACATACCGTGGATTGAGCTTGCCTCGTTTGCCAAAACGAACCACACCCTTCCAGGGTGAGACTTTAAGTAAAACCCTGTCCCCGACCTGAAATTCCAACGGTTTCCTACGCTTATCTGCGTAGGCTTTCTGACGGTCGCGTGCTGCCGCCATGCGTTGTCGTATCTGTGCAATCTTTTCCATGGCGTCCACTACAATCTCTGGACCCGTGATCTGACTATCCCCCACCTCTGCCCAACAGAGAGGTGACCGGCATTTACGTCCGTACAATGCCTCGAATGGAGCGGCTTGTATGCTGGTGTGATAACTGTTATTATACGAAAACTCCGCCAGAGGGAGATGCTTTTCCCAGCCGTTGCCGAAATCGATGACACATGCCCGAAGCATGTCTTCTAGAGTTTGTATCGTGCGTTCAGACTGTCCATCCGTCTGAGGGTGATATGCTGTGCTCATGTCTAACTGTGAACCAAAAGCTTTGTGCATTGCTTGCCATAGTTCTGAAGTGAATCGTGCATCGCGATCCGATATAATAGAGGTGGGCACCCCGTGCCTTGAGACTACTTCCTTCAAGTATATGTCTGCTAGTGTGGAAAACTTGTCCGTTTCTTTGATTGCCAAGAAGTGAGCAGATTTGGTGGGTCGATCCACGATCACCCAAATAGTATCGTTCCCCCGCTGAGATCTAGGCAGGCCTGTAACAAAATCCATGGAATTTCCACCCATTTCCACTGTGGTATCTTTGGTTGCTGAAGTAAGCCTGCTGGTTTCTGATATTCTGCTTTGACTCTTGCACAGGTCAAGCATTTGCCGACATAAGTGGCAATGTGGGCCTTCATGCTAGGCCACCAATACGTCGTCTTGATGTCGTGGTACATTTTATTTGAACCTGGATGTATAGAGTAGCGAGACTTGTGTGCTTCATCCATCACAAGTTCTCGTAAATCGTCATATAGTGGGACCCAGATACGCCCCGTTACGTAGTAGGCGCCGTCTCCCTTCTGTTCTAATCGTTGCCTCGAGCCGCGTAGGGCTTCAGCCTTGACGGTTTCTGGTTTCAATGCTTCCACCTGAGCATCTCGTATCTGTGCGGGAAGACTAGACTGAATGGTGAGCTGTAAGGCTCGTACACGCCTAGGTGCAGTATCTTTTCGACTGAGAGCGTCAGCCACAACATTGGCTTTGCCTGGATGGTACTTGATAGCGCATTCGTAATCGTTCAGCAGTTCAACCCATCGTCGTTGACGCATGTTCAAATCCTTTTGCTTAAGGATATGCTCGAGACTCCTGTGATCGGTGTAAATAGTGCACTTGGTACCGTACAGGTAGTGTCGCCATATCTTAAGCGCAAAAACAACAGCTCCCAGCTCTAAATCATGCGTCGTGTAGTTCCGTTCGTGAACCTTAAGTTGGCGCGAAGCGTAAGCAATGACCTTGTCGCGCTGCATTAATACACATCCAAGACCCTGAATGGATGCATCACAGTAAACCACGAAGTCGTCTGTGCCCTCTGGCAATGAGAGAATAGGTGCACTGCAAAGTCTATCCTTTAAGTGCTGGAAAGCAGTTTCCTGAGTATTACCCCAACGGTAGGTGACACCCTTCTGTGTCAGTAGTGTGAGCGGCTGTGCAATCTTTGAAAAGTCTTTGATGAATCGCCTGTAATAACCCGCCAAACCCAAGAATTGGCGTATTTCCGTTGGTGTACGCGGTGCAGGCCAGTTCCTGATCGAATCTACCTTGGATGGATCAACATGGATCCCATCCTTATTTACAACGTGGCCTAGGAAATGGACTTCACGAAGCCAGAAGTCACATTTCGAGAACTTGGCGTACAACTGTTCCTTTCGAAGGAGTTCCAAGATAAGACGTAAGTGCTGCTCGTGTTCCTCTTGACTCGTGGAGTAGATCAGAATGTCGTCAATAAACACTATCACAAACTCGTCTAAGTAGGGTTTGCACACCCTGTTCATAAGGTCCATAAATACGGCAGGTGCGTTCGTTAACCCAAATGGCATGACAAGAAACTCGTAGTGACCGTAGCGAGTTCTGAATGCGGTTTTGGAGACGTCCTCATCCCGGACTCTCAGCTGATGATAACCTGACCTCAAGTCTATCTTGGAGTAGTAACTCGACCCTTGCAACTGGTCGAATAAGTCATCTCTGCGCGGAAGAGGATAATGGTTCTTCACCGTCACCTTGTTGAGTTCACGGTAGTCGATGCACATCCTGAAAGTGCCATCCTTCTTTTTCACGAAAAGTACTGGAGCTCCCCAAGGCGAAGAGCTTGGACGAATGAAGCCCTTATCCAAGAGCTCTTGTAGTTGCATAGACAGTTCCTCCAGTTCAGTTGGGGCTAAACGATACGGTGCGCGGGCTATTGGTGCTGCTCCAGGAGCTAACTCAATCTGGAATTCGACTTGGCGGTGAGGCGGTAAACCGGGTAAATCTTCAGGAAACACCTGAGGAAAGTCACGTACAACTGGAATATCCTCCAGCTTCTTTTCCTTTGCTGATGCGTCAGTGACAAGTGCCAGAATTGCAGTGTGCCCCTTTCGTAAAAATTTCTGAGCCTTCAAGAAAGAGATGATGCCAACCACAGCACCACTCTTGTCGCCTTGAACTTCGAGAGGTTCTTGACTAGAACGAGGAATACGAATGATCTTTTCTTTGCATAAAATCTCTGCGTGATGTTGGGATAACCAATCCATCCCTATAACGATGTCGAAACTACCCAAATCTATAGGAATAAGGTCGATGGAGAAAGCTTGACCAGCTAAAACAATACTACAACCCTTGACTACCTGCGTGGCTTCTAGGCTCTTACCATTAGCTAGTTCTACTACATGCTTGGTGTTTAGGGGTGTTGGTGCATGTTTTAACAATTTACTGGCTTTCACAGATATATAACTTGTATCCGCACCCGAATCAAATAAAACAGTAACATAAATATCGTCGAGGAGAAACTTACCCATAACCACATTGGGATCGTTCATTGCGTCTCCTCGCCCCAGCACGAAAGCTCGACCCCTTGCCTCGTTGCCGTTGTTGTTGTTGTTTCCCCCGTTGTTGTTGTTCCCATTGCCCTGATTATTGTTGTTGTTGCGATTCTGGTTCTGGTTTAACTGGGGACAATCACGTTTGAAATGACCTTCTGCCCCACACTGGAAACACCCCCGGTTTCCACGCTGTGGCTGCTGCTGTTGATTCTGTGGAGCTGGCGGTGGGAGTTGCTGGTTCTGATTTGCTGGCCGTGAGCTTCTACAATCCTTAGCCTCATGACCCATCTTGAGGCATCTTTGACAACGTTCCCTGCGACATCTTCCACTGTGGTGTTTGTTGCACCTACTACACCATGGGTGAATTCCCCGATATCCACCCTGTCCCTGACTGCCTGATGATTGCTGATTCGGACTCTGGTAGTCATGTGTCTTGCGCTGCTGTGCTTGAGACTGAACAGAAACTGATCCCTTGCTGGAATCCCCCTCCCATTTTCTCTTGTTGTCACTGGGAGTAGTAGAAGTAGTGACAGCAGTAGTGGTAGCACTGATGCGTTTGGGCAGCTTGTTCTGTTCCACCGCCGACGCTGAATGTCTTGGATGTTGTCGAGGTTTGCCGATGTAACATGGCTCTGAATCTCTGAGGCTAGACCCTTGAGGTACAATTCGATACGCTTGATTGGAGGGTCCACCATGGCTGGACACAAGATGGCCAGTTCGTTCGATCGTTTCGTGTAGGCTTCAATTTCTGACCCCGTCATTTTCAGGTGGTAAAACTCATCTTCCAACTTGTGGATGTCATCCCGCGTGCAGTATTCACGTTTGATGAGTTCCTTAAAATCGTTCCAAGGGGTGGCGTTAGCAGCGGCCAACCCTAGAATCTGAACTTGCGCGTTCCACCAGGTTAGCGCGATTCCTTCCAACGTACCAGTGGCGTACTTGACCCTGCGAGCCTCAGGGCATTCACACATCTCGAACACTGACTCGAGCTTCTCAAACCAATGGAGTAGTCCCACTGCTCCTTCCGTGCCACTGAACGTACTTGGACGACAGTCCATGAAGTTCTTGAAAGTGCAAACAGGTTGCTGTGCGTGTTGACCTATTGTGTACGAATAGGGCAAAGTTAAACACAAGAGTTGATTTAGGAGTGTAGGGTCTAAAGATCCTAGTGTGAGTTATGACTACAGGATATACCTCCTGCTTGTGCGGCTGCAAATGCCGCAGCAACTTGTTCGTTAATGAGAGCCGTCAACTGGGCTTGAGTCATGTTAATTCGTCCAGACATGATCTTCATAGCAAAGATAACATCGGTAAGAGAGAGGTTCACGTAAAGTACGATGACAGAAGAGTGTAAGCACATAGGTATTCTCATGTAATAGGGTTATGTGTATCTAGGCATACTACGAGCAAAGTTCTATATAGTTCTAGCATGTAGGCAATAAACATAAACCATATTACCTAGGATGTCGAGTCTTGCACGTGGAGCGAAGCGTCGTTGTGGATCGTTGAGAGCACTGTTCTGGTTATAGTCTGGTTTTAATAAAAACGTTTTCCCATATTAAAACCTAGTTCTCTATAACCAATGGCTCTGATACCAATCTGTCACACCCCCAAAAATCCACCTGCGGAATATCACCGCTTGGGAGCGTGACTGACCAGGATCAAGCCACCAATTATATTGAACATGTAAATAAGTAGTAATAGTTATCCACCAATACGAAAGGTGTTTATCAAAACCAACATAATCAAGTGTAGCGGAAGCATTAATGTAAAAACCCAAACATAAGTATTAAGTGTGTAATGTCATAAACGTTTAATAAGCATTCACGTTCCATGCCCACAACGACCTGCTCCTCCTTGTGCGAGCTCCATAAGTACCTAAGGTCCTGCAAGGCATGCAGCAGAGAGTCAACAACTAGTTGAGCGAGTTCACAGTTAACAGTTCAGTAATAGTATAGTGTGAGTAGCATTATGTTCGTTCGTTATGTCATGTATCGTATCAGTTTCCATCGCGGCCTCCCAGGCAGGTATGCGAAGCTATTAGGGGATGTTTTTCCCAAGTATTCTAGACTAGGTTTATTCGTATCGCGGCCCCCCAGGCAGGTGTGCGAAGATTAGTAAATTTAATTCGCGGCCTTCCTAAGGCAGGTATGCGAAGTCAGTCATAATATCGCGGCCAACCCTTGGCAGGTGTGCGAAGATCAGTTCAATAGGTGTTACTAGTCTAGTCGTATCTTGTCGTTAGGTTCTATCATCCGAGTATATGCAATAAGTCATCCAATCCCATTCCCACCCGGGAACCCCATGCCTTGGCTGTGTGAACTCACCTTGGTTTGCTCGGCAGATACACAGAAATTAAATCAAGCTATATGGTGATCAACCACGTCCTAGCATGGTTATCATACAAGTCAGGTTCGCATTCGAATATAGCACGTATTTTCTACACGTATTGTACACAGGTATAATCATGGCATACACAAGTATTCATAGCAGTCCAATAGCAGTCACGTAAACAAGTCCAAGTATCCGGCGCAATCGGTTGGGCTCGTGACAGTGCAAATCCAATAATAATGTGCAAGTGTTCACGGTCTCGAGTCGAGACCAACGATCTCGAGTCGAGACTAAGCGGTCTCGAGTTGTACTGGTTTCGAGGTCTCGAGTCGCAACAAGGAGGTCTCGAGTGGTCATGGTCAAGTCGAGACTACACGGTCTCGAGTCGCAACCGGACCCGCAACCGTGGTCTCGGTTTGTGCTGCTTGTGTTGGTAATGTGGTCTCGAGTCGAGACTAAGGGTTCTCGACTCGCAACCCGTGTCGAGACAAAGTGTAACAGACTTCCTGATTTCCGTAATTTGCAGCTCAATCAGTTCCGTAATATTAGCAAACAGATTTAGCAGTTTCACAATTCAGATCAATCAACAAATCAACAGTTTCAAACTTAGTTAATATTCGATCAAACAAGGGTTTTATCCAGAAATCATGCATATTCATACTTGTTCATATCATTAACATCAAGGACAATCACAATCGGATAATACTCATACATGTAACAACCGATTATATTATCCATTCGGTTCTAAATCATGCAATCCTATCAATATGTATGTGAGCCGATTAACATGAACACTAAGAAACATTATAATCAATCATGCTAACAGAAATTCTAGATCATGTAATCCGATTAATAACAACATCATCACATAATCACACATATTTACATGAAATCAGTAAACATACACTAACCGGATTCGAAGGTTAAAAACCCGTAAGGTCTCGAGTTGCAAGAGGGTTGTCGCCGGCTTCAAGAGAGAGAGAAGGAGGGTGTGTAGGGTTTGTGAACTTGTGTATGTTTTGTAAAAATGCGAGATGTTTACAACACCTCATGTGTTATGCGATTAGGGGGATGGGCCGAACCCATCTTTGGGTTGCCTCTTGGTCTCGAGTCGGCCAAACATACATGGGTCAAGTGGGTTGTGTAGTTGGATAAATATTCGGTTCATGTAAAAATATACACAATCACATAACACATAATCACGCATTCATTCAATTAGTAAAGTTCACATAAACACGTAATGTCACACAAGATAAGTTCGAAATACGAGTTGTCACATCTTAATTGTTGGGCCGGGTATATGTTAAATCGCACAATATCTTGTGGTCGCACAAGACTGTGCTAAACGCACAACATGTTGGGCTGGGTATTATTGGGCTTCGTTTACTACAATGCACAAGACTTTGGGTTAATGAAATTGTGCGAGCCCAATCATGTATGTGATTCTACGTGTTTGCCATGATCGATATGTGATATAACATGTTAGCTTTTGCATGAAACTTATGGGCACTATCTAAACCTAGACCTGACTCGTATGGTAACCATGTTAGGACGTGGTTGACCACATATAGCTCAAGTAACCTTTTCGTGTATCTGCCGAGCAAACCAAGGTGAGTTCACACTCTTTCCAAGGCATGGGATTCCCAAGGGTTGGGAATGGGTAAATGAACTAAACAATAATTACAACCATCCTCTGTGGGTAGGATGCCGAGAATACGCACTGGACCAAATCTCTATCATTAAAGTCCCTCATTATATCGACTTAATCGCCGAGGCCTATGGCGAGCGGGTCATTAGTTAATAGCGCTATTAGGTTTAACAAACCTCACACCGTGTCGTTCGAACGGGCGTGTACTAATGGACTATGGGCAAAGGGTCAATGCTGATAGACATTGACTTAGGGCACCTCTTACATTTTCGTAGCAGTCGATACACACGGTCTAGTAACACATTGAAGCCCCCACTACTCTTCGCACACATGTCTGGGAGACCACGATACGAATTAATACGATACATGGTTTACAAAACGAACATATGATTTACGAAACGAATACTATAACTAAACAACCAACTGTGAACTCGCTCAACTTTGTTGTTGACTCGTTGTTACATGCCTTGCAGGTCGTCAGGTACTCATGGAGCTTGCACAGGGAGGTGCGGTCGTTGTGGGACATGGCAGCGTGTGCCATGCTAAAAACACTACTTTATTTCGTACTTAATACATACATTCGGTTTTACAATTATGCTTCCGCTTGACACTTAACTACGTTTTTGATTTGAAACACCTTTCATATTGTGTGGTTGAATTTTACTTATTACTTGCTATGTTCAATTTGATTGGTGGCTTGATCCTGGTCAGTCACGCCTCCAGGCAGTGATACTCCGCGTGTGATTTTTGGGGGTGTGACAAAGAACATAAAGCAATTCTATTATGGTTTGCATGTTAAGCAACATGATCAACGCTTGTGGAATTACATTAAGCTGCAAGCAAAAGAGAAATTTCCAGATTGGTAGCCGCAGTTTACAAAACAAATTGTCAATATTTGGAATCAGGAGAGAAGGATATTACTTTGGATATAAAGCCGCCGAGATGTTTGAAAAATATGTTGCTACGTTCTATGGAGCAAGACTTTTATGAAGATTTTCAGGGTTGGATATACAACCAGAGCACAACGGAAGCGGTGATATCTCTGTATGAGAAGTCCACCGGAAAATCAAGAAGGATCAGCGTGTTGGATCCTATGTGGCTAGTTAACTACTTCAAGAAGGATATTGACTGTTTATTCTACAACAAGATCGTGTATGAAAAGCCAGACAAAGTTCAAGCTCTACAGTACCAAAAATTAGTGGACTGGTGCTACGCAAAAGACATCAACTTTGGCAGATATTGGAAGTCAAAGTGGAGAGACTTAAAGAGACTGCTGATAAAGCTGCGAGACTTGGAAGGTACAAGCTGATGATGTGACAACTCGTATTTTCAAGGTCTTTCATTTACTCGTGATTACCTAAATCGACACCATTTTAAATTCTAAACTATGATTGGACATAGAATTAGTGGGCTGCATATATCATGGTGTTTGAAAAATAAAATAAATAAAATCTCAATTAACAAAACACTAACAATGGCCGACAATTATTTTGACTTTCAAATTCTAATTGGACCATAAATATTAGTGGACTGACACATTTTATTTTTATTGGGCCGCCACTATCATCAAACTAACATAGCCCACCTCCTACTTTCTTTTGTATACATAAGTTTATGATTTGTATTACATAACCCATTGCAAACCCTAACCGCCTCATCCTTCTTAGAAGTGGACGACAGGCCCCACTCCCTCTCGAAATCCTCCTCGGTTTCATCTTGAGTCGGTTAGTACCCGAATACCATTATTTGATTTAACTCTTTATTGTATTTGGGGATATATTGTTATAATGAGTTGTGTGATGAAGTGATATTATTTGCTGGTTGATAAATATGATATGCATGATAATAAAAGCTAGATGAACACCCTTTAAACCAAACCTTATTAATTATTGAGTTGATGTCGTGACTTGATCTGGGCGATTCAAGAGTTACGAATGAGCTGTTATGTTAGTCGAATGAATGATGGTCACAAATGCTAGATTTTGTGGTGATAATTATATGGTGGTTAATTGTCTAGTGTATAGGATTTGTATGTTGATAAACTGTTTGATACATGATACTTAATAGTGCACAAGTTCATGGTAGGTTAACTATTAGGAGGAGTTTTTTGATAACAAGTTAGGATCTGTTTGTGTGTGATTAAACAATAATTCATAACAAGAATTAGTTCATGATTGTAATATCACTCGATGATGATTATTTGTTAGATTTACTGAACAATGGTTAGAGTAATCGCCATGCGTTACAGTACCGTGTAACCGACACCGTGTAAGCAAGTAATCGCACACTTATTTGGGCAAATTCGTTTGAAAACTATCGAACGCACGGTCTGCGTCGCACACTTTCTTCGGAGTCGCACACAAACACGTGATGGGCCCTTAACCGACTCGACTACATCATTTAATTGGGCTGCACGCTTGTTCGAATTGGATCCATTAAGGGCGCACACTCGGAACCTAGTCACACACTGCTCAAACGAGTTATATATATGGGTCGCACACCACAAGGTAGGGCCGAGAACATAGGGGATAACACACTTGTTGGGCCCTTCTGATTGTTGTGTTGAGCATGCAATGTATCACCATGCAACGTACTAAAAAGCTAGATTGCATGCATAGGGTATTGAATATGAATACATGTATTTTGCATGTTACTTGCATATATGTGTGAATAACTACGTGCAGTAGTTAAATATAAAACTATTGATGAAAGGTGACCATGATAGGGTTGGTAGGCCAGCTTGAACAAGTAACTAATCTTACCGAGCAAACCAAAGGTGAGTTTACACAGCCAAGGCATGGGATTCCCGGGTGGGAATTGGGTTGGAAGTTTTGAATTGGATGATTACTCGTACTTACGCTATTGCTAGACTATAGACCATCGTCCTCAGGATAGTCAGGACACTTACGTAAAACCTACGTAACCTAGTATCTACCAACGTCTCCCGGGTCGGGAGGACACTTACGTAAAATCTACGTAAACTAATACCTACTACTGTCTTCCGGGTCGGAAGGACACTTACGTAAATCCTACGTAAACCCCACACGTACCACTGTCCTCGGGGAAGGGCACTCACGTAAATCCTGCGTGACCTTGTACGTATTCCCGTTCTCGTTTTAAGAAGAACACATGGTTGCAAATAGTCTAGTAAGTACAAACATGGGAAGCCCCCATTAGTAAAGATAAACGTGGGAAACCCCCACTAGTAATACATATGACCATGGGAAACCCCCACTATTAGTACATACTTACATGGGAAGCCCCCACTAAATGCATATATGATTTGTTATAACGAACTTACTTTCTGTGAACTCGCTCAACTGGTTGTTGACTCTCTGCTGCATGCCTTGTAGGATCTTAGGTACTTATGGAGCTTGCACAAGGAGGAGCAGGTCGTTGTGGGCATGGATCATGAATGCTTAATTAAACACTTATGACATTTCATACATTATTATTTATGTTGGGTTTACTTACATGCTTCCGCTACTTAAATAAAGTTTGGTTTTGAACATCAATCATGTCGTGATGAATTACATTATCTACTTTTATTATTAAATGCTATGTTCGATATGATTGGTGGCTTGATCCTGGTCAGTCACGCTCCCAAGCGGTGATACTCCGCAGGTGGATTTTGGGGGTGTGACAGATTGGTATCAGAGCCATTGGTTATAGAGAACTAGGTTTTAATATGGGAAAACGTGTTATTAAAACCAGACTATAACCAGAACAGTGCTCTCAACGATCCACAACGACGCTTCGCTCCACGTGCAAGACTCGACATCCTAGGTAATATGGTTTATGTTCATTACCTGCATGCTAGAACTATATAGAACTTTGCTCGTATTACGCTTAGATACACTATTGCCTGAGAACACTTACGTTCTTACAATTTTGTGTCATCGCACTACTCGCGAACCATTCTCACTTACGCTACTTTTACTTTGAAGAACATGTTTGGACGAATTAACATGACTCAAGCCCAGTTGACGGCTCTCATTAACGAACAAGTTGCTGCGGCACTTGCAGCCGCACAAGCAGGAGGTATATCCTGTAGTCTTAGCACACACTAGGGTCTTTAGATCCTACACTCCTAAACCAACTCTCGTGTTTAAACTTTGTCCTATTCGTACACAATAGGTCAACCCGCACAGCAACCTGTCTGCACATTCAAGAACTTCATGCACTGTCGTCCAAGTACGTTCAGTGGCACGGAAGGAGCAGTGGGACTACTCCATTGGTTTGAGAAGCTCGAGTCAGTGTTCGAGATGTGTGAATGCCCTGAGGCTCGCAGGGTTAAGTACGCCACTGGCACGTTGGAAGGAATCGCCCTAACCTGGTGGAACGCGCAAGTACAGATCCTAGGGTTGGCAGCTGCTAACGCCACACCCTGGAACGATTTTAAGGAACTTATCAAAAGGGAATACTGCACGCGTGACGACATCCACAAGTTGGAAGTGGAGCTTTACCATTTGAAAATGTCGGGGTCAGAGATTGAAGCTTATACGAAACGGTCGAACGAACTGGCCATCTTGTGTCCAACCATGGTAGACCCTCCGATCAAGCGTATCGAACTGTACCTCAAGGGTCTAGCCTCAGAAATTTAGAGCCATGTTACATCGGCTAACCTCTACAACATCCAAGACATTTAGCGACTTTCTCATCGCCTCACGGATCAGGCGGTGGAACAGAACAAGTTGCCAAAACGCATCAGTGCTACCACTTCAGCCGCTACTCCCACTACCCCCAGTGACAGCAAAAGAAAGTGGGATGGGGATTCTAGCAAAGGTTCAGCAACAGTTCAGTCTCAAGCTCAGCAGCAGAAGACTGACCACTATCAGAGTCCTAGTCAGCAATCCTCTGGTGGTCATAGACAGAGAAGATATCAAGGGTTTCACCCCAAGTGTCACAACTGCAACAGGCACCATAGCGGCCAGTGCAACAAGGGTCGTTGTCAAAGGTGTCTCAAGATGGGTCACGAGGCCAAAGACTGTAGGAGCCCACGACCTGCAAATCAGAACCATCAATCGCAACTACCAGCTCCACAAAACCCACAGCAGCAGCAGCCACAGCATGGAAACCGGGGATGTTTCCAGTGTGGGGCTGAAGATCATTTCAAACGCGATTGCCCTCAAATGAACCAGAACCAGAATCGCAACAACAACAATCACCAGGGCAATGGGAACCACAACAACGGGGGAAACAACAACAATGGCAACGAAGCAAGGGGACGTGCTTTCGTGCTGGGGCGAGGAGACGTAATGAACGATCCCAATGTGGTCATGGGTAAGTTTCTCCTCGACGATATTTATGTTACTGTCTTATTTGATTCGGGTGCGGATACAAGTTATGTGTCTTTGAATGTTAGCCAAATGTTAAAACGTGCACCAACTCCCCTAAGCACCAAACATGTCGTAGAGTTAGCTAATGGTAAAAGTCTAGAAGCAACACACATAGTTCAGGGTTGTACTCTTATCCTCGCTGGTCAGACATTCTCCATTGACCTCATTCCTATAGTTCTGGGTAGTTTTGACATTGTCGTCGGCATGGATTGGTTATCCAAGAAGCAAGCAGAGATCCTATGTAAGGAGAAGATTATTCGTATTCCTCGTTCTGGTCAAGAACCTCTCGAAGTTCAAGGCGACAAGAGTGGTGCTGTGGTTGGCATCATCTCTTTCTTGAAGGCATAGAAATGTTTGCGAAAAGGTCACACTGCTATTCTGGCACTTGTCACTGACGCATCAGCGAAGGAAAAGAAATTGGAAGACATTCCAGTTGTACGCGACTTCCCTCAGGTGTTTCCTGAAGATTTACCTGGTCTACCGCCTCATCGCCAGGTCGAGTTCCAAGTCGAGCTAGCTCCAGGAGCAGCACCCATAGCTCGAGCACCGTATCGTTTAGCTCCAACTGAACTGGAAGAACTGTCAAAACAGCTACAGGAGCTCTTGGAAAAGGGCTTTATTCGTTCTAGCTCTTCGCCTTGGGGAGCTCCAGTGTTATTTTTGAACAAGAAGGATGGTACCTTCAGGATGTGCATAGACTACCGGGAACTCAACAAGGTGAGGGTGAAGAACCGTTATCCTCTTCCACGTATAGACGACTTATTCGACCAGTTGCAAAGGTCGTGTTACTACTCCAAGATAGACTTAAGGTCAGGTTACCATCAGCTGAGAGTCCGGGATGAGGACGTCTCCAAGACAGCATTCAGAACTCGCTACGGCCACTACGAGTTTCTTGTCATGCCGTTCGGGTTAACGAACGCGCCTGCCGTATTTATGGATCTTATGAACAGGGTGTGCAAACCCTACCTAGACAAGTTTGTGATTGTTTTCATTGACGACATCCTGATCTACTCCAAGAGTCATGAGGAACACGAGCATCATTTACGATTGATTTTGGAACTTCTTCGAAAGGAACAACTGTATGCCAAGTTTTCAAAGTGCGACTTCTGGCTTCGTGAAGTCCACTTCTTAGGCCATGTGGTGAATAGGGATGGGATTCATGTCGATCTATCCAAGGTAGATTCGATCAGGAACTGGCCTGCACCGCGTACGCCAACAGAAATACGCCAATTCTTGGGTTTGGCGGGGTACTACAGACGATTCATTAAAGACTTTTCCAAGATCGCACAGCCGCTTACTATGTTGACACAGAAAGGTGTTACCTATCGTTGGGGTAATACACAAGAAACGGCTTTTCAGTATCTGAAGGATAGACTATGCAGCGCACCTATACTATCATTGCCAGAGGGCACGAAAGATTTTGTGGTCTATTGTGACGCATCGATACAGGGGCTTGGTTGTGTATTGATGCAGCGGGATAAAGTTATTGCCTACGCTTCACGACAACTCAAAGTTCATGAACGGAACTACACGACGCACGATTTAGAGCTGGGAGCTGTTTTTTTCGCGCTTAAGATACGGCGACACTACCTGTACGGTACCAAGTGCACTATCTACACCGATCACTGGAGTCTCGAGCATATTTTCAAGCAGAAGGAATTGAACATGCGTCAACGACGATGGGTCGAGCTACTTAATGATTACGAATGCGCCATCAAGTACCATCCAGGCAAAGCAATGTTGTGGCTGACGCTCTCAGTCGAAAGGACATTCTACCTAGGCGTGTACGAGCTTCGCAGCTCACTATTCAGTCTGATCTTCCTGCACAGATACAAAATGCTCAGGTAGAAGCATTGAAACCAGAAAACGTCAGGGCTGAAGCCTTACGCGGATCAAGGCAACGATTAGAACAGAAGGAAGACGGCGCCTACTATGTAATAGGACGTATTTAGGTCCCACTTTATGGTGACTTGCGCGAACTTGTGATGGATGAAGCGCACAAGTCTCGCTACTCGGTACATCCAGGGTCGGATAAAATGTACCACGGCATGAAGGCCCACATCGCTACCTATGTCCGCAAATGTTTGACCTGTGCTAGAGTCAAGGCAGAGTATCAGAAACCAGCGGGCCTACTCCAACAACCAAAGATATCACAATGGAAATGGGAGGAAATTTCCATGGATTTTGTTACAGGCCTACCTAGATCCCAGCATGGGAACGATACTATTTGGGTGATCGTGGATCGACTCACCAAGTCTGCTCATTTCCTGGCAATCAAAGAAACAGACAAATTTTCCACATTAGCAGACATCTACTTGAAAGAAGTGTTCTCGAGGCACGGGGTGCCCACCTCTATCATTTCGGATCGCGATGCACGATTCACATCAGAATTATGGCAAGCAATGCACAAGGCTTTTGGCTCTCGGTTAGATATGAGCACGGCTTATCACCCTCAGACGGATGGGCAGTCTGAACGCACGATTCAAACCTTAGAAGACATGCTTCGGGCATGTGTTATCGATTTTGGCAACAGCTGGGAAAAGCACCTCCCTTTAGTGGAGTTTTCATACAATAACAGTTATCACACCAGCATACAAGCCGCTCCATTTGAGGCATTGTACGGGCGTAAATGCCGGTCACCTCTCTGTTGGGCAGAGGTGGGGGATAGTCAGGTCACGGGTCCAGAACTTATTGTGGACACCACGGAAAAGATTGCACAAATACGACAACGCATGGCGGCAGCACGCGACCGTCAGAAAAGCTACGCGGATAAGCGTAGGAAGCCATTAGAATTTCAGGTCGGGGACCGGGTTTTACTTAAAGTCTCACCCTGGAAGGGTGTGGTTCGTTTTGGGAAACGGGGCAAACTCAATCCGCGGTATGTCGGACCATTCAAGATTATAGAGAGAATAGGCAAAGTAGCCTACAGACTGAACCTACCAGCTGAACTCGGTGCAGTTCACAACGTTTTACACGTGTCGAATCTGAAGAAGTGCCTGTCAGATGAGACCCTCATAGTTCCTCTGAAGGAACTCACTATCGACGAGCAGTTGCACTTCGTCGAGGAACCAATTGAAATCACGGACCGGGATGTTAAGGTCCTCAAGCACAAGAGAATCCCTCTTGTTCGAGTTCGTTGGAACTCCCGTCGTGGCCCAGAGTTCACCTGGGAACGCGAAGATCAGATGAAAGAAAAGTACCCCCAATTGTTCGCGAACAGTACAACCACTACTGAGGCTGAAGCTACCACGGAATTTCGGGACGAAATTCCAGATCAACGGGGGGAGGATGTGACACCTGTCACACCCCGACCACGTAGAACATACAAAACGTGGCGGAAACGTCGGGGAGTGTTGTAACAGAATCAATTGTTTCAAATCCATGGTAAACGAAGTTTCGTTTTATTAATCAAACATGAAAGTTTACATTGTCTTAAACAAGAACCAAAGAATACATAACATAAATTAACTAGTTCTTGTCTCATTTTAAGTCACTAAGGCACAGGTCCGCCTAATTATGTCTTGATAAGTCCTATGCATCATCTCCTGAAAACACATGTGAAAATAGGTACGTCAGCATAAAAATGCCTGTGAGATACATTGGTTTTGTGAAAACGGAATTCATGACTTATGTTTGAGAAAATGTTTAGTCATGAACCTCGTATTTTGCTTTGTCTTGTAAATCATTTGAAAAACGGTAAGATCAAATGATATGTATAAATAAGAGAACACTGTATGGTTAAACGGATAACCATGTAAAATGAGTTTGTATAAGATAAGTCGTTTGTAAAACAATGTCTCGTGAAAAGTGTGTTATTTGTATAAAATGTCATATGTCTCAAATTGGAATGATTCAAATAACGCTACGATATGTAATACCATACAAACACTTATATATAGGAAGCACCAGCGGCGTATCCACCATGCTTGTATCATATTACACACGCCTCGTTACTTAATCACTTACTCAAACCAAACCATCAAGATGAAATGTTTAACAATTGTGGAAGTGTTTATGTATAGTGAAATGTCTATTGTCAAATGTAAATCATGTCAACGGATACAACTGGTTTACACGGTTTAATGGTTACAAACGGTTCATATAATCGAAGGGTTAAGACGGTTCACATAGTCGAATGGTTACAACGGTTCAAAATGTAGCATAATGTGTTCATATGCTGGATGAGCATATGCAACAGAAATGCAATGTAAAACCATGTACTAAGTACGCACATAATGGGCATACATAGCATGTAATGTAAAGCAATGTACTAAGTACGCACACAATGGGCATACATAGCATGTAATGTAAGGCAATGTACTAAGTACGCACACAATGGGCATACATAGCATGTAATGTAAGGCAATGTACTAAGTACGCACACAATGGGCATACATAACATGTAATGTAAGGCAATGTACTAAGTACGCACACAATGGGCATACATAGCATGAAATTGTATTGTAAAGTAATGTACTAAGTATGCACACAATGGACATACATAGCATAGACACAATGAAATCATGTACTATATATGTACTATCGAACATAGCAAGTATATGATGTGAAAACCGGAAAGCATGAAAGTAACAAGTAGGCACATGCGTTTCACCCCAAAACAGTTTGGAAAACAGTAAAAGAGGGGTTCAATGTACTCACCTAAGATTGCTTCGGAGTTCTTGTATAATAACCAGATAATGCTAGAGATCACGGAATATCAAACGGCACCTAATAGGTAGCTACATTAATATACCGGACCAAAATCGGAAGGATCAGATAGTATGCGGGTTCGTAAACCAAACGAGTATGGAGACTCGTGTAATATGGTTTAACAAAGCCTACATACTAAAATGAAACCTAACCTAAGTGCTTGCGACCCATTACGACCCGTTTAGGTAGCTTATGCTACCTTACGCGTCGTTCGCGTAGAACGCGTCTGGAACGCCTAACATCGTGACCACAAGGTATAACCTCGGAAGGTTATAGCCATGATCACCTAATGTGTTTGGTCGGATCCTAATGATCGACCAAATGGGTCGGGTTTGAAAGTATAAGCGATGGTTTAGATCGCTTACCTTACGACCCTATATATGCACTAAACTAAAAGTGATGAGCTAAGCATGTTAGAACATGCTTAACTAAGTTTAGAAAACAGGTTTGGCATCAAAACAAACGGCTTTGATGCTCACGAGTAGTTTGGTTACAAAATATGCAAGAATCCACATTTTAGCCTAAACTACGACTCGTCACTGAGCCTAGATAACGTGGTAATCAGTAGGTATTGTGACAACCCGACTTCTTGAGGTTAGTATTATTCTATTTCCCGACTCCTTTGTTGTATTTACATATCCTAGACTTGTGTGTTAGTGGGTATATGTTACAAACTTGTACTTGTTAATGAGTAACGTATTCGAATAATGGATTTACACTAGGACATCTTTCAAGTTGGGATCCTTCGACCGAAAGGTCTAACCTTCGAAGGATCATTCAACCTTCAAAGGATCACGAAACATATCCTTCGACCTAGGAAGGATCCTTCGAGACAATAATCGATCCTTCGATCGATCCTTCGATGTGGGGCCTTAACTTTCGGCCCAACTAGTCACCGGCCCAAAACCTTACCTATATTAACAGCAGTTACGTAGTATGACTGCACAGAATCATTCGAACATCCCAAACCCTAGAAACCTTTTTGGGCGACGGCAGAACTCAGGAAACTCCCTGTCGTGATCATCAACATCGTATCATCATCCATCATTCGGTTAGTATGATTCTTTGCATATTGTTTCTATGTGATACTCTCGGTTACATGATCTTATTCGATGGAGAATTCATGCATAAAACTAGGGTTCAACTGATAGGTGATTGATTGACGATTCTGTGTTATGATGTTGATTGGTGTTATTGTTTGATAGATAATTCATGCATAGAACTAGGGTTCAATCGATTAGGGTTAATGGATGAATGGTTTCGGGTTGGGGAATCGGACTAGGGTTAATCGGTTACATTCTAGTCAATCGGATAGGCTATTAATCATTGTTGTTCGGTTATCATGATCTGTTTGAACGTTACAGCACCTATATGCATTCACTCACACACTTTCACAGACTGATTCTTGGTGAAAACACAAAACGTGATTGCTGATCGTATGATTAGGGTTTCTGTTTCTGTTGACCGAAAGATAGTGTGTTGACCGAAAGATAGTTGTGTTGACCGAAAGATAGTGTGTTGACCGAAAGATAGTTGTGTTGACCGAAACATAATCTGTGTGTCGAAAGATAACTATGTCGAAACATAGCTGATGTGTCGAAAGATAACCATAAATCGAAAGATGATAACTGTGTATCGAAAGATGTGTCGAAACATAATTGTGATAATTGTGATAATTGTTAGACCGAAAGATGAGCAATGTATCGAAGGATGTGTAATGTGAATCGATAGATAGTTGATGATTAAATGTGAAAGAATATGTGGTGTGCTTGTATGCAAACTGACTGTTAAATGTGAATATCATAGGGCTTGGTAAATCACTGTGGTTAAACGAATAATTAATTCTACCGAGCAATCCCAGGTGAGTTCACTACATTCGAGCATGCGTCCCAGTGGTTGGGGACAGTCAGTGGGTATCCCATGGGAGGGGATGAGTCTTTGGGTAAAAACGGGTATATTGGTTAATGATCTCACCTATCATCTTTTGTAAGTCCCTCATCGGGTATTAGTTAGTAGCGCTACTTAGGTTTGGCACCCTCACCCCGTGCCTGTAGAGGACGGAGGTGAACTAATGACCCAGTCTGGCCCAGTACTAGATAGGAGTACGTGGGAAGGGCAGTCCGTGAGCCTTCCGTGTTTGGAAATGAGATATTAACAATATTACTTGCATTGGGTATTAAACTGTTTTACATGCACCGGGTAACAAACGTTTTCTAAAACTGTGAACTCGCCAGCTTTGTCTGATACGTGTGTTACATGCTCGCAGGTCATTAGGTGCGTTGAAAGCAGGAACTTGCTGGCTGGAGGGCGCGAGTGGTCATGGTTGCTTGATGGATTTATTATTAGACATTTATTTACTATGATTGATTGGATAACATTCATATTACGATACATTAACGCTTCCGCTAAACTTATGGTTTTTGAATAACTTATGTTGGGATTTCAGTATCTTTAAATAATGAAGTTTTATTTCAAACTTGTGTTTCAAAGTAATTGGTGGCTCATTGCTAGTCGTCACACGCCTAGCAGGGACACTCCCTAGGTGGTAATTTTGGGGGTGTGACAGTTTGGTATCAGAGCCACTGGTTATAGTGAATTGGTTATAAAAATGTTTTATAAAACCAGACTATAACTGAACTGATACGACATACTGATACCACATGGACCATGACACTCAGCTCCAGGCAGCAAGGTTCGTCTCTTGTTTACTATTGCATAGCATAGTTAGTACATACTCATGATTAGTATCACACTCGAACGCACGCATGACATTACAATACGAATTGCTATGCTATCTGTCTATACTACGTGTTTTAAGAGTAGAACTCTTCTTGGGTTTACGTGCTCTATGTTGTGATATCGACGGTCGTACTGTATGAATTTGGGAAACCTTTTAAACACGAGTAGGGAGGAACTGAGATAAGCATGCAAATCAGGTTATTATTATGGGTGCACACATAATAACAACGTGAGGTGCATGTGAGTCCCAGTAAATCTCGACTAGTGTGAAAAAGGAATCCCGCATTGTTAGTCAATGTTGTATTAGAACCTCGAAAAACTGTGAATACTATAACAATACTTGACATTCGCCTGAAATGGTCTGTTAATTTGTTTCTTCTTCCCATGCTTATAGAATCATGAACGGACGTGGTGGAGGTCGTCGTGGTGGACGCGGTGGGCGTGGTGGAGGCCGTGGTGACGGACAAGGCGAAATTCATATGACTCAAGCTGAGCTAGAGGCATTACTCAATGCCCAGGTGGCTGCAGCATTGGCAGCTTATCAGGCTGGTATGACATGTACCAGACATTCTTCCCTTTGAATCGTGAACTTGAGTCTTACTTGTTGGTTTATTTTCTTTCGTTAATAGGTCAGCCGGCGCCACAAAACCAGCCTCACCCACCGGTCTGCACTTTTAAAACTTTCATGGATTGCAAGCCACAGACCTTCAGTGGCACTGAAGGGGCTGTAGGACTTATACGCTGGTTCGAAAAGGCGGAGTCAGTGTTTGCGATATGTAACTGCCCAGTTGGGGATAGAGTAAAGTTTGTAGCAGGCACGCTTCAGGATGGTGCCTTGACCTGGTGGAATGCCCAGGTCCAACTGCTAGGTATTGAGGCGGCGAACGCCACTACGTGGGATGACTTCAAGGAACTGATGAGAGAGGAATACTGTCCTCGAGATGAAATAGCGAAGTTAGAGAATGAGTACTATCATCTGACAATGGTGGGATCTGAAATCGAGGCGTATGTGAAGCGGTCGTATGAGTTAGCTGATTTGTGTCCGAACTTGTCCCGACCCATGCCTCGAAGAATCGAGTTGTTTATTAAGGGGTTACCTCCACGGGTGAAGGGTTTAGTTACAGCAGCGAACCTCAATAACCTAACCCAGATTGTTAGATTGGCACATAAAATCGTTGACCAGGAGGTGGAGAGCGACTCATTGCCACCTCGTATTTCTAGCACTACCACAGCTGCCACTACTTCCACTGCATCTGCTGCTGATGGCAAACGTAAGTGGAACGATGCGGACAAGGGGTCCAACTCTGCACAGCCTCAGAAGAAGACGGATACTGGCAGCACCCGCAGTTTCAGTCAGACAACATCAGTAAATCAGAACTCGAGTAACAGATCAGGGCAGGGATCATATGCGGGGAAGCTACCCTTGTGCAGCAAGTGTGATTTTCATCACAAGGGGCAGTGTACTCGAGTTTGTTATCGGTGTAATCGACCGGGGCACAAGGCCAGGGATTGTAGGACCACACTTCCAGCTCAGCAGCAGCCAGCGCAGCAGGCGGGTAGGCAACAGCCTCAGCAAACTCAGGGTAGTCAGAAAGGGTGTTATCAGTGTGGGGCCGAGGGGCACTTCAAACGAGACTGCCCTCAGCTGAGACAGAACACGGGGGTGGTAACGGGAATAAAAATGCAGGGAACAACGGGGGTAATGTTGCGCGTGGTCGCGGATTTGTGCTGGGAGCTGGGGAAGCACGGAACGACGGCAACGTAGTTACTGGTACGTTTTCAGTGAACGGTGTTATTGCTTCTATCTTATTTGATTCTGGTGCCGACTGGAGTTATGTGTCTTTAGAGTTTAGTTCCCAGTTAGGATTAAGTCCTACACTTCTCGTAATGAAACACGTAGTAGAAATCGCAAATGGTAAAACAATCGAAGCTACGCATGTTCTATTTGGGTGTAAAATCGACCTTCTGGGTCAGGTCTTCGACATTGACTTAATTCCTATTACTCTTGGAAGCTTCGACGTGATCGTTGGTATGGACTGGTTGTCCAAGTATCAAGCGGAGATTCTCTGTAAGGAGAAGATCATACGTGTTCCCCTTCCCAGTGGGGAATTTCTATCAGTTCAGGGTCATCGCAGCGGGACCCCAGTCAGTATTGTTTCGGCAATGAAGGCCCAGAAGTATTTGCGTAAGGGCTATCCTGCTATATTAGCTCTTGTTACCGATTCATCGTCTGATGAAAGGAAGATCGAGGATCTTCCAGTTGTTCGGGAATATCCTGACGTATTTCCTGAAGAACTCCCTGGGTTACCTCCACATCGTCAGGTGGAATTCCAGATCGACCTCGCCCCAGCGGCAGCCCCAGTTGCCCGTGCTCCTTATCGTCTTGCGCCAGGAGAACTGCAGGAATTATCAAACCAACTCCAAGAGCTACTGGATAGGGGTTTCATTCGACCTAGCTCTTCCCCCTGGGGAGCTCCAGTCCTGTTTGTGAAGAAGAAGGATGGGTCCTTACGAATGTGTATAGATTATCGCGAGCTCAACAAGATGACGATCAAAAACCGTTATCCTTTGCCTCGTATTGACGACCTGTTTGACCAGTTACAAGGGTCGAGCTTTTACTCTAAGATCGACTTAAGGTCTGGTTATCATCAAGTGCGAGTCAGAGAGGAAGACGTTCCCAAAACCGCGTTTCGGACGCGATACGGTCACTATGAATTCTTGGTTATGCCATTTGGGTTAACCAACGCACCAGCGGTTTTCATGGACCTCATGAACCGCGTGTGCAAGCCATACCTTGATGACTTCGTTATCGTTTTTATTGACGACATTCTAATTTACTCCAAGAACAAGGAGGATCATGAACAGCACCTACGCCTTATCCTAGAACTCCTGAGGAGGGAGCAGTTGTACGCAAAGTTTTCTAAGTGTGATTTTTGGATACGGGAGGTACATTTTCTGGGGCATATAGTCAATGAGGTAGGCATACATGTGGATCCTGCCAAAGTTGACGCCATTAGAAATTGGGCGGCACCAAAGAACCCTTCGGAGGTGCGGCAATTTCTCGGTCTAGCAGGGTATTATCGCCGTTTCATTCAGAACTTCTCAAAGATTGCACAGCCACTCACCTCGTTAACACAGAAGAAAGTAGTTTACTCTTGGGGGACGAAACAGGAGGATGCTTTCCAGCTTTTGAAACAAAGGTTATGCAGCGCACCAATCTTATCCCTACCAGATGGCACTGAGGATTTCGTAGTTTATTGTGACGCTTCGATCCAGGGTCTCGGTTGCGTGTTGATGCAACGCGAGAAAGTGATAGCTTATGCCTCTCGTCAATTGAAAGTTCATGAGAAAAACTATACGACACACGACTTGGAGTTAGGAGCAGTGGTGTTTGCTCTGAAGATTTGGAGACACTATTTATACGGTACGAAATGCACAATCTACACCGACCACAAGAGCCTTCAGCACATTTTTGACCAAAAGGAATTGAATATGCGACAGCGTCGCTGGGTAGAGTTGTTCAACGATTACGAGTGTGCCATCAAATACCACCCAGGTAAAGCTAACGTAGTAGCTGATGCACTCAGCCGCAAAGAGACAAGGCCTAAACGTGTTCGCGCACTACAACTCACTATTCATTCCAACCTTCCTGATAAGATTCGTACGGCTCAAACTGAGGCACTGAAGGAAGAGAACATCGAAGCTGAGGGTTTACGCGGTATGGAAAAGCAGCTTGAGCAGAAATCTGATGGTATCTATTACATTATGGAAAGAGTATGGGTTCCTCTGTTTGGTGATCTTAGAGAACTTGTGATGGATGAAGCACACAAGTCACGATATTCTATTCACCCGGGATCGGACAAGATGTATCATGATCTTAAGGTTATGTATTGGTGGCCGAACATGAAAGCCCTCATAGCCACGTACGTGAGTAAATGCTTAACTTGTGCTAGAGTTAAAGCGGAACACCAGAAGCCTTCGGGTCTACTACAGCAGCCAGAAATACCTAAGTGGAAGTGGGAACAGATCGCTATGGATTTCGTTACTGGATTACCGAGGACACAGGCTGGAAACGATACCATATGGGTGATTGTCGATCGACTGACGAAATCGGCGCATTTCCTAGCAATCAAGGAAACAGATAAATTTTCGCAACTTGCAGCAGTGTACCTTAAGGAGGTGGTTGCTAGGCACGGAGTGCCAACTTCTATCATCTCGGATCGAGATCCGCGTTTTACTTCGGAACTATGGCAGTCTATGCATAAGTTGTTCGGTTCGAAACTCGACATGAGCACTGCTTACCACCCACAGACGGATGGTCAGAGTGAGCGAACTATTCAGACGCTTGAAGACATGCTGCGGGCATGTGTGATCGATTTTGGGAAAGGGTGGGAGAAACACTTGCCGTTAATAGAGTTCTCCTACAACAACAGCTACCACACAAGTATTCAGGCAGCTCCGTTCGAGGCGTTGTATGGGCGGAAATGTCGTTCTCCTCTCTGTTGGGCAGAAGTAGGTGACTGTCAACTCACAGGTCCTGAATTCATTCTGGAAGCTTCACAAAGCATAGCTCGGATAAGGGATCGAATGGCAGCAGCGCGTGATCGCCAGAAGAGTTATGCTAACAAGCGTAGAAAGCCTTTGGAGTTCGAGGTTAATGATCGAGTTATGTTGAAAGTTTCACCGTGGAAGGGCGTTGTACGCTTCGGGAAGCGTGGCAAGCTTAATCCACGTTACGTTGGGCCATTCAAAATTCTAGAGCGAATCGGCAAGGTCGCTTACAGGCTCGAGTTACCTGCGGAATTAGGCAATGTTCACGATGTGTTTCACGTTTCTCAGTTAAAGAAGTGTCTGGTTGATGAGACACTAGTGGTGCCATTTCAAGAGCTTAAGTTGGATGACAAGCTGCAGTTTGTTGAAGAGCCTATTGAAATCATGGATCGGGAGGTCAAGGTGCGTAAACACAGTCGAATTCCGATTGTTAGGGTTCGTTGGAATTCAAGGCGTGGACCGGAGTTCACGTGGGAACGCGAGGATCAGATGAAACTAAAGTACCCTCACCTCTTTCCCAAAGACAAGGCAGAGTCAAGCAAAACTAGTGAATCTCGGGACGAGATTCCCCTTCGAGTTGGGGATGATGTAACACCTGAGGAAAATCCGCAACAACCCTGACAACAATCTTGAATTGTCACTTCACTCTCTCGTACCTATTTGCTAAATTTCGGGATGAAATTTCTTTCAAGTTGGGGATGATGTGACAACCCGACTTCTTGAGGTTAGTATTATTCTATTTCCCGACTCCTTTGTTGTATTTACATATCCTAGACTTGTGTGTTAGTGGGTATATGTTACAAACTTGTACTTGTTAATGAGTAACGTATTCGAATAATGGATTTACACTAGGACATCTTTCAAGTTGGGATCCTTCGACCGAAAGGTCTAACCTTCGAAGGATCATTCAACCTTCAAAGGATCACGAAACATATCCTTCGACCTAGGAAGGATCCTTCGAGACAATAATCGATCCTTCGATCGATCCTTCGATGTGGGGCCTTAACTTTTGGCCCAACTAGTCACCGGCCCAAAACCTTACCTATATTAACAGCAGTTACGTAGTATGACTGCACAGAATCATTCGAACATCCCAAACCCTAGAAACCTTTTTGGGCGACGGCAGAACTCAGGAAACTCCCTGTCGTGATCATCAACATCGTATCATCATCCATCATTCGGTTAGTATGATTCTTTGCATATTGTTTCTATGTGATACTCTCGGTTACATGATCTTATTCGATGGAGAATTCATGCATAAAACTAGGGTTCAACTGATAGGTGATTGATTGACGATTCTGTGTTATGATGTTGATTGGTGTTATTGTTTGATAGATAATTCATGCATAGAACTAGGGTTCAATCGATTAGGGTTAATGGATGAATGGTTTCGGGTTGGGGAATCGGACTAGGGTTAATCGGTTACATTCTAGTCAATCGGATAGGCTATTAATCATTGTTGTTCGGTTATCATGATCTGTTTGAACGTTACAACACCTATATGCATTCACTCACACACTTTCACAGACTGATTCTTGGTGAAAACACAAAACGTGATTGCTGATCGTATGATTAGGGTTTCTGTTTCTGTTGACCGAAAGATAGTGTGTTGACCGAAAGATAGTTGTGTTGACCGAAAGATAGTGTGTTGACCGAAAGATAGTTGTGTTGACCGAAACATAATCTGTGTGTCGAAAGATAACTATGTCGAAACATAGCTGATGTGTCGAAAGATAACCATAAATCGAAAGATGATAACTGTGTATCGAAAGATGTGTCGAAACATAATTGTGATAATTGTGATAATTGTTAGACCGAAAGATGAGCAATGTATCGAAGGATGTGTAATGTGAATCGATAGATAGTTGATGATTAAATGTGAAAGAATATGTGGTGTGCTTGTATGCAAACTGACTGTTAAATGTGAATATCATAGGGCTTGGTAAATCACTGTGGTTAAACGAATAATTAATTCTACCGAGCAATCCCAGGTGAGTTCACTACATTCGAGCATGCGTCCCAGTGGTTGGGGACAGTCAGTGGGTATCCCATGGGAGGGGATGAGTCTTTGGGTAAAAACGGGTATATTGGTTAATGATCTCACCTATCATCTTTTGTAAGTCCCTCATCGGGTATTAGTTAGTAGCGCTACTTAGGTTTGGCACCCTCACCCCGTGCCTGTAGAGGACGGAGGTGAACTAATGACCCAGTCTGGCCCAGTACTACATAGGAGTACGTGGGAAGGGC
The DNA here is from genome assembly GCF_002127325.2 of Helianthus annuus. Taxonomy (NCBI): domain Eukaryota; kingdom Viridiplantae; phylum Streptophyta; class Magnoliopsida; order Asterales; family Asteraceae; genus Helianthus; species Helianthus annuus. Next base: position 32,506,278 of record NC_035434.2, on the reverse strand, counting down.
AGTCCGTGAGCCGTCCGTGTTTGGAAATGAGATATTAACAATATTACTTGCATTGGGTATTAAACTGTTTTACATGCACCGGGTAACAAACGTTTTCTAAAACTGTGAACTCGCCAGCTTTGTCTGATACGTGTGTTACATGCTCGCAGGTCATTAGGTGCGTTGAAAGCAGGAACTTGCTGGCTGGAGGGCGCGAGTGGTCATGGTTGCTTGATGGATTTATTATTAGACATTTATTTACTATGATTGATTGGATAACATTCATATTACGATACATTAACGCTTCCGCTAAACTTATGGTTTTTGAATAACTTATGTTGGGATTTCAGTATCTTTAAATAATGAAGTTTTATCTCAAACTTGTGTTTCAATGTAATTGGTGGCTCATTGCTAGTCGTCACACGCCTAGCAGGGACACTCCCTAGGTGGTAATTTTGGGGGTGTGACAGGTATAGTCACTACGGACTATAACCATCGTGATCACGCTCACGTTATGAAGTTCCATGAACTTCGGGTTGACCATAGGCTGGTCAATGCAGAAAGTCAACAAAACGTTGACTTTCGGACTCGAAAAGCGAATAAAAGAGCGAAAGAATACTTACGGAGGGTCCCCGAATGCTAATCTAGATCAAAATGGCTCAGGTATGAAACAAAGGTTCCAACTTAGAGCTCTTGATCAGATTGTGTGGGTTTTTGCAACAAAGGGGGGGGGGGGTATTTATAAGAAAAGCATAACCGTTAGGATCGTTTATCGAATATCGTGCCACGATCGGGTGCGAACACTTGTCAAAATATTGTGGTAAGTCAGAACTTGGCCCTTGGCTCTTGATTGGGTGAAAGGGCATTGCCCCTTGATCGAACGAAAGGCCAGCTGCATTGAATGCAAACATTGAATCTGGTCTGACAGTCCCACGCGCCCCGTGTAAAGGTTGGCCTTACCTTTACGCGCCCCGCCTGAGGGTCACAGATCAGAATTTTCAATTTTGGTCCCTGCACTTCAGAAACACGTAATTTGGCCCATTTTTGGCACGTTTAAGCCCCGTTAACCTCATTTCAAGGCTCTAGGATGAAGTTAAAGTGTAGGGGACTTGAAATATGCTCAAAAATATTCCGGATGTCGGTTCGTTTGGTCTACGATCGCGATGTTCGCTTAATTACGACGGAATGCGCATAAGTGCGAAAGACGATCCAAATGACGCGACGAATGGATTTTTCTCATGCCAAACACTAAGGCATAATATTATAATGTTTACATAAATTTTTGGATGTCCGGATGTATTCAGAACGTAAGTTATGCGCGAAAGTGCAAACTTGTGCACTTTTTGACACTTTTAGTCCCTGAATGATCCAAAAGTTTGTTTTAGCATACCAAACCCCTCAAAGCCTATTTCTAAGCTATGTAAAGGATATTTATGGTATGTTTAACTTATGGACATGTTCCGGAATGTTCGTTATAGTTCAAATTGGCATACTTTCGCAGTTTGTCAAGTTTAGTCCCTGTAAGCGAATTAACTTGTTTTTGCCATACCAAAGCCTTCAAAACTTATTCTAAGTCATGTAAAGGTTATTTAAGGTATGTTGAGTATATGTTGATGTTCCGGAGTATTTGTCGCATTAAACTGAGTACGTTTACGCACTAGGTTGCGTATAATTCTCCAGAAAGCGATGTAAAGTTTGAAATTGAACAAGAATTGATATGTGCAAAAGATACACATATTTATACAAGATCCCAAGTATGAAATGCAATATTTCATCGGCTTGGTATTTGTTTGATGGTCGCGGTGACACAGGTGTCAAGCCTCCCCTACTTTAGGAAATTTCGTCCCGAAATTTATTCGTAGGAGTCTATTTGTGACTCTGCCAAATAACCATCAGCGATATGCAAGGCAATACTCTGTCATTTCCTTAACGGTCAAGTCTTCAGAAACGAAAAATGAACAGACGGAGTCATTTTCAATGGTTGCTTCATCAGAAATGGAAATGAAGGATTACACAACGGATATTCATTTCCTCAACAGATAAATCTTCAGAAACGAGAATGAACAGACGGAGTCATTTTCAATGGTTGCTTCATCAGAAATGGAAATGAAGGATTACACAACAACACATAAGGGAACACATAAGCACAAGATCACATAATTGTTTAACTTTGATTATAATTTGTTATTAACTTGTTATTGATTGAATACGAATATGGAAACCAATCGACGGGTCTCAATGTTCACTGGAATCTATCTGAGAAGATAGGAAGATCTCCCAAAATTCGATTTTTGATTACAAGGAATTATCACATTCGAATTAAGGTATACAACAATTAAGGACTTACGGGAAATCCTTAGGTACCCTACTAAGGATTTATAGTGGTACCTTGGGTATTCGTCTCATGTTGTAACTTGCGCTTTGTATTTCGTTTCCTTAGAAAAAACGGGTTCTTAGGAATTTTGTGGAAGACGCAAGAGGTCATAGAATGGGAGAATTTCGGGGGTAGTTTGTTCTTCAAGGAATACGGTTCTTTGATTGTCGGTATTGTAAGGGATATGTCGTTTATACATGCAACCATAGAAATATATTGTAATGTAAATAAAAGGTTTATTTATAAACAACGATAAGAACTGTTTCTTGGACTTTGACAACAAAAGAAAATAATGCATAAGACGTGATTATTGCCAAACGATGTTGTCTTCTAGTCAGTCGGATGATCATCCTTGTGCTGGATTTGCATTAGCAAGCTTTGGGCAATTTCTTCGGAAATGACCCATCTCGCCTGATGTAGTGAGTAGTACGATAATGAGGATCAAACACGTTGATTCTGTGAATGCCCGTGTCGTTCTTCCCCAACCCCAAAATTCAACCCAAAGGGCTCGGAATTTGAAGTGAAAAACTGTTTTTCTCAAAATTCAATTCTGATTCATCAAATGATTAGGGCAATACATAAATAGAGACAGAAATTCGAAACGGGCCTAAAAAAGACAACGGGCCAAACACAAGCCCAAAAACAAAATGCCCAAAATACTTGAAAAAACATAAAAATGGAAAAAACTAATAGAAATAAGCGTTTTTCGGCCCGGACGATGACCCAAACTGCCGTAGGCGTTTGCAGCAAGATAGAGCTCGTTCTCCCGTTCGTTTTGACTGGTCACACGCCCCAAACGGACTCCCGTAGCCCAAGTTAGAGCCATTTCAATGAAGCCCCTTTTGTGACGCGATCCTGGGCCTCCAAGTACCGGATGGCCCGCTCTTCCACGCTTGGGCCCACCATCATTCCCTCCTGGGTAGACAAAATTCGACCTCGAATCCGCAGCAACCTCATCATCAGACGAATCCCCATGAAAAGGCAGCAAATGTTTGACATTGAAAACATCAGAGCAACGAATATGGCTTGGTAACTTCAGACGATAGGCATTAGAATTTATCTTCTGCACAATCTCTACTGGCCCAATCTTCTTGGCTGACAACTTATTATACTCCCCCACTGAGAAGCGATCATTAGTCAAAATGGCCCAAACAAAATCACCCTCTTCAAAATCAACTTGCCTACGCTTTTGATCTGCAGCTTGCTTGTACTTTGAATTAGCGTTGGCCAAGTTATCCTGCACAGCTTTATGAACATCATGTAACCCAACCACAAAATCTTGCACCTTCTTGGGAACAGAACCTGGTGAAGGAAGTGACATCAAATCAAGAGGACCCCGAGGCTTAGCAGAATAGACCACCTCAAACGGACTAAACCCAGTACTCCTATTAACAGCATGATTATGAGCAAACTCAGCCTGACAAAGCTTTTGATCCCACGACTTCACATGATCACCCACAAGACACCGCAAAAGATTACCAAGTGATCGATTAACAACCTCTGTCTGCCCATCAGTTTGTGGGTGATAAGCACTGCTAAAATTGAGCTGAGTGTTCACCATTTTCCATAAACTGCGCCAAAAGTGACTCAAGAAACGAGTATCCCGATCAGAAACTATAGAAGACGGCAAACCATGCAAACGATAGATATCTCGAAAGAACAACTGAGCCACATTAACTGCATCCGTTGTCTTCTTGCAAGGAATAAAGTGTACCATTTTAGAAAACCGGTCCACCACGACGAAGATCGAATCATTACCACGCTGAGTACGGGGTAACCCCAACACAAAATCCATGCTAATATCTACCCAAGGTTGCTGAGGAATGGGTAGAGGCATATAAAGCCCTGCATTGGTAGCTGTGCCTTTTGAAACTTGACAGATCCTGCAACGTCTAACAAACCGTTCAACATCCCTCCTCATAGTAGGCCAAAAATAAGAAGACTGCACCAGTCGTAAAGTACGGTCTCTTCCCACGTGCCCTTCTCCATGCAGTTCTTTAATTATTTGAAGTCGGAGGCTGGAATTGGGAATACACAATTGATTTTCCTTAAAAAGAAAGCCATCATGCACAAGAAAATCTGCCCTCTTCCCAAACTGCACATCTTGCAAAATGACAGAAAAATATGGATCTGCTGTGAGCTGTTCCATGAGATTGTCTAGCCCGGGTACAACAACTCTCATAGAAACAAGCAGGCTACTCCTCCTGCTCAAGGCATCTGCCACACGATTCGAAATTCCAGACTTATGCTTCACAACAAAGGTAAACTTTTCCAAGAAAGCCATCCACCGAGCATGCTTATGTGACACTTTATCTTGACTGCGGATATGCCTCAGCGAATCATGGTCTGTAAATTAAACAAACTCCTTGTGAAACAAATAGTGACGCCAATGTTTCACAGCCTGGACCACTGCATAAAATTCAAGATCATAAGTGCTATAACGTAACTTTGGCCCAGTCAACTTCTCACTGAAATAAGAAACTGGTCGCCCCCCTTGACTTAGGACTGCCCCAATACCACCCTGCGAGGCATCTGTGTGCAACTAAAAAACCCGAGAAAAATCTGGCAAAATAAGAATTGGTGCTGATGTATGCTTTTCTTTGATTAACTGAAAAGCTGATTCTGCCTCCTCAGTCCATATAAAGGTCTTTCCCTTCATGCAGTCAGTCACTGGTGCCATAAGGGAACTGAAATTTCGAATGAACCGTCTATAGAATGAAGCAAGACCATGGAAGCTACGTACTTCAGTTATTGTAGTGGGGGTTGGCCACTGCTTAACAGCCGCTACCTTGGATTCATCCACCTGTATCCCGTCACCAGAAACAACATACCCCAAAAACAGGACCTTAGGGACCATAAAGACACACTTCTTTCTAGCTGCATACAAGTTATCCCTTCGGAGCAAGGTCAAAACCTGCCGTACATGCTTCACATGCTCATCAAAATTAGGGCTATAAATAAGAACATCATCAAAATAAACCACAACAAACTTGCCAATAAAGGGCCTAAACAACTGGTTCATGACCCGCATAAACGTACTAGGGGCATTGGACAAGCCAAAAGGCATCACTAACCATTCATACAACCCCTCACGAGTCTTGAAGGCGGTTTTCCACTCATCCCCAGGCCTGAGTCGGATCTGGTAATACCCACTCTTCAAGTCTAGTTTCCTGAAAAAAGTGGCACCGCTAATTTGATCAAGCAAATCATCAAGTCGAGGAATAGGAAACCTGTACCTCACAGTGATCTTGTTGACTGCACGACTGTCAACACACATACGCCACGTCCCATCCTTCTTTGGAGTCAACTGTGACACCTGTGCCACCGCGACCATCAAACAAATACCAAGCCGATGAAATATTGTATTTCATACTTGGGATCTTGTATAAATTTGTGTATGTTTTGCACATATCAATTATTGTTCAAATTCAAACTCTACATCGCTTTCTGGAGCATTATACGCAAACTGGTGCGTAAACGTACTCAGTTTATTGCGACAAATGCTCCGGAACATCAACATACACTCAACGTACCTTAAATAACCTTTACATAACTTAGAAATAAGTTTTGAAGGCTTTGGTATAGCAAAAACAAGTTAATTCGCTTACAGGGACTAAACTTGACAAACTGCGAAAGTATGCCAATCTGAACTATAACGAACATTCCGGAACATGTCCATAAGTTAAACATACCATAAATATCCTTTACATGGCTTAGAAATAGGCTTTGAGGGGTTTGGTATGCTAAAATAAACTTCTGGGTCATTCAGGGACTAAAAGTGTCAAAAAGTGCACAAGTTTGCACTTTCGCGCATAACTTACGTTCTGAATACATCCGGACATCCAAAAATTTATGTAAGCATCCATATATTATGCCTTAGTGTTTGGCATGAGAAAAATCCATTCGTCGCGTCATTTGGATCGTCTTTCACACTTATGCGCATTCCGTCGTAATTAAGCGAACATCGCGATCGTACGGCCAAACGAACCGACATCCGACATATTTTTGGGCATGTTTCATGTCCACAATGTTTAGGCATCATTTTAGGGCCTTAAAGATGGCTTTACAGGTCTTAGAAGGGCTGGAAATAGCTTAAACACGCAACAGGGACCAAATGTGTAAATTCTGCAAGTGGTGCAGATCAGAGAGGGCCAGGCGGCCCGCGTGAGTTTTGCCCAAATGTGAGGCGGGCCGCGTGGGGATGTCTGACAGAAAGATTTTTGCATTTAATGCAGAATCTGGCCTTTCGTTCGATCAAGGGGCAATGCCTTTTCACCCAATGAAGAGCCAAGAGTCAAGTTCACTGAACTTATCCACTGGACACATGTACGCACGTGATCAAGGCTCGATATTCGATAAAACGATCCTAACGGTTCCACTTTTCCTATAAATACCCCCCCCCTTTAGTGTAAAAATCACAAAATCAGATCCTAAAGCTCTAAGTTGAAACCATTGTTCCATACCTGAGCTGTTTGATCTTGATTTGCACTCGGGGACCCTCCGTAAGTCTTCTTTCGCTCTTTTATTCGCTTTTCGAGTCCGAAAGTCAACGTTTTGTTGACTTTCTTCATTGACCAGCTTATGGTCGATGCGAAGTTCATGGAACTTCATAACGTGAGCGTGATCACGATGGTTATGGTCCATAGTGACCATAACTACTGATCACCACGTTATCTAGGCTCAGTGACGAGTCGTAGTTTCGGCCAAAATGTGCATTCTTGCATATTTTGTAACCAAACTACTCGTGAGCATCAAAGCCGTTTGTTTTGATGTCAAACCTGTTTTCAAACTTAGTTAAGCATGTTCTAACATGCTTAGCTCGTCACTTTTAGTTTAGTGCTTATATAGGGTCGTAAGGTAACCGATCTAAACCATCGCTTATGCTTTCGAACCCGACCCATTTTGTCGGTCATTAGGACCTGACCAAACACATTAGGTGACCATAGCTATAACCTTCCGAAGTTATACCTTGTGGTCACGATGTTAGGCGTTCCAGACGCGTTCTACGCGAACGACGCGTAAGGTGGCATAAGCTACCTAAACGGGTCGTGATGGACCGTAAGCACTTAGGTTAAGTTTCATTTTAGTATGTAGGCTTTGTTAAACCATATTACACGAGTCTCCATACTCGTTTGGTTTTCGAACCCGCGTACTGTCCGATCCTTCCGATTTGGTCCGGTATATTAACATAGCTACCTATTAGGTGCCGTTTGATATCCCGTGATCTTTAGCATTATCTGGTTATTATACAAGGAACTCAAAGCAATCTCAGGTGAGTACATTGAACCCCTTTTTTACTGTTTTCTAAACTGTTTTGGGGTGAAACACATGTGCCTATCTGTTACTTTCATGCTTTCCTGTTTTCACATCATATACTGCTATGTTCGATAGTACATAAATAGTACATGATTTCATTGTGTTTATGCTATGTATGCCCATTGTGTGCGTACTTAGTACATTGCTTTACATCACATTTCATGCTACGTACGCCCATTGTGTGCATACGTAGTACATTGTTTCACATTGCATATCTGTTGCATATGCTCATCCAGCATATGAACACATTATTCTACATTTTGAACCGTTGTACTCTACAATACATTTCATGCTACGTACGCCCATTGTGTGCATACGTAGTACATTGTTTCACATTGCATATCTGTTGCATATGCTCATCCAGCATATGAACACAGTATACTACATTTTGAACCGTTGTACTCTACAATACATTTCATGCTACGTACGCCCATTGTGTGCATACGTAGTACATTGTTTCACGTTGCATTTCTGTTGCATATGCTCATCCAGCATATGAACACATTACACAAACATTTTGAACCGTTGTAACCATTTGACTATGTGAACCGTCTTACCCCTTTGATTTCATGAACCGTCTGTAACCATTGAACCGTGTAAACCAGTTGTATCCGTTGACATGGATTACATTTGACAATAGACATTGGACTATACATGAACATTTCTACCGTTGTTAAACATTTCATCTTGATGGTTTGGTTTGAGTAAGTGATTTAAGTAACGAGGCATGTGTAATATGATACAAGCATGGTGGATACGCCGCTGGTACTTCCTATATATAAGTGTTGTATGGTATTACATATCGTAGCGTTATTTGAATCATTTCAATTTGAAACATAGAACATTTTATACAAATAACACGCTTTTCACAAGACATTGATTTACAAACAACAAATCTTATACAAACTTTTTTTTTTACATGATTATTCAGTTAACCATGCATTGTTCTCTTATTTATACATATCATTTGATCTTACCGTTTTTCAAATGATTTACAAGACAAAGCAAAATACGAGGTTCATGACTAAACATTTTCTCAAACTCAAGTCATGAATTCCGTTTTCACAAAACCAATGTATCTCACAGGCATTTTTATGCTGACGTACCTATTTTCACATGTGTTTTCAGGAGATGATGCATAGGACTTATCAAGACATACTTAGGCGGACCTGTGCCTTAGTGACTTAAAACGAGACAAGAACTAGTTAATTTATGTTATGTACACTTCGATTCTTGTTTAGACAATGTAAACTTTCATGTTTGATTTATAAAACGAAACTTCATTTGCCATGGATTTGAAACAATTGATTCTGTTACAACACTCCCCGACGTTTCCGCCACGTTTTGTATGTTCTACGTGGTCGGGGTGTGACAGAAAAGATGGTATCAGAGCCAATGGTTATAGGGAATTAGGTTAATAGTAATGCTTTGACCTAGTCTATAACCTTCCTAGGAACCTAACGCGAGTTTACTTGCGTTTAGTCACAAAACAATACCGTCACCTACCCTTAGGCGACGACCACAACAAGAACATAAATTTCAAAACCGCCTTAAAAGCTAATCATCTGTTCTAGGATGATTGATTACTAGGTTTTGAACCCTCTATTGTAAGGTTTTGAACCCTTTGTTATAAGGTTTTGAACCCCTTTGAATTTTCAAAACTCCAATCAAAGTTTTGGGTCCTAAATAGTGTGAACACGTGCGAACTGGAAGGGTGAATGCCTGTACCCTGGGTTTTCTGTCTAAGGTTAGAGTGTTCGTACAAATCCGCATAATCGGACCAGTCACTCTTACCTGGGAACTCTTGGGGTGAGTGTCCACTTATAGGCGAGCATGTCTTCGCGATACACTATGAGGATCTATTTGCTTTGATTCAGCCCTGGTGTTGTTTGTTTGCTTCATGATTCAAACAAGTGACCATCAACCGTGATTATGGTCAGTGATTGTAACATCCTATTCTTACCCGATACCATTTTATTTGTTTCCTTTCATGTTTTCCTCTTTTAGAATGCCTCCTCGACGCGAACACCAGATAGCAACTGCCGAGCTGGCAGAAATTATTGCGCAGCAGATGGCTGCTCAATTCCCAAATCTCTTTGCTCAATGGAACCAAGCCAACAACAACAACAATGGTACATGCAATTTCAAGAACTTTAACTCGGCTAAACCACTCAAGTTTAGTGGTTCTGAGGGAGCAACTGGGCTTCTCCAATGGTTCGAGAGCATCGAGAATACCTTTCGCCACGTGCAGTGTCCGGAAAATCGCAAGGTCGAGTTTTCTTCGAGTGTGTTTCAGAAGAGGGCTCTTACATGGTGGAACGGGGTAATGAGAGACCGTGGTGCAGATGTTGCTCTAGCACAAACATGGGCTGAACTGAGAGCACTTATGATGAGAGAGTTTTGTCCTCGTCATGAACAACGAGCGTTGGAGAAGGAGTTTGATGATTTGAAACAAGATAGTGGCGAACACAGGGCATATACGGATAGGTTTGAGGAGTTGAGTCTACTTTGCCCGACTATGGTCGCCCCACTCGACAAGGCTATCGAAAGGTACATCGACGGCCTGCCGGACTCGGTACAAGACATTGTCACTGGTAGCAACCCTACCACACTCCGTCAGGCGATTGAGCTATCTGCAACCTTGACTGAATCGCAGATCAGAAAGCATAAACTTTTTCGAAAAGGTGACAAGAAATCGGCCGGGGAATCGAACCCAATCGAGGAATCAGAGACCATGGATGAACAGACTGAATCTCCTAAGAAGTCAAGGAAGCGAAAGGCTTCTCAGAACTTCGCCGTGGTCGCTCACAATGGTCAAGCCGTCCCCAACCAACCAGCTCAACCCCCTGCTAGAAAACCATACGATGGAACTGCACCCTTGTGCCACCAATGTAGCCTCCATCATCACGCTAATGTACAGTGCCGCAAATGGCAAACTTGTGGACTCATAGGCCATACAACAAGAATCTGCCCAGCTGCAGCTGCACCAAACCAAGCTGGCAACAATCCCGCTCAAGGTCGTTTCCTACCAGGTTCTTGTTTCAACTGTGGCGAGATGGGTCATTTCCGAAGAAATTGCCCAAAGCTTGCTAATGCAAATCCAGCACAAGGATGATCACCCGACTGACTAGAAGACAATATCGTTTAGAAATAATCATGTCTTATGTATTAAGTTTCTTTTGTTGTCAAGATCCAAGGAACAGTTGATATCGTTGTTTATAAATAAATCTTTCATTTACATTGCAATGTATTTCGATGGTTGCATGTATAAACGACATATCCCTTGCAATACCGACAATCAAGGAACCGTATTCCTTGAAGAACAAACTACCCCCAAAATTCTCCCATTCTATAATCGCTTGCGTCTTCCACGGAATTCCTAAGTACCCGTTTATTCTAAGGAAACGAAGTACAAGGCGCAGGTTACAACACAAGACGAACACCCAAGGTACCACTATAAATCCTTAATAGGGTACCTAGGAATTTCCCGTAAGTCTTTAATTGTTGTATAACTTCATTCGAATGTGGTGATTCCTTGTAATCAAAAATCGAATTTTGGGAGATCTTTCTATCTTCTCAGATAGATTCCAGTGAACATTGAGATCCGTCGACAGGTTTCCATATCCGTATTCAATCGATAACAAGTTAATAACAAATTATGATCAAATTAAACAATTATGTGACTATGTGCTTATGTGTTTCCTTATGTATTGTTGTGTGATCCAAAGTATGTTATCCAAATCTTCGTAGAATCTTACATATCCGTGTACAAGAGATTCATAGTAGGATGCCCAAAGGTATTACTTAAAATCCTCAATGGACTTCTATGTTATAGTTAAGTCCCTCGGATTATAAAGTACTACTTCATAATTAGACCCCTTGAGTGGTCTAGCTAAACAGATTCATCCAAAAATCTGGTTAGGGATATCATGTGATGATATAGCTGAAAGGACTCCTTGGTGGCCTAACCAAGAGGATCCCCTGTCGATCTAATTAAAAGGAACCGATGGAAGTCTAGTCACCCTCGTCACAAGTTTGATATCCTTCCCCAAAACATTACAAAACAAACTGTGCGGACTGTGCAAGGGATTACGTAATTATGGATGCATACATAATTATGGAATTTAGTGCACAAAAATCACAGCAAGTTCTGTCATGTGTCTAGAGTTAACCCTATTCATTTCCAATTCTGATGAAGCATCCGTTGAGGAAAAATGAACTAGCTATTCATTTTTCACTTCTGAAGAATATCCGTTGAGGAAATGAATATCCGTTTATCCTTCATTTCCAAATCTGAAGAATACCCGTCGAGCAAAATGACTCCGTTTGTTCATTTTCATTCTGAAGATTTATCCGTTGAGGAAATGAATATCCGTTTATCCTTCATTTCCAAATCTGAAGAATACCCGTTGAAGATGACCCCGTTTGCTCATTTTCGTTTCTGAAGATTTATCCGTTGAGGAAATGAATATCCGTTGTGTAATACTTCATTTCCAACTCTGAGGAAGCAACCGTTGAAGATGACCCCGTTTGCTCATTTTCGTTTCTGAAGATTTATCCGTTGAGGAAATGAATATCCGTTGTGTAATCCTTCATTTCCAACTCTGAGGAAGCAACTGTTGAAGATGACTCCGTTAGTTCATTTTTGTTTCTGAAGATTATCCGTTGAGGAAATGAATATCCGTTGTGTAATACTTCATTTCCAACTCTGAGGAAGCAACCGTTGAAGATGACCCCGTTTGTTCATTTTCGTTTCTGAAGATTATCCGTTGAGGAAATGAATATCCGTTGTGTAATCCTTCATTTCCAACTCTGAGGAAGCAACCGTTGAAGATGACTCCGTTAGTTCATTTTCGTTTCTGAAGATTATCCGTTGAGGAAATGAATATCCGTTGTGTAATACTTCATTTCCAACTCTGAGGAAGCAACCGTTGAAGATGACCCCGTTTGTTCATTTTCGTTTCTGAAGATTATCCGTTGAGGAAATGAATATCCGTTGTGTAATCCTTCATTTCCAACTCTGAGGAAGCAACCGTTGAAGATGACTCCGTTAGTTCATTTTCGTTTCTGAAGATTATCCGTTGAGGAAATAAATATCCGTTGTGTAATCCTTCATTTCCAATTCTGATGAAGCAACCATTGAAAATGACCCGTCTGTTCATTTTCGTTTCGGAAGAATGACCGTTAAGGAAATGACAAGATATTGCCTTACATATCATTGGTGGTTATTTGGCAAATTCACAAATAGACTCCTACGAATAAATTTCGGGACGAAATTTCCTAAAGTAGGGGAGACTGTGACACCTGTGCCACCGCGACCATCAAACAAATACCAAGCCGATGAAATATTGTATTTCATACTTGGGATCTTGTATAAATATGTGTATGTTTTGCACATATCAATTATTGTTCAAATTCAAACTCTACATCGCTTTCTAGAGCATTATACGCAAACTGGTGCGTAAACGTACTCAGTTTATTGCGACAAATACTCCGGAACATCAACATACACTCAACGTACCTTAAATAACCTTTACATAACTTAGAAATAAGTTTTGAAGGCTTTGGTATAGCAAAAACAAGTTAATTCGCTTACAGGGACTAAACTTGACAAACTGCGAAAGTATGCCAATCTGAACTATAACGAACATTCCGGAACATGTCCATAAGTTAAACATACCATAAATATCCTTTACATGTCTTAGAAATAGGCTTTGAGGGGTTTGGTATGCTAAAATAAACTTCTGGGTCATTCAGGGACTAAAAGTGTCAAAAAGTGCACAAGTTTGCACTTTCGCGCATAACTTACGTTCTGAATACATCCGGACATCCAAAAATTTATGTAAGCATCCATATATTATGCCTTAGTGTTTGGCATGAGAAAAATCCATTCGTCGCGTCATTTGGATCGTCTTTCACACTTATGCGCATTCCGTCGTAATTAAGCGAACATCGCGATCGTACGGCCAAACGAACCGACATCCGACATATTTTTGGGCATGTTTCATGTCCACAATGTTTAGGCATCATTTTAGGGCCTTAAAGATGGCTTTACAGGTCTTAGAAGGGCTGGAAATAGCTTAAACACGCAACAGGGACCAAATGTGTAAATTCTGCAAGTGGTGCAGATCAGAGAGGGCCAGGCGGCCCGCGTGAGTTTTGCCCAAATGTGAGGCGGGCCGCGTGGGGATGTCTGACAGAAAGATTTTTGCATTTAATGCAGAATCTGGCCTTTCGTTCGATCAAGGGGCAATGCCTTTTCACCCAATGAAGAGCCAAGAGTCAAGTTCACTAAACTTATCCACTGGACACATGTACGCACGTGATCAAGGCTCGATATTCGATAAAACGATCCTAACGGTTCCACTTTTCCTATAAATACCCCCCCCCCTTTAGTGTAAAAATCACAAAATCAGATCCTAAAGCTCTAAGTTGAAACCATTGTTTCATACCTGAGCTGTTTGATCTTGATTTGCACTCGGGGACCCTCCGTAAGTCTTCTTTCGCTCTTTTATTCGCTTTTCGAGTCCGAAAGTCAACGTTTTGTTGACTTTCTTCATTGACCAGCTTATGGTCGATGCGAAGTTCATGGAACTTCATAACGTGAGCGTGATCACGATGGTTATGGTCCATAGTGACCATAACTACTGATCACCACGTTATCTAGGCTCAGTGACGAGTCGTAGTTTCTTCCAAAATGTGCATTCTTGCATATTTTGTAACCAAACTACTCGTGAGCATCAAAGCCGTTTGTTTTGATGTCAAACCTGTTTTCAAACTTAGTTAAGCATGTTCTAACATGCTTAGCTCGTCACTTTTAGTTTAGTGCTTATATAGGGTCGTAAGGTAAGCGATCTAAACCATCGCTTATGCTTTCGAACCCGACCCATTTTGTCGGTCATTAGGACCTGACCAAACACATTAGGTGACCATAGCTATAACCTTCCGAAGTTATACCTTGTGGTCACGATGTTAGGCGTTCCAGACGCGTTCTACGTGAACGACGCGTAAGGTGGCATAAGCTACCTAAACGGGTCGTGATGGACCGTAAGCACTTAGGTTAAGTTTCATTTTAGTATGTAGGCTTTGTTAAACCATATTACACGAGTCTCCATACTCGTTTGGTTTTCGAACCCGCGTACTGTCCGATCCTTCCGATTTGGTCCGGTATATTAACATAGCTACCTATTAGGTGCCGTTTGATATCCCGTGATCTTTAGCATTATCTGGTTATTATACAAGGAACTCAAAGCAATCTCAGGTGAGTACATTGAACCCCTCTTTTACTGTTTTCTAAACTGTTTTGGGGTGAAACACATGTGCCTATCTGTTACTTTCATGCTTTCCTGTTTTCACATCATATACTGCTATGTTCGATAGTACATAAATAGTACATGATTTCATTGTGTTTATGCTATGTATGCCCATTGTGTGCGTACTTAGTACATTGCTTTACATCACATTTCATGCTACGTACGCCCATTGTGTGCATACGTAGTACATTGTTTCACATTGCATATCTGTTGCATATGCTCATCCAGCATATGAACACATTATTCTACATTTTGAACCGTTGTACTCTACAATACATTTCATGCTACGTACGCCCATTGTGTGCATACGTAGTACATTGTTTCACATTGCATATCTGTTGCATATGCTCATCCAGCATATGAACACAGTATACTACATTTTGAACCGTTGTACTCTACAATACATTTCATGCTACGTACGCCCATTGTGTGCATACGTAGTACATTGTTTCACGTTGCATTTCTGTTGCATATGCTCATCCAGCATATGAACACATTACACTACATTTTGAACCGTTGTAACCATTTGACTATGTGAACCGTCTTACCCCTTTGATTTCATGAACCGTCTGTAACCATTGAACCGTGTAAACCAGTTGTATCCGTTGACATGGATTACATTTGACAATAGACATTGGACTATACATGAACATTTCTACCGTTGTTAAACATTTCATCTTGATGGTTTGGTTTGAGTAAGTGATTTAAGTAACGAGGCATGTGTAATATGATACAAGCATGGTGGATACGCCGCTGGTACTTCCTATATATAAGTGTTTGTATGGTATTACATATCGTAGCGTTATTTGAATCATTTCAATTTGAAACATAGAACATTTTATACAAATAACACGCTTTTCACAAGACATTGATTTACAAACAACAAATCTTATACAAACTTTTTTTTTTACATGATTATTCAGTTAACCATGCATTGTTCTCTTATTTATACATATCATTTGATCTTACCGTTTTTCAAATGATTTACAAGACAAAGCAAAATACGAGGTTCATGACTAAACATTTTCTCAAACTCAAGTCATGAATTCCGTTTTCACAAAACCAATGTATCTCACAGGCATTTTTATGCTGACGTACCTATTTTCACATGTGTTTTCAGGAGATGATGCATAGGACTTATCAAGACATACTTAGGCGGACCTGTGCCTTAGTGACTTAAAACGAGACAAGAACTAGTTAATTTATGTTATGTACACTTCGATTCTTGTTTAGACAATGTAAACTTTCATGTTTGATTTATAAAACGAAACTTCATTTGCCATGGATTTGAAACAATTGATTCTGTTACAACACTCCCCGACGTTTCCGCCACGTTTTGTATGTTTTACGTGGTCGGGGTGTGACATCAACAGAGCAGGAACAGCACAAGGACTCATGCTTTCCCGAACATACCCTTTAGAAATTAAATCTTCAACCTGCCGACGTAATTCCTCATGCTCCTTTGGACTCATTCTGTAATGGGGCTTATTGGGTAGCTGTGACCCCGGTTCCAAATCAATGTGATGTTGGATGTCTCGTAGGGGTGGCAACCCGGCAGGTAAATCATCTGGGAAAACATCAACAAACTCCTCGAATAACGGAACCAAACATTCAGGAATGTCGACTTCCTCGGCCACAGGCTTCCCAATCAAAATAAAAACATTGTCTGCTTCCTCCAACTCATCTTGAAACTGACTAATGGTCAACAGAGTGCCCGACTGTTTCGTGGCTAATTGCTTAGGCTTGCTAGGAACAAGAGTGATCTTCACACCACCAAACAGGAAACTATACGTATTGGACCGCCCGTTATGTTCTATATTACGCTCGTACTCCCAAGGCCTGCCCAACAATAAGTGACACGCGTCCATAGGGACCACATCATACACGACATCATCCTTGTACGTGGACCCAATGGAAATTGAAACAAGTGCCCTTTTAGATACCGTCACTTCACCTCCCTTTTTCAGCCATTGAAGCTTGTACGGTTTCGGGTGACTCTCTGTCTTCAAGGCCAACTTTTGGACTGCCTCTTCAGAAATCAGATTGTCACAACTCCCGGAATCGATGACGAACGTGCAAACCTTTCCCAAAATAGTACATGTTGAGTGGAAGATGTTATGCTTCAGCCAATCATCCCCATCTGCCTTTGGTGTATAGCAAGAACGTCTAACCACCAAACTCACCCCAACATCACCGGTCACAACCTCCTCTTCATATTCAGTTTCCTCATCGTAGACTGGGTTATTCTCATACTCTTCATACTGTTCATCTTCAGACTCAGCAAATAAGTGTCTTTTACCAGCCTTTTTGCACTCAGTTTGACGATGGCCTGTTTCACCACAATTGAAACATCTGGGACCACTACTGCTAGCCCCCTTAGAAGTAGGCCCGGTATTACTACCCCCCGGCTTCCCCTGACTAGGCCCGCCACGAGGTGCCCCACTGCCTGACCCAACGTTTCCCCCAGCGGGGGTAAATGAACCGCCCACCCGACGGTTTTGCTTCTCAAAGGCCAACGCCCGTTGGTGTGCCTCATGAATGGTTAACGGATCAAAAAGATTCACAGCCTCCATGATCTGAACCCTTAGACCCCCAATATACCGAGAGACAAGTTGCTCCTCCGGTTCTTGAATATCATTCCTTGCAATCAACTGGTAAAACTCAGTTGTATAATCATCAACCGATTTAGCCCCCTGTTTTAAATTCTGCAGACGCTGGTACATCAACCTTTGAAAGTTATGAGGCAAAAAGTTGGACCGCAAGCATTTTTTCATCTTGGTCCATGTCACGATCCTTGACTTCCCGAGCCTGTTTCGTGTTAACTTCAATTGTTGCCACCACGCAGAGGCCCTACCACGTAACCTGGTAGCGATCAAGGCCACCCGCTTATTTTCAGGCACCTCCTTGTATTCAAACACCTCCTCCACGGTAGCCAACCAATCGATGAACCCCTCTGGATTCAAACTAGACCCATCAAATTCTGGAATATCAACTCTAATCCCAGAATCCCAACGCCTGTTACCCCCTCCACGTTCACCCCTTGGTCGCCCTTCCTGTTCGTCTTCGGAAGCCGAACCGTCACCAAATGGGTTACTAAAATCAGAACCATACCCGTCATTGGGTCCCTGCCTCCTACGATTGATCAAATCGGCCATCCGATCAGTCAACTGATTGACCACTTGATCCAACCGCTCATCCACTCTCGCCATGAGTCGCTGCTCCAACTCTCGTTCATACACTTCATCGAGAGGCCTGTTGTTGTTTCTCCTCGGAGGCATTTTGAGCCAGGAATTCGGCTCTGATACCAACTGATGTAGTGAGTAGTACGATAATGAAGATCAAACACGTTGATTCTGTGAATGCCCGTGTCGTTCTTCCCCAACCCCAAAATTCAACCCAAAGGGCTCGGAATTTGAAGTGAAAAACTATTTTTCTCAAAATTCAATTCTGATTCATCAAATGATTAGGGCAATACATAAATAGAGACAGAAATTCGAAACGGGCCTAAAAAAGACAACGGGCCAAACACAAGCCCAAAAACAAAATGCCCAAAATACTTGAAAAAACATAAAAATGTAGGGGACTTGAAATATGCTCAAAAATACGTAATTTGGCCCATTTTTGGCATGTTTAAGCCCCGTTAACCTCATTTCAAGGCTCTAGGATGATGTTAAAGTGTAGGGGACTTGAAATATGCTCAAAAATATTCCGTATGTCGGTTCGTTTGGTCGTACGATCGCGATGTTCGCTTAATTACGACTGAATGCGCATAAGCGCGAAAGACGATCCAAATGACGCGACGAATGGATTTTTCTCATGCCAAACACTAAGGCATAATATTATAATGCTTACATAAATTTTTGGATGTCCGGATGTATTCAGAACGTAAGTTATGCGCGAAAGTGCAAACTTGTGCACTTTTTGACACTTTTAGTCCCTGAATGATCCAAAAGTTTGTTTTAGCATACCAAACCCATCAAAGCCTATTTCTAAGCTATGTAAAGGATATTTATGGTATGTTTAACTTATGGACATGTTCCAGAATGTTCGTTATAGTTCAAATTGGCATACTTTCGCGGTTTGTCAAGTTTAGTCCCTGTAAGCGAATTAACTTGTTTTTGCCATACCAAAGCCTTCAAAACTTATTTCTAAGTCATGTAAAGGTTATTTAAGGTATGTTGAGTATATGTTGATGTTCCGGAGTATTTGTCGCATTAAACTGAGTACGTTTACGCACTAGGTTGCGTATAATTCTCCAGAAAGCGATGTAAAGTTTGAAATTGAACAAGAACTGATATGTGCAAAAGATACACATATTTATACAAGATCCCAAGTATGAAATGCAATATTTCATCGGCTTGGTATTTGTTTGATGGTCGCGGTGACACAGGTGTCACAGCCTCCCCTACTTTAGGACCGAAATTTATTCGTAGGAGTCTATTTGTGACTCTGCCAAATAACCATTAGCGATATGCAAGGTGAGTTCACACTCTTTCCAAGGCATGGGATTCCCAAGGGTTGGGAATGGGTAAATGAACTAAACAATAATTACAACCATCCTCCGTGGGTAGGATGCCGAGAATACGCACTGGACCAAACCTCTATCATTAAAGTCCCTCATTATATCGACTTAATCGCCGAGGCCTATGGCGAGCGGGTCATTAGTTAATAGCGCTATTAGGTTTAACAAACCTCACACCGTGTCGTTCGAACGGGCGTGTACTAATGGACTATGGGCAAAGGGTCAATGCTGATAGACATTGACTTAGGGTACCTCTTACATTTTCGTAGCAGTCGATACACACGGTCTAGTAACACATTGAAGCCCCCACTACTCTTCGCACACATGTCTGGGAGACCACGATACGAATTAATACGATACATGGTTTACAAAACGAACATATGATTTACGAAACGAATACTATAACTAAACAACCAACTATGAACTCGCTCAACTTTGTTGTTGACTCGTTGTTACATGCCTTGCAGGTCGTCAGGTACTCATGGAGCTTGCACAGGGAGGTGCGGTCGTTGTGGGACATGGCAGCGTGTGCCATGCTAAAAACATTACTTTATTTCGTACTTAATACATACATTCGGTTTTACAATTATGCTTCCGCTTGACACTTAACTACGTTTTTGATTTGAAACACCTTTCATATTGTGTGGTTGAATTTTACTTATTACTTGTTATGTTCAATATGATTGGTGGCTTGATCCTGGTCAGTCACGCCTCCAGGCAGTGATACTCCGCGTGTGGTTTTTGGGGGTGTGACAAAGAACATAAAGCAATTCTATTATGGTTTGCATGTTAAGCAACATGATCAACGCTTGTGGAATTACATTAAGCTGCAAGCAAAAGAGAAATTTCCAGATTGGTAGCCGCAGTTTCCAAAACAAATTGTCAAAGTTTTGGAATCAGGAGAGAAGGATATTACTTTGGATATAAAGCCGCCGAGATGTTTGAAAAATATGTTGCTACGTTCTATGGAGCAAGACTTTTATGAAGATTTTCAGGGTTGGATATACAACCAGAGCACTACGGAAGCGGTGATATCTCTGTATGACAAGTACACCGGAAAATCAAGAAGGATCAGCGTGTTGGATCCTATGTGGCTAGTTAACTACTTCAAGAAGGATATTGACTGTTTATTCTACAACAAGATCGTGTATGAAAAGCCAGACAAAGTTCAAGCTCTACAGTACCAAAAATTAGTGGACTGGTGCTACGCAAAAGACTTCAACTTTGGCAGATATTGGAAGTCAAAGACTTCAACTTAAGTGTTTTGAGATCACAATGGGAAAACAGTTTGTTGTGAGGGGGAGTTCTGATTGTTTACGCCAAGTGGATGGCGAATTGAAGTGATTCGATATCATGTTGTCACTTTATCTGTATAGTTTGTTTTCAAATTTTCCCAGAAAATCAAAATTGAAACATATTTTGATTTTAGGGGGAGAAAAATTTTAAAAAAATTAGAAAATTTGAAAATGTCAAAAACATTTAAAAATTTAAAAATGAGTTTTGTTATGAAAAAGAGGAAATGATTGTAAATCAGTGGACTATCACAGCACACTAAAGAAATGTAATGTTAAATGTAATAAACGGTCTCACTGATGATGTGACGATAGGTTTTTGTACATTTAGTAGATTTATTCGGGATATAAACCTAAAATTTCAAACTTGTGAAATTCGTGGGGAACACTACTTGGATATATAGGTAACCCCTGAGATCTCGTTTGAAAGGTCTCGTATTCTGATATACTAGGTGTTTATACTCTATGATGTCTTGGGTATTATTCCGGGACTTCTGCTGAACGGTAGTTCTGACCTAGTCCTTGGCTAATACTTTCCGCAAAATGCTTGAAACATAGCATAAAGCCCTCAGCTGATTAGACAATAAAATTGATAATCATCTGTTGTAACTGAAAAGATCCTCTAAAGGGGACACACTGCTAAGTCGAAGCTGATATCTCTCTGCTGAACGGAAGTTCTGACCTGAGATCCCTCAGTTCTCGCATTTAACCCCTAATTTATGTACAGATATCATTGTAGTATTCTTGCCTGTAAGACTGAATATTGGGATTCTGGATACGGGAGTATATTCAAGAGGTGGGACACATGAATCGAACTAAGTTCATAAAACACTTAAATAGTATCCTGAATAGATTGAAAGTTGTATGAAAATTTAAGAGGACAACTATATCGTCAATCAACGTGAATCGTTTAGAACTTAAAATGTCTAAAAGCTTAACGGTGCGTGTGATGTGTCTCAAAAACTGATATGATCCTCTTACACAAACTCACAAAAATATGTTTGTACATATTTCATTTCTGCATTTAATTTCTGTCTTTGCATTTATGTTTCTTATTTTCAAAAATTCAAAAAGATTTTTGACAACTGATGTTGGAGAGCAGATTTTCAAAATCTCAAAGGCTAAACATGATGAACAGACAGGTTGGTTAATTGGTTTGAAATGTTTAAAATGATTCATTAATTTGAATCAGATTTTGGAATGTTTCAAAGTTGATAAATTTTAAATGTGAAAAGTCTCAAAGGTTTAATTGATTCATTAAGTTGAATCACAACTTTATTGGTTTGTAATAGAGAGGTTGAGATGTGCAGGTTTCTAAATCTGTTGATACGGAAAGCCAGGCGTCGATCCCAAAAGCACGGAAGTTTGACGAAAGGGGGAGCCTGAAGAGACTGAAGAAAAAGAGCAACGAAAGCTGAAGACAGATCCACCGGGATTCTGTTCGAGCAAGAGTATTTGAAGACTCTCACTAAAGATTCCGTCAACATTCAAGGGGGAGTTTGTTAGTACAGTTGTCTGTCGACTACATCTTTGTTCGAGTTTTAGAGAGAGAGAAAGACAAGTCGCTACGAGTTTCACTACGAGATTGACTACGGCAATATCCAAGGGGGAGATTGTTAGTACACGAATGTCTATCGCCTTCGTCAATCTAAGCAGTAGCAAGAAACCGAAGAAACCAAGACTATGTAAATGTCATATCTAGTTAAAAGGCAAGGTGGCAAACTTGTAATTAATGAGAACTTTCATTAAATGCCTTGACCTATAAATAGGAGGTTATGTCATGATTTTAGTTAGATTTGGTGGAAAAGAGTTTAGTAGAAGAAGTAGAAGACTTTCTAGAGAGAGAAAGTGTAGAGAGAGAAAGTGGTGTAATCGTGATTCTTGTACCGTTCAAGTCGTATTTCTCAATGGAATCATGTTAGTAGTACGTTATTGTGTGTTTGGTCACGCACGTTCACGGATTCCGCACGTGAAACGTTCGTTACGCAATCGAACGGTCTCAAAACCGGTCCTACACTTTAGCGTGCAGTGATAGTCCACTGATGTACTATCATTTCCTCTTTTTCGCAACAGAAACTCATTTTTCATTTTATCATGTTTTTGTCTTTTTCAAATTTTATGATGTTTTTGGGTTTTCTAAAAATTTCTTACTCCCCCTAAAATTCAAATACATCTAAAGAAAAATTGAAAACAAACTATACAGAACATGACAACTGATATCGAAACACTTCAATTCTCCATCCGTTTGATATAAACAATCAGAACTCCCCCTCACAACAAACTATTTTCCCATAATGATTTCAAAACACTTAAGTTTGTTTTAATCAAAATGGTTTTTCCGGAAAATAAGTTTAGTTGTTTTTACCATTTGTAAAATTGGGGTTCAAATCATCACATTGTTTTACCAATCTCATGAATGATTGTTAACTCAAGTTCAATTCAATGACCTTGATTCAACCACTTGTAAGAGCAACCGGTTCACATTCTGAACCATTTGTAACAATCTCAAACATATAATCACTTGAAAGATAAATCGTTAAGCATTTCAAACCTCTTTTTCAACCAATTACCATCTTTGGTTGAATTCACAAGGTGCCGATTCCTACTCCTCGCTTTCAAACCTGGGAGTTCCGACAAGTTCTGTAAAACCTCAAACACAGATTTAGAAAGATGCCGATTCATGATCCACAATACCAACTTGGGATCTCCGGCAAGTCAGATGTCTATTCAACAAAAAATATGTCCACCCAAGCCTGACCATCCTTGGGTGTAACATTCTCAGTTGCAATCGGGGTTACATTTTTGCTTTTTGCTTGGTAAAATTCTTTGACCCCTTTAGCCTTCCCCTGAATCATTTTACCAAAAATGTTCTTAACAGCAGGGTTAAAGACTTTTTCAACATCTAATTCTTTCTGTTTAGGAAAGAATTGTTTTGAAATCTCAACTTTTCCGATTTTGGATTTGTAATTTTTAGCATTTAGTGGCGGAAAATTCACATCGTCCACTATCAGAACTTTCTTCTCAACTTTCACAACGACCTGTGGCTCCTCTGTCTTTATGGAAACAGAATCATCACCAGATTTGTTACCTGAACCTTTTACAATCCATTTCTGACTTGTGGCATTGTCTATTCTTTTAGAAGCACTCTTTGAACATTCTCCCTTCTCAAAGATTCAATTTTCAAAGCCAGTAAACTTCCAGGTTGACAGTTCAGTCTTTTCAACAACTTTCTCTTTCATTTTACCAGAGACTTCCTGTTTTGGTCTGAATGTTTTCGGACAATTCTTAGCAACATGACCCACAGCTTTACACTGAAAACCGGTTCTCTTTTCAATCTTTTCCTGAACAACATTCTTCTTCAGTTCTTCTTGCTTCTTTGCAAGGAATTCTCGATTCGTTTGCTTTCTGAAAGATTGTTCTTTCTCATCCTCTGTCGTTTTCCCTGAAACAAATACAGTTTTTGGTTTATACATTTTTTTCATTTTTATAGTTTCTCGGTGGAACAAAACCAAGACTTTCCTTTTGAAATTACGATTATGGTTTGGTTTCTTTTGGAAACTATAACCACAATTGTAGCCCATTTTCTTGTTAATCCTTTGTTGATCTCTTGAAGTGTATTGTTTAGGTTTTTCCGAAAGATAAATCTTTTATTTCAGAAATATTAATTTCTGTTATTTTGAAAACCTTTTGAATCATTTCAAGTCTGACACTTCTTATTGGAGAACTTTCATCAAAATATAATTTGTCAGAACCTTTCAAAGTATATGCCACTTTGACCGATTCATCATTCAAATTAGATTTCGAAAGTAAAAATTCTTTATCATAAACCCGTGTGTCCTTTTTGAATGTCGGCTTTGACGCATTTGACCCAGACTTTGACTCGGGTTTGGACTCCGGTTTTGACACCTCATTGTCATCTTTTTCCAACACCTGATTGATCACACTTTTTATCAACTTTGACTCATGATCAGTGTCAGATGACGTATACGTGACATTAATACTTTCTGGCAAGTTATCCGACGGCCCAGACTGCCATTGTAAATTGATAGCCTTATTGACTCTTTCGGAATTTGGATTTCGAGGTGAATATCCATTTTTGATCGGGGGTGGACATCTATTGTAGACCACACTTGATTTCTTACCAGAAGTCTTCACTTCAACTTCATCTTTTGTCACAGATTTCTCTTCTTCAGACGTCTTCACTTCTTCAAACGTCTTCAAATTCTCCACAACTGGATAAATCATGTCAACCACAAAAGAAGAACATGAGTAGCTATCTAATAATTTCTTTACTTTTTCAGTTTCTATCTTTTGTGTTGCCAGCTCCAACTCAAGATCAGCACATTTCTTGATATGAAAGTTTGCATCATCAAGCTGTCTCAGATACGCTACTTTCAATGTATTCATAGCCACAACTTGTTCACCACCCAAATCTGGATACTTGTTGATTTCTCTGTTCATTGTATCATACGATTCTTTCAACTTGTGAATATTGTGCAACAACTCATTGTTTTGTTTGATTAACGAATCACAGTTCATGCACTTTTCTGGAACTTCAACTTGTTCTGCATCAATTTTCACTTCAAATTCAGGAACCTCTTTGACAATTCTGCTTGATTGTAAAAACTCAGCTCTTCTCTTTTTCTTAGCTTTGGCTTCGGCTTTCAATCTCTCTTCCTCTTCTTCCTCTTCTTCGAGCTTTCTTCGTCTTGCTTCAGCAGCTTCTATGACTTTCCTGGTTCTTTCTGCACATTTCAAATCAAAAGCATTAGCAAAGAAAGCATTTGAAGTACTTTTGGACATCTCTTTGGCCATGAGATCTTGATCTGGGCAAAAATCATCCCAACTAAAACCTTCAGCCAACTTCTCATCATCTTGTTCTGCCAAGCACACCTTGCTGTCTTTTAGAAGATACTTTTCCCAGGTAAAATTATCATATTTACCCTGACTAACTACACATGCTCTTTTTGAATTATCAACCACATCTCTCCCATGAGCCGTTTGTGCCTGATGTTGTGCTGGTGGTGTGACTTGATGATAAATAGCTTTTTTGTGATAATCATTGTTTCCGAAAGGATTCTGGGCTCCGGTAGCTTCACGATTTTTGCACTCCCTCTTGAAATGCCCCTTTTCCCTGCAACGAAAACACGTAACTTTAGATTTATCAAAACCCAAAGTTGAAACGTTTGCATCACGAAAATGATCCCGGCCTGTAATTTGTTTAAACTTTTCAGCGCGTCTCATCACACTAGCCATGCACCATTTTATGTCCATTAATTCCATTTCTTCAGCATCAATTTGATCATAATCCTCTTTCGTGAGCATTGGATTACCGATATTTCCGGCCACAAAACAACTATATGACTCTAAAATCATCCCTAACAAAGACATTTGATTTTTAGCAATCTCTTCAGTGTAATCATGATCATTTTCAAGACTAAGCACAATGTTGCACTGAAGTTTTCTACCATTCTTTATTACAGAAATGTTCGGATCGTAAGATGAAAAATCTTGTGTTGCTTGATCCTTGGGATGGCTTCTTCTCAGGAGAATCTTTAACACTGTAAGCAGTTTCGATCTTTGGAGAATACTTGGTTGAATCAGTAACACCACTCTTGTAGTACAAACTGATATCCTGTTCTCCATCATAATTCTTCATCCGAGCTATTTTTCTCTGCTCCATCTCCTGAGCTTCCAGATGCTTGATGAAATCTCCCAATGTCATAGCTTTGTAATCTTTTCTGTTAGATCTCAGCATCATCAGAAATGTTCCCCATGTTTCGTGTGGAAGCGCATCTGCAAGTTTTTCAACTAATTCATCAGTATCTTTCTTAATACCAAGTTTTGTCATATTTCTCACCAAGTTACAATATCTATCAATAATCTGCTTGGTGTTTTCAGACTTTAAGCCACGAAACAAATCAAACTCTTTCTTCATGAGAGACATCTTGTTCTTGAGCATATCATCACTTCCAATAAACTTTGCTTCCAGTTCTGTCCAAATTGAATGTGCAGTTCCATCATGTTGAAGCAAAATCAAAATATCTTTCTTTATTGCTTGCTGAAGCAGACTAACCATGAGTTTCTCATCTCGATATTTCTTTTTGTCCTCAGTACTCATTTCACGAATTGTTTGCTGCACACCATTTGTAACTGGTCTTTTATAGGGCACCTCAGTGTGTTCCCATGCATCTAGATGATAAGCCTCGACCCAGTTAGCAAATCTTTCAGACCACACATTATAGTCATCAATATCCATGAGTTTAGGTGGTTTCTGAGATGTTCCCGTTTCATTTTCAATCAAAGCACTTTGAGTCACTGAAATTGGGGTTGCAAAAGCGTTATAAAATTCAGTGTCCATTGTTCAACTATCCAAAGTTCACAAAAATTTTCAAACTTACACAAATTGTTCAAATAAGCGAAGCTGTCACAAAAGCGGATCCCTTAAACTGATCAAATAAGCGAACCAGACAAGTGTCTTATAAGCAAAACTATCACTGTCACAATAAGCGGACCAGATAATCTGACCAATGAGTGAACCAGATTAACTGATCAATGAGCGGACCAGATGAGCTGACCAAAGAGCGGGCCAGATGAGCGGATCTCTTCAGATTTCGAGCGAACCTGTCTCTTGAAGCGAATCTAGCAGGTAATTTGGAGCGAACCTGTCCCAAAGATGTAACTACAAGCGAACCAATCAACTTGCTGATGTCACTGTTCGAGCAGTTCGTACGAGTGAACCCCCTAAAATCTTAACTTCTAGGTTGATTTTAGATCTGAAAATTTCAAGGGTTTACTAGTCCATGATTCCGAGTGCAGTGTGTGATTTTGAGCCGATTTTACTGTGAAAAATTTTGAAAAAGTGAAGAAAGTGTAGAAAAATAGATGAAAAGCAGCTAAAATGGCAAGAACTCCTCCTCCTGAGCTCTGATACTACTTGTAGGATCGCGTTCGGCCCTGATTGAGTTGATCAGAAGAATTCCTATCCAAATAAAGAGGCGGAAACTAATGATTTGGTGCTATTCTAGCTGGATTCACTTTAATATTGCTGTTTTATTGATCAATTGCTCAATTACACGGTCTGACAGCACTTCGGCAGCACTTCGTGGCTCACCGGAACAAATACACCGTAACTATGTGTATATAGATTCGCTCATAGGACCACTATATATAGACAAGACTGGTTCGCTTATACTGTGACACCCCAGGAAAACCAGGAAACCTGGCAACCTAACTAGCTTCCTCAGTAACTATGTGCTAAATTTCGGGACGAAATTTCTTTCAAGTTGGGGATGATGTGACAACCCGAATATTTAATGTTAGCATTACTTAAAAAAAAAATTCCACAACCTTTGGCGTGTGTCTTTACGTTTATTTGCCTGTAGAATGCGACTATGTGAGACTTATTTGACTTCACTCGTGCACCACTAAATGTTTATGTGTGTATGTTGGTTGACTATACATGAAACCGTTAAACGTTTATTTGTGTTGTTTAGTTAATTTAGGAAACTAACGATATTGGGCTGCGAAGTTGCTTAACACATATACCTCCTGGCCAACGGACCTCTTTCATCTCGGCCTCTCGGCCCATGAGTTAGATCAGGCCCAAAATCCCAACACATGTAATGGGCCGTATACATTCACCTCGGCCCACACTCGTGTCTTTAATTCCCTTGGTTCGCAGCACTTGAAGCCCAACCCGAGCACACATATACGTTTAATTATACCACACTTATGCATGGGCCTTGTAAAGCCCAAATGAAGCCTAGAAGTGGGACGGCCCTTGCTGGAGTGTATTTACACGCACGCACATAATGAATTGCGGGTGAACTTCATAATTTTGCATTCACATACAACAAACCCTAGCTACCTCTCTTCTACCTCCCCTCTAACTCAGCGGCAGCCCCTTCATCAAGAACCCTTCCTCTGTTCCGAGCATCCTTCCTCGCTTCACAACCTCTCGGTTAGTTGTCTTATGCCACTTTTAATTGTGTCCCTTGTTATGCTTGATGATGAGTTAATGTGTTCTTTTGTTTTGGTATGAATGCGATGTGAGAATAATATAGGGTTGTGCATATATGGGTCGAAATCTGATTGATAATGGAATGATAATATATAAAATTGGTACTGCATGATATTAGGGTTCGATGGCTTTGCATGATTGGTTGGTCGTAGGTTGCATGATTGTTTGGTGTGAATATACAAGACTTATTTGATCCAATCTGAATGGGAATATGTGAACTAACTAATTTCCATTAAAGTTAAGTTTCTGTAGTGCGGAATAAATGAGAATAAGAGTTGGATAAATGATTTGTAATCATCATAAAGAATATATCTATGAGAATATAGTATTGCTATGTAACAGTTAGACGATAGGGGTTACAGGCACATCACGTTTCGCCAGTACTGTTCACGACAAAACTTAGGTTTCGCCAATGCTGATCACGACGAACACTTATGTTTCGTCACATATAGCCGACAACTTTGAAATTAACCTTGTGTAGCTGACATCTTATGATTCTATTGGACCAAACTTATTAAAAGGGGCCGATTATTTAATGAACTGACAGAAGAAATTGATTAAATCTTGACTTAGTTGGCCAAAAGATCATCACGTGCAATCTTTGATGCTTAAAACTAATGATCGACAACCTCAAATTCTTCACATGCATATGAAGTGTTATTTTGGATTTGGTTGATGTATTACTATTATTGTAGAAATTTTTGTATAAATAATATTTAAATGGATGCTTAGATTGAAGCATCAACCATTTTGTATATGGAATTAAAAAGGGATATAATGTATAATAATGGTTACTGTTTGTTTAGACATGAAAGTTGTTTAATGATTACACATGATCAAGGTGCACACTTGAATAATGGTTATTTGACCGCACAATAATAGAAAAGTTGTACACCTACCTATTGGGCCTCGATTTCTAGACCATAAGGTTATCGGGCTCACGAACCATTTATACTTGGATATCTACACTACTGTTCACATATTCTGATTAAGTGTTAATCATTCTTGCATGGTCGTATGCTTATTATGTGATATGTGAAATACCTTACGTGTTACTTGTTAGTTATATGTACAAATACGTGAACTATTTGCATAACAAAAACCTAACAAATATTGGTAACCATCATAAGGTGTGGTTGACCAACCTAACACAAATAAATTGTCTGCCGAGCAACCAAAGGTGAGTTCACACTCTTATTAAGGCATGGGATTCCCGGGGTAGGGAATGGGATTGATTGATTAATTGTACTTACATGGTTATGGGAATTACGTACTACTGACCTCATTTGGGAAAGGTCACTTATAGATACTGCTAGACTAGTGATACATGGGGAAGCCCCCACTACTCTTCGCACACATGCCTGTAATGGCCGCGATACTGATACTGTTCTTCGCACACATGCCTGGTATGGCCGCGATACTTATACTAATCTTCGCACACATGTCTGGAGGGCCGCGATACAAATACACTAGTCTACAATACATGGGAAACCCCCCACTAATCTTCGCACACATGCCTGGAGGGCCGCGATGTAATTAATAACGATACATGGGTTACTAAACAGACAAACGATTTATGAAACGAACATTATTACTAAACAACCCACTGTGAACTCGCTCAACTAGCTGTTGACTCTCTGTTACATGCCTTGCAGGTCGTTAGGTACACTAGGAGCTTGCACTGGGAGGCGCGGTCGTTGTGGACAAGGATCGTGAATTGGTTTGTTAAACGTTTATGACATTACCTACTTATGATTATGTTGGGTTTACTTTTATGCTTCCGCTAAACATTAAGACTTTACTTGTGTTTTGAAACACCTTTCGTATTGGTTGGGTTATATTACATTTACGTTTGCTATTTACATTTAATGTTCAATATGATTGGTGGCTTGATCCTGGTCATGTCACGCCTCCAAGCGGTGGTACTCCGCGTGTGGATTTTGGGGGTGTGACATATACGTACATGCACGTATAAGCGGACCTACATCATGACACATGAGCGGATCTACCATCTTGTCTAATGAGCGAACCTGACCAATACATGACATATACGCGGACCTAGGTAAAACCACATAAGCGAATCTATTACAATCTACTATTTCTAGGTTTCCGTGTCATGTCTGATCTGTTCAACTCTAAGACTCGATGTAAGACGTAGTCGACAGACGTAAGTACACCAACACATTTTAGTATATGGGCTTTGTTAAACCATATCATATGAGTTACAATACTCATTTGGTTTACGAAACCTCATACTATCCAATCTCCCGATTTAGGTCCAGTTATTTATGTAGTAATCTATATAGGGTGCCGTTTGATTCCGTGATCCCTCTAGCTTTGCTTGGTTGTTGTTCAAGACTTCTAAGCACCCTCAAGTGAGTACATAGTCCCCATTTTTACTGTTTTTCAAACAATTTGGGGTGAAACACATTTGCCTACTTGTTACATTCATGCTTTTCATGTTTTCACATCATATACTTGCTATGTTCATTAGTACATTATTAGTACATGATTTCATTATGTTTTTGCTATGTATGTCCATTGTGTGCATACTTAGTACATCGTTTTATATGACATTTTATGCTATGTATGTTCATTTAGCACATACTTAGTACATTGTTTTTACATTACCTTTTCATGCTATGTATGTTCATCATACTTAGTGCATTTGTTTTACATCACATGCTATGTATGTCCATTTACTGCATACTTAGTACATTTTCATTTCATCACATGCTTACATTTTGGGTATGACATTTGGTTTGTTTTGTGACACTCTAGGTTTTCCAAACAACTACCTTGTAATTACATTGTGCGTGTATATATTGTTTATTAAATGGAAGTCGCGTATTATTTAGATGTTCTATGTGATCCTTGTATTATGTGTATGTACTA
Organism: Helianthus annuus; assembly: GCF_002127325.2. Classification (NCBI taxonomy): domain Eukaryota; kingdom Viridiplantae; phylum Streptophyta; class Magnoliopsida; order Asterales; family Asteraceae; genus Helianthus; species Helianthus annuus. The sequence goes on along the minus strand of NC_035434.2, from coordinate 32,474,564 downwards.
TATATATATATATATATATATATGTACGTGTGTGTGTAGTGGGCCGAAATTACGAAACCCAACTCGAGACCACCCGGTCTCGAGTGAACAATGGACATTTGGGCCGGTTGGGCCATGCCACTCGGAACCAAATGTGCCGGCTTGAAACGGGTATAAAAACCCAAAACCCTCACCACACTCTCCTTTACACTCTCATTCATTTCACCCTCACAACTCTCACACTCTCTACCTCTCACTAAAACCCTAAAACCCTAGCAACCAAGCATCACCCTCTCCCCTCTCTCGGATCCAACCGAAACATCAAGGCTCTCGGATTCTAGCTCGAGATCATCACTCGGAACTTGGCTCATCAATCTCTTGTACTCCTCCATCTAACCGGTTAGTGTCTTAAGTGTTTACCATGATTTTTGGGTTGTTGATGATAAAGTGCATTAGGGATTTTAGCATGATAGAAACAATGTGTTTTAGCTATAATGTGAAGATTTACATATTATACAACCCCTTGTATTGTGATAACATGAATGATGATCTTTAATGCTAAGTGGAAATCGAATCAAGTGTTGTTATTGTTGATGATATTCATGTTCTAATGATAATGTGTGATTAAGAGTGCCTATTTTACCGAATGGTTGTGACGTTAACAAGTGGATCTTTGAAATGATTGTTGAATGATGATGTGCTTG